>NC_034598.1:55095239-55109410 GCF_900095145.1 Mus pahari
GGTTAAGAGCACTGACTGCTCTTCCAGAGGTCCTGAGTTCAATTCCCAGCAACCACATGGTGGCTCACAACCATCTGTAATAGAATCTGGTGACCTCTTCTGGTGTGTCTGAAGACAGCTACAGTGTACTCATATAAATAAAATAAATAATTCCAAGAAAGAAAGAAAGAAAGAAAGAAAGAAAGAAAGAAAGAAAGAAAGAAAGAAAGAAAGAAAACCAACTAGATTGAGGCAGGAGGATCGTGAGTTGGGGGCCAGCCTGAGCAACATAGCAAGATACCTCAAAAATATTAAAATGACTTTGTCTCACAGCCCACGTATGCTCTCTTGTCCTTTGGCCTTCACTCATGGAAGGACACAGCAAGATCCTTACGAGATACAATTCTTCCATCTTGGACCAACCAGCCTCTGCCCTTTGCCAGTTACCCTTAGTCAGTGGCACTCAGACTAAGTCCAACACAGAGGAAGACAGTGGAGTCAGTGGAGGGAGGAGGGCTGCCATTGAGTTGAGAGATGTACACAGGGTGAAGGAAGGACCAGATGAGGCAGCAAAGCTAAAGATACCCAACCCTGCAGGCCTATGGAGGTCAGAGGTCAGAGGTCAGAGGTCAGCCTCTATGCCAAGAGAAAAGCTACTGAGAGATCATCAGGCTCACAGCAAGGAATTGCAATCGCATTTTTGTATTAAATAGCTCCCTCTGGCGGTGATCTCATAAAATGGCAGGCATGGACCATTGGAAAGGAATGGATACCAGTAGACATCACCAGAGTGGGGACCATGATGGTGGCCCCACGGTGGTGGCTACAGGGGCAGAGCACACAGTCAATTCCAAATATTCTATTCATGTTTCTACTTATGGAAAATGTCGATACTTTTACTTGAATGACAAGTCAATAACTTAACATTTTGCCTGCTACATTTACCTTTAAAGTTTTTGTTTGTTTTGTTTTGCTTTTTTTTTTTTTTTAATAAAATAAAGCTTAATCTTAAGCCATAATTTTAATACCTTTAACTCAGGTCTTGAACATAAAAACATTTCCTTTTGATTAATAAAAATAATCAGCCAGGTAGTGGTGGCGCACGTCTTTAATCCCAGCACTTGGGAGGCAGAGGCAGGCGGATTTCTGAGTTCGAGGCCAGCTTGGCCTACAAAGTGAGTTCCAGGACAGCCATGACTATACAGAGAAACCCTGTCTCGAAAAAACCAAATAAAATGAAAATAAAAAAATAAAAATCATGTTTATATTCTGCTTCTGCTTTGTAGACTCCATCACAAAGCAATGCCTATGTTTTATTAATTAAGCACAAAATATCCACTAAGCCGGGCCCTTTTCTCCTCAATACTCACGATGGGAGGACAGCTTTGCAGAAAGGACATCATCCAGCTAATAGCGAACTTCGTGGATCCCAATCCAAGATTTCCCTAGAAACTCAAGGAAACGAGTTATAGTCACGACATCTAAAGTTGTATCTAAAAGAATTGTCAAATCTTTAAGATCAGTATCTGTAAAATAACCTGTAATATCACTGAAATTTCACAACCCGTTTCAGAGAAGATCCCCAATAAAAGCGGTACACACTGTTAACCACAGCATAACCAAGTCAGAATTATAATAAAAACACGCCTTGTACCTGCTGAAAGACAAGCAGAATCTCATAGATCAGCATTGTGGCAGTATCCGTGTACTCCAGGATGAGCTTCTGTAACTAGACATTTGAATGAGTCAATACACTAGCATGTGTCAAAGGATTTCTGATTAGAATTGTAGTTTGTGATGTCCACTCTCCTGATCCTCTTGGCTCAGTCATTCTCAGGAAGGCTGCTTGCGTGCTGGGCTCCTTGTCTCAGGCTCGTAACTCTAGACACTAAAGAGCCTGAGGCCGGGAGACCCCAAGTTCAAGGCCTGTTTGGGCAACTCAAAACAAAAAGTAAAAAGAGAGCCCCTGGGGGTGTAGTTGAGTGGTAGAGTGCTTTCCTTGGGTGTGTTCGGTCCCTAGCACCACCGAAAGCAAAACTGCTCTCGTCAAGGGGCGACACATTGAGCAACGACTCACAGCGTGGATTCAGGGTAGGCACAATGGCCCAGACAAAAGCATGACAGGTCTGCACACTGAGGTCCACATCAGCAGTCAGATCAACAACCTTACTTCTAGAAGGTGGAAACACGACCAGGCAGCGGCGGTGCACACCTTTAATCCCAGCACTCAGGAGGCAGAGGCAGGCGGATTTCTGAATTCTAGACAGCCAGGGCTACAAAGGGGGTTCTAGGACAGCCAGGGCCACACAGAGAATCCCTGTCTCAAAAAAAAAAGGGGGGGGAGTAAATACATTTCTGGGAATTGAGACAGGAGGTCCTCTGGAGACTTTAGGCTTGTGCCTAGCTTCTTCTGTGGTCTGGGTAAACATGGGCTCAGGGCCTCTGGCTGCTCATGAGGTCTTCAGGCAGTTGGCAGTGACCACAAGCCACTCTGGGCTTTAGGACTGCCTATGCTAGGCCTAGCCTCTGCTCTTCTCATACAGTGTGCAGGATGAACTCTGCTTTAATCTCTCCCTCCCTCAGACGACACCGATGACCAAACACTGTATTGTTGCACTGACTATCCAGCACAGAAGATCCAAATGTCCTACGGGTGTGAAACCTACACTCACCCTTTTGTCCGCTAGATGTTTTCATGGGGGAATACTATTGATGATCCAGATTAATAAACTCAAAAGCAAGCCCAGCAGGCGTTTCCTGCCTTTGAACCCAGTCTTCTCTCTGTGGCTCACATCGGATTCTTAGGCCAGATTCTAAAAGTTGTCTTCTAGTCTCCACACGTTACCTTAATATCGAGTATCAGCTCAGATTCCTCAAATATGCTGAAATAGCTAAGATGTTAGGTTAATAACAAAACATGTCCTCTTTCATGTATACGTACTTCCGGATCCTATGGCATCGTGTTCCACATTAAAAGACAGAAACAAGAGCCCGCATGTGTTCCATTCAGCCAACCAACTAGGTTCTCATCTCACCTGACTGTCGGAAAGTGCTTCGGCTGAGGTTGGATCAGTCACCGGCTGGGCATCAGATGCGGAGCAGGACTTCGGAACCTTCGGCTTGCTAATTAAAATTACTAAGAGATTAAACAGTGTTCCCCTAAAAATTAAACAAAAATCCATTAGTGGGGAAAGCTTCTAAACGGGAACAGGTGGAGTCGAAAATATTGACACTTCTTAAATGACCCTCAGACAAGCAGGTGATGACCTTGAAATGATAAGTTTATTATGGTTTTTGTTGTTGTTGTTTTTTGTTTTTGTTTTTGTTTTTGTTTTTTTTGAGCTGAGGGAAAGCATAGCCCAGAAAGTTCAGCAGGGGGGTATTAAGGAAGGCTGTGGTGGTTTTGAGTATAGCTATATTTCCAACATATGTTTATGGAGTATTAATTCTAAGTGACAGCGTAGTCAAAATAGATTCTATAGTCAGAGGAAGTAAGTGGTTAGGCTAAACTCATTTGAAGTATAAATACGGGAACAGATCAGAAAGATGAAGAACTGAGGATGGAGAGGTGAGACAGTGAGCATGTGGGAGCACTGGGGAGGGAGGATGGGGAGTAAACAGACAGTGTCACAGAAGCAGAGGAAGAAGAGAAGATGGGGAGGTGAGACAGTGAGCATGTGGGAGCACTGGGGAGGGAGGATGGGGAGTAAACAGACAGTGTCACAGAAACAGAGGAATGGAAACAACCAACAACCAATAAAGAGAGAAACTGAAAAAGATGTTAAAATGGAGATGCTGTGCCACGTTCTCGAGCCCCAAAAGAGCACCCGGGAATTGACTCCGACGCAGTCACACTAGGGTCTCTTTATTACAAGCTCAAGCTTGGGCTTGCTCCCTGCCGACCCTGATGCAGCAGGACGGTTTGGGACGTAGCCCCAAACCCTCGGCAGGACAAGGTTTTATAGGGAATGGGAGCATGCAAGGGGGTCTCCATCCTGCCAAGCATCTAATTGTACTATAGTAAGCCAACGGGTGAAGCAAAACCACGAACAGTCACAAACGGTCTGAAAGTACAGCTGAAGCAATCGGACTAACCTTTGATTAACCGCTGCTCGGAAGTAGCTAGGGAGTAACTCTGGGGTATGGGACAAGGACAAGCCATGGGGTCCTTCCTGGTGCTTGGGTGCAGCTTGGGTTCAGCTATAGGTCAAGTTTCTCTTAAGATGGAGGCTGGTCCCAAGATGGAGTAGGTTTGGCCTCTCAGAGACAGGGTAAGCTGCAAGCTGACTAGAGGGCTGCTATCTATGGCCTTCCTCTGCATCTCACACAGTGTCTTATTTACAGTGCACACATTATACATAGTTAGAAAATATTTTGCAGTTTTAAAATACTGATTACTGAGGCCAGGGGTGGGGTGGCTCAGTAGTCAAGAGCACATAGCGCTTACTGCGCTTGCAGAGTCTCAGGTTTGATTCCCAGCACCCATGTGATGGCTCACAACCATCTGTGACACCAGTTCCAGGGGCTCTAATCTAACGCTCTCTTCTGACCTCTCAGGACACCTAAACTCGTGTGCTCACCCACACACACACATAATTATCTGAAAGTGCTGACTATTGGCTATCTCCACCACGGGACTTCTCTGAAGCGTTGCTATGACAACGTGTCACCAGCATCTCTGGGACAAGGAAATAGTACTACATAGATGTTCTTTTTAAATTAAAAAAAAAAAAATTAGAAGTGTATATATTTTGGCGTGCTTTGATAATTCAGCTATGCACTGCCTCATACACTTACCATATTTTATAGCAGGCATATGCATACATGTATTTGTTAGGTCAGAGGTCAACCCTGGGTGCTGTTCCTCCAAAACCATCCCACCTTAGGTTTTGAGACAGGTTCTCTCTCGCTGAGATCTGGGTTCACCAGTAAGGCTACTTACTGTGACTGGGCAGCAGTCCTCAGCCTATCTCCATCTCCCTACTGTTGGTATTACAAGCATGCGCGCTACCATACCTGGCTTTTTACATCGCTCCTAGGGATCAAAGTCGGGTCCTCATGCCTAAATGGGAACACTTTATTCACGGAGCTGGGAGAAGCTGGGGGAGCTTTGAGTGAATGCATAATGAGTAGACGAAGTCCCAAGTGTGTGCATACAGTGGGCAGGGGCATGGCTATGTCAAGGACCCATGCCTCAGATCCAAGAGAAACTGGCAAAGCCTCCCCCACCCACCCACCCCAAGTCAACAATCAGACGGATGTCAAAGCTGTCCCTATGCCCCAGTCTAAGTGGGAATTGTTGGTAGTGCTCACATGAGCTGGCAACCACAGCTCCCTCCTCTAGGATGGTTTGGCTCCATCTACAGAGACTCCTGAGAGTCTAGCTATCTCCTCCCCCTGTGCCATGCATAATAAACTTTGAGTCCCGGGTTGTTGTGCATAGTAAGTGCCCTCCATCAGAGTAAGCGCAGCCCCACCTGCCCCAGCTTCTCTGGCTGTGTGTCTGTTCTGTCTTTATTCCCTTCAAACGTGGCCTCTCACTAACTTTGAACTGGGCTGACCATCGGCAGGCTACAACAACTTTCCTGTCTCTGCTCAGCCCCACCCCACCCCACCCCACCCCTCAGTACTGGGGTTAGAGGCAAGCACAACCATGTCAGGTTTTATATAAGTTCTGGGGATTTGAACTCCCATTCTCACAGTTTTGCAGCAAGCTCTCTTATCGACTGAGCCATCTCCTCAGCCCCAAGAACACTTCTTTCTGAAGCTTTTCTAGGCATGAAGTAGGAATTGGCATTCCCTTCTCTGTTCTGTTTAATGACAGTCCTTTATTTTCAGTAACAATTCCTTTTCAAATCTAAGAGAAGGCGCTCTAAAGTTCTTACTGTGATAATACAGGAATTCAACAGTAACAATACCAAAATATAAAAGAACATGGCACATTGTAAGAATACAGCTAGGAGGCAAATTTTCTACTTTGGGAAATAATAGGAGGAAATGCTAAATGAATAACTGCTTCTTTATTTCCTCAAATGGAATTTGATCTGAAATCAACTCCTTCCACCAAAGGACTTCATTGAAAACTCTCCGGGTCAACAATTTTGTCAAATTGTAGCTTCACCCAGAAAACAAAGACTTCTGGGATTGCTATCCCAGACTTAAAAATTGTCCCAAAAATCAAATGTTTTCTTTTGTTTGTATTGGTGTTGTTTGTAATGTATGAATTTAAAATATATTCTCAGTATATTTTAAGAGTACAAAAATTGGAGGTCAAATAGTCTGTGATGTTGTGGAAGGTGGCATTCTAACATGGCTTCCAATGTTCCTGTCCCACAGGTACACAGATCCCACATGATTCCCCCCTCTCTTATGTGTGCCACTGCAAGTGGCAGCCATTCATGACTGTGCTATACTAGGTGGGAAATATGAAGGCCCATCATTAGTGACATTTTAGTCAGTCCAGAGAAAATGATCCTGGGGTGGGGACAGTTTTCGAATCAGATGAGCATTGTAAAAGGGGGAGGGGGGCTTCTGGAACTCACAGATAGAGCCAAGAAATAAGCCGCCATGTGATTCATCACATCACACGAGCTTAGGAGGGAACAGAAATCCCATCAACCCTGCAGCTTGAGTGGCAGAGACCAGGAGTAGAGGCCCCAACCAATTCTGCTCAGAGTATTGATCCACAGAGACCCGAGAAAATGACAGTGTTTAACTCGCTAAGCTTATGTAATTTGTTACGTGGCAACAGATTAATACTGTTATCGTGATAATCCTATGCATTTCAAAAGTACCTAAAATTGATATTAACACCAGACTCTATTGTAGCTACTGAATGCACAGACTGAAGGCCAGGAAAAGACTTTGTCTTGTTGGGAGAAAGGTTTGATGAAGTTGATAGGGTCAAACCAAGTTAGAACAACTAAAGGCTACCCTTTACAGCCAAGGAAGGGAGCGGTTTCCTTTTTAGGATAGAGGAGAGTAGAAGGTGAGCAGGAGTGTTACATGTCTTGCTTGAGAAGAACATTTTCTTGCCCATTAGACCTTCCACTTCCCGTGGAGGTCATTGCTATGGTTTGTATAGTCTTGGCTCAGGGAGTAGCACTGTTGGGAGGTGCGGCCTTGTTGAAGTAGTTGTGGCCTTGTGGGTACAGGCTATAATACCCTACTCCTAGCTACCTGGTAGTCAGTCTTCCACTAGCAGCCTTCAGACAAAGATGTAGTAGAACTCTCAGCTCCTCCTGCACCATGCCTGCCTGGATGCTGCCATGCACCCATCTTGATGATAATGGACTGAACCTCTGAACCTGTAAGCCAGCCCCAATGAAATGTTGTCCTTAGAAGAGTTGCTTTGGTCATGGTGTCTGTCCACAGCAGTCAAACCCTAACTAAGACAGTCATTCTGCTTCAATAATGAGGATAAAGACTGCATGAAAAAAAAAAAAAAAAAAGGCAGGTGGCAGCTAGAGTGATGGCTCAGAAGTCAAGAGTGCTTTCTGTTTCTGCAGAGGACCTGGGTTCAGTTCCCAGCACCCTTGTCTGGCAGACCACAACTACCTGTAATTCCAGCTCCTCAGATCAGGTGCCCTGCCTAGCTCAGTCGGCTACAGCACACACAGGGTACACATAAACTCACAATGCTCACATACATAAATACAAAATAATAAATAAATCTTTAAAAGCAAGAGAAACACATGGTAGGTCCTGCCAGGGGAGCCCCACTCGGCACAACCCAAGTGTAGCAAGCTCTTCTGTGATCTGACTTCCCTGAACCAGCGGCTCAGTGTCTCTCCCTTTCCCGTTAGAAAAGCTTTTCTTCACAAGAGATGCCAGTTAATACCAAGACCCATGACTGTGGGTGACTGTATTTTTTAAAAAGAGAGAAAGGATGAGAGAGAGAGAAAGCACATGAATCTGTGAAGGAGATAGGGGTAGAGATGAGAGGAGTTGGGAAGGTCTAAGGATGGATTTGATCAATTGTATATGAATAAATAAATAAAACATTCTTAACAGGGCAGAATAACAAAAAGAAGGAAGTCAGTACCTGGGCGACCTCGCACGGGAAAGCCTGCTGACCTAGTCTAGACAGATACGTGAGAAAGGTTATCCATTCTACATTCCTCTGGATACAGGTCATCCTGGTGACTATATACAACCTTAACTCAAGTGAGTTCTGCTCATTTGACCTTGCATAACCCAGAGAATATCCTAAGAACATAAGTTTTCTGATGTTTTCAATAAGGTTGACTATTAGGGGAAACTACTCAGTCCACCTCATTTTGGGCCCCCGCTGTCCCAGGTTCAAGACCCCAGTTAGAGCAGTGGACAGAGGACAAGAGACAAGACAGAGACTACACAGTCCAATGTCTTCTTAAAAGACAAAACAACAGAAAAGCAGGCATACACAAATGCACGTGCGTGCATGCACACACACACACATGCACACACACACGCACACACACATTCACACATACTCACATGCACACACACATGCACACACNCACATGCACACACATGTGTGCACACACACACACACACACACACAGAATAAGACCTTACTTCTTAGCTGCCAGTGTGTTCAATCGTGACGATTCAATTTCTGTTTCTCTGAACATCAGTCCAAGTGTCTGTATAATTTCAATGCACGCCCTAGGAAATAGGAGAGAAAAAAATGGAAAACAGCATACCCGAGCACATATGTGTGCACGGCTCCACAAGGTCAGAATCCCACAAAAACCGTGAGCCTTGAGAGAAGGCTTTCCGGTGGTCATTTAGCCAAGAGTCCATCAAATTTGGTGCACCAAATCACAAACCCTGGTCTGGGGTTGCTATGTGGGAGGCATTCACAATGGGCTTCCTGACAGACTGAGAGCTGCATACTAGAATCGAGGCACAAGTCTAAGCATTTTGGAATTCGTATTTTTGGAATTCGTATTTTTTTTTTCAAAAAAAATTTAGGATAATCACTAGTTTAAAATGATATGCAATGATTTTCATTTTATGATTTGTTTTTAAGTGTGTGCATGTGCATGCATGTGTGTGTGTGCGTGTGCGCACACACACATGGAAGTGGGTTTGTGCATGGGAATGCGGGTGTCCACAGAGGCCACAGACGTTAGATCCTCTTGGGGCTTGAGTTATAGGGACCTGTGAGCCACCAGTTGTAGGAGCTGAGAACCAAACTTAGGTCCTCTATAAGAGCAGTTTCTGCTCTTAGACACTGATCATGGCATGGTGGCTTATCCTATGATTATAAAAACACTTGGAAAGCAGAGGTTCAAGGCCAGCCAGATCTATATAGTGAGTTCTAGTCTATTCCAGATTTCAAAACAAGAGCCTACTTCAAAAGAAAAGATCAAATAACAACAAATAACCAATTTTTAAAATTTAAAAACCTAACATTACAGCTCCTCTGATCATTAATATTGCATATATTTTTGTCTAGTATTAGCCATTTCTCTTTAACACCTTAGCCCAGTGGCTCTCAACCTTCCTAATGCTGTGACACTTTAATGCAGTTCCTTGTGCTGTGGTGACCTCCAGCCATAAAATTATTTCGTTGCTACTTCATAACTGTAATTTTGCTACTGTTATGAATCGCAACGTAACTATCTGATATGTGGCCCCACCCCCGGAGGTGGCAACCCCCAGGATGAGAACCACTGCCTTAGAGGGACACTATCTGATTACCTAGTTAGTACTTACATCAGCTGATCAGCCCTCTGCCTTTTGTTTTGAAGTGCATGCTTGTCCCTCGACTCTGGCAGATACTCATGAAGTTTGTTCACTAGGAAGTAGAAAAGCTCACTGGTCTGCAAAAGCAAGCAGGAAAGGAAATAATGAGGGTACCAGTTGTTAAAACCCCACCCACACGTAGAGGAACAAAGAAAACTTCTCTTCACCTTAAGAAGCTATTCATAGCTGGGCGTGGTGGCGCACGCCTTTAATCCCAGCACTCGGGAGGCAGAGGCAGGCGGATTTCTGAGTTCAAGGCCAGCCTGGCCTACAAAGTGAGTTCCAGGACAGCCGGGGCTACACAGAGAAACCTAAAAAAAAAAAAAAAAGCTATTCATAACAGTATCTTTAAAACTATTAAAACTAACAGAATTGGGGGGGGGGGGATGACTCACTGTCATCCAGATGACATGTCAGGCCATTTAGTCCTGGCTCAGGCACTAATGAAGACACATTACATTGTAAAGTATTGACTGAAGCTAAACTGTAGGGGTGGTTCTGATGCTAGGGTCCTGTTCCCCAATTTGTTCTTGATCTATCAGTAAGGATGCCACGGGCTGATTGATGGGTGGAAGGAACAGGTGGGACTTCTGGGTCCCTGCAGGAAGCTGGCAGAAGCAGGAGAGAGGGGAAAGGAATGTTTGCCATGCTTCAGAGGAGGAAAAGACAACCAGCCATATGAGATCTTGGGTGAAGTGGCCTCAGGCAACCCCCCCCCCCACTTAACCCCCCCAATCTCCATGGATTGGTCGGGAACACAGAGAAGCCATGAAAGCGTGGAAATACTTTTTTATTATTATATATTTTCTTAACTTACATTTCAAATGTTATTCCCTTTCCTGGTTTCCCCTCTGAAAATCCCCTATCCCCTCCCCCCTCCCCCTGCTCCCCAACCCACCCACTCCCGCTTCCTGGCCCTGGCATTCCCCTATACTGGGGCATAGAACCTTCACAGGACCAAGGGCCTCTCCTCCCACTGATGACCAATTAGGCCATTCTCTGCTTCGTATGCAGCTGGAGCCATGAGTCTCACCATGTGTTTTCTTTGATTGGTGGTTTAGTCCCAGGGAGCTCTGGGGATACTGGTTAGTTCATATTGTTGTTCCTCCTATGAGGCTGCAAACCCCTTCACCTCCTTGGGTACTTTCTCTAGCTCCTTCATTGGGGACCCTGTGCTCAGTCCAATGGATGGCTGTGAGTGTCCACTTCTGTATTTGTCAGGCACTGGCAGAGCCTCTCAGAAGACAGCTATATCAGGCTCCTGTCAGCAAGCTCTTGTTGGCATCTGCAATAGTGCCTGGGTTTGGTGGTTGTTTATGGGATGGATCCCCAGGCGGGGCAGTCTCTGGATGGTCATTCCTTCAGTCTCTGCTCCACACTTTGTCTCTGTAACTCCTTCCATGGGTATTTTGTTCCCCCTTTTAAGAAGGATCGAAGTATGCATGGAAAAACTTAACATACACAGGTACCCATGTGGCCTCAACCTTTCATGTGCCACTAACTGAATCCAAAGATCTCATTTAGTCCAGCTACTGGCATGCCACTGACATACCTGGTAGTTTCAAGTGTGAACCCCACACTTCAGAATAGCTTCGCTTTTCACAAGACAATAAGATTTCAATTTAATAAATACAGCTTCCAGGGCATGGTATGTGCATGCATTGTGCTGGGCCTGAGCATGCTGTGAGAAGTAAGAGCCCTGAGCCAACAGTTAGAGTAATCACACTGATTCTTGAGGGTAGGAACTGTCTTAATCACACTTCCATGTCTCATACCTGTGATCATGCCTCGAAACAATTAGGATTGTAATAAATGTTTGCCGAGTTGTCAAAATGCTATGGGTGCTAACGCTGGAGAACATTGCCCAATACGGCAGTCCCTGGCCGCAGGGGCTATTAAACTGATTAAGTTAAAATTCCACTACCTCGTCCTTGGTTACATCCAAGTGCTTAATAGTCACGTGCAGATCGTGTCTACTGAACTGATTGCCACAGACTATAAATAGCAGAGTCCTATGACAGAATAGGTCCAGAAATCAAGAGGAGCAAGATGCACAGCTCTTCACAGGGGACAGCAGAGAAGTCAGAGATTGGTGGCATTTGAGCTAAGCCTTGTAGGGCAGGTAGGCCTTTACTGAGTAAAAAGAAAAGAAAAGAAAAGAAAAGAAAAGAAAAGAAAAGAAAAGAAAAGAAAAGAAAAGAAAAGAAAAGAAAAGAGAAGACAAGGGAAGGGAAGGGAAGGAAAAGAAAAGAAAAGGAAAAGGAAAGGAAGACACATACTACAAAAAGCAAAGAACAGAGGAGCACATGGGGCCAGACTCTGTATTTACCCACAATCTTCCTGTGCTAAAGTGTGTGTGGTGTGTCCCTAATAGGCTCTGCCACTCCCTAGCCATTTTAGACTGTGCAGCACACCACTGCACACCATGGGCATAAACTGACCAGCTATTCTTTCTAGCAAGTCTTTCATTAACTACGATAGTTGATCATCTTCAACTGCTTGAAGCTGACCCAGCAAACCTGCATCCTGGGGCCTTCCTCGACACCCACACTAAGACAGCGGGCCACTCTCATCTGGAAAGCCAACATGGTTAGTCAGCCGCAAGCACAGCACCTCATGACTGTGTACTTCAAGCTGTTCCCTGGGAAGATGGCAGAGACGTGTGGGCCAGAGGCCCACCATGAATGTGACCCTGTACATGCTCAGCATCTCTCACCTTGGCTGAAAAGGTGGACATTTACGTTTCCATGTGAGAGTCAGGCTGGAAGGATTCCCTGGGGATCACATTTTTTAAAAACACCAGTCTTGTACTTAAAAGTATTTTTTAATTAATATTTTTACTTAAAGGAAAACTTCTTTAGAAAAAGTTTAAAAATCTACTTTTCCTCCACCTCACAGGCCAAGAATGTTCATCCCCTCTAACATCAGTCTTTCGACATCAACTCAACCTGTGACACTTGCTTCGTACAATGGCTCCCGTATCTATCTTCCCCATGCATATATGTATTATTGATAACCTTATAAAATTTTAAATATTAAAACATGTAGGGGATTTTTCACCCAGCAACATGGCTGCTCTGGCTAGTGATTACATCCAAAAAGACCTGGTCTGTGTGATCCAGCTGGAATGACACACCTTTAATCCCTCTGTCTGGAATATTGACATGCCCTGGTATACACTTTTAATCCCAAACAATGAAGGTGAAGTTAGTTTGTTAAAGGAAGCAGCCATGTTTTAAAGTGATGTCTGATTGAGGGACAGACAAAGTGATGAATCAGAGAAAGATTTGACAGAATGAGTCAGAGGTAGGATACCCCTAACTCTCATAAGAACAGACAAGAAAGAGAGGCTACTTAAGAGAACCGCAGGACTGAGCACAGGGTCTCCAATGGAGAAGCTAGAGAAGGGACTCAAGGAGTTGAAGGGGTTTGCAGCCCCATAAAAGGAACAACAATATGTACCAACCAGTAATCTCAGAGTTCACAAGGACTAAACCACCAACCAAAGAGTACACATGGAGGGACTCAAGGCTCCAGCTGCATATGTAGCAGAAGATGGCCTTGTGGGTCATTGATGAGAGGAGAGACCCTTGGTCTTGTAAAGGCTCTATACCCCAGTATAGGGGAATGCCAGGACAGGGAAGCAGGAGGTGGGTGGGTGGGGGAGCAGGAGGAGGAGGGATGTGATGGGGGTTTTCAGAGGGAAAATAAGGAAAGGGGATAAAATTCGAAATCTAAATAAAGAAAATATCTAATTTAAAAGAGAGAGAGAGAAATGCACTGAGAGATGAGGGAGGGGTACAGTTTTACAGGTGAAGACAGAACAAGCTAGAGAGTAAGGAACCCAAAGATAAGAAGCCATTTTAATCAGTCAGTTTGGAGAAGAATTTGAGTCAGAACAGCTGACTTGAACCAGCCAGCCAGAATTTTAAAAAATTTAAAAAGGGTGAGCTTATTCAGCAGTAAGTCTCCAACAGGACAGTTACATCTAGAGAATAAAAGTTACTTTTACAAAATCAAGACTACATTAAATATAATAATCACCATTTAAAACTACAGCATCAGAATACAACTTGTATTTCTCTTTCAGCTTATGGTTGAATTTGACAACCAGACACAGCAAGTTTTAAAGGTTAAGAATAAAACGCTTACTTTCCAGAAAAGTCTTCTCAGGATGAAGTTTCTCTGGGCTGTCACTCTAAGTTCCGTAATTAGACACAGTGTCTTCCTCAAAGTATTGTCTTTAAGAAAAAGTTCAGACTTTAGTTGACAAAAGTGCTTAATTTTCTCTTCGGATCTACAGAAACACACAGAAAAAAATCAGGTAAAATGTACGAAACTGCAGTTTACAAATACCACAATTACTGAAAAGTCTATGAAATTTTATGACTGGAGGGATCTTTATTCCCCCTTGGTTTTTTGAGACAGGGTTTTTCTGTGTAGCCCTGGCTGTCCTG
>NC_034598.1:55109505-55137233 GCF_900095145.1 Mus pahari
CTGCCTCTCTGCCTCTCTGCCTCTCTGCCTCTCTGCCTCTCTGCCTCTCTGCCTCTCTGCCTCTCTGCCTCTCTGCCTGCCTCTCTGCCTCTCTGCCTCTCTGCCTCTCTGCTTCTCTGCCTCTCTGCCTCTCTCTCTCCCTCCCTCCCCCCTCTCTCTCTGACTCTCTCTCTGACTCTCCCTTTGCCCCTCTGCCCCTGTGCCCCTGTGCCCCTGTGCCCCTCTGCCTCCTGAGTTTAATCCTGGTATCAAAGGCATGTGCCCCCACCTTCCAGCTGTGACTGGTAGGATCTTAACTAAACTTCATCTTCCTAGCTTTATCATTGACAAGCAGTGAGGTCCTACACCCCACGAAATGAACTGTCAATCACTCTCTAACTCGCTGTTCACCCCTGTTGTTGACCAGCCACCACACTTCTGCTGTCCCTAGTAAACTTTTCCATGGGCTCATTTGTACCATTAACACAGTCCAGAAGCCCTAGGTAATAATATTTGTTTAATGTTTTCTTTCCATTACCTCCTTTTCTGAAATAGGTGTATTTATACAGAAATATGTCCATGTATTACTCAACAGGGAAAGCTGTATCACTTGGTATAAGTGGCCGGCAGCTGTAAATGTCATGTGGAGGCTACGTATGTTCTGATAGACAGTCTATGTTTTAGACAGAGGTGGGGCACTTGGTACAAAGAGCAGAGCACCAAGCTAATGCACACTTTCTGTTGTTGCAAGGAAACTTTTCAGAAAGAAATGCTCTTCCACCATGGAAAGTAAAATAATGAACTCTCTCTCTCTCTCTCTCTCTCTCTCTCTGTGTGTGTGTGTGTGTGTGTGTGTGTATGTGTGTGTGTGTACATGTATGTACACATGAGTGACACCATACTTGGAGGCCAGATGCATCAGACGCCCTGGAGTTGGAGCAACAGACCATTGAAAGCAGTCCGACATGAGCTCAGAACTGAACTAGGATCCTCTACAAGAGCAGTATATACATACTCTGAACACTAATCCATCTTTCCAACACCCCTCCCACTGTAAATTCACACACACACACACACACACACATTTTAGTATTATATTAATCTTATTTTGCCCATTGTGCCCCTCAGATGGATTCTGGGAATAAAACTTGTTGTCATTAGAAGGGACATGGAGACGGCTCAGCAGGTTACAGGACTGTGGTGAAGGGAGACAACCTCTCTTCAGTCCTGAGGCCCCACGTGATGAAGGAGAGAACTGACTCACAAATGTTGTCCTCTGTCCTCCACATACATGCAGGGCATGTAATAGGGTGTGAATGCAGCACACACATACACATGCACACACATGCACACATGCACACACACCTGCACACACACACACACACACACACACACACACACACACACACACACACGAGACAAATGAAATCCTTTAAGAGATTGACCTCACCTGGCACTGTGCTCAGAAATGGAGATTTGCAGCAGAAGGGGCACTCCCTGGCTGTGGCAAGCTCCAGGCTGGGGGCTTTTCAGGGACTTGTTACTCACTGTGGTGGTTTGACTATGCTTGGCCCAGGGAGTGACACTATTAGGAGGCGTGGCCTTGTTGAAGGAAGTGTGTCACTATGGAGGTGGGCTTTGAGACCCTCCTAGCTGCCTGGTAGACAGTCTCTTCCTGGTCGCCTTCCAACTAAGATGTAGAACCCTTGGCATCTCCAGCACTGTGTCTGTCTGCCTGGATGCTGCCATGCTTCCCACCTGGATGATAATGGACTGAACCTATGAACCTGTAAGCCAGTCCCAATGAGATGTTGTCCTTTGTAAAAGTTGCCTTGGTCATGGTGTTTCATTTTCACAGCAATAAAACCCAAAGACAGGGTTAGTGCCCAAAGTCCTCCTAAAGTTCACCCTGTTTATTTCCATGGGGGAGGAGCAAGGGGTGCCGTCTGTGATGCACCCTCACACCTCCATCCACTGTGTTTCAGTCACTGTCTTAGTCAGGGTTTCTACTCCTGCACAAACATCGTGACCAAGAAGCAAGCTGGGGAGGAAAGGGTTTATTCAGCTTACACTTCCACATTGCTGTTCATCACCAAAGGAAGTCAGGACTGGAACTCAAGCAGGGCAGGAAGCAGGAGCTGATGCAGAGGCCATGAGGGGAATGTTACTTAATGGCTTTCTTCCCCTGGCTTGCTCAGCTTGCTTTCCTATAGAACCCAAGACTACCAGCCCAGGGATGGCACCACCCACAACAGGCTAGGCCCTCCCTCTTGATCACTAATTCAGAAAATGCCTTACAGCTGGATCTCGTGGAGGCATTTCCTCAACTGAAGCTCCTTTCTCTGTGATAACTCCAGCCCATGTCACGTTGACACACACACCCAACCAGGACAGTCCCTTACACCTCCTTTTCTCTGGCTCCCAACTTGTTTCCGTGAATACTTGTGTTTGCAGATCTAAAACGTATGGCAGAGGCTGAGGTAGGCGTTTGAATATGGCAGCCAACCACACACACCGCACAAATCTAGAAGTGCAGAGAGAAATCTCTAATGAGTATCCCACATCAAGCCTTACCTGTACGGCTTCGGATTCCTGATGACATCATTGTGCTCACTGGCACATAGAGGATCTTGTAAAAGAGTGGCTCTCTGAAAGAGGAGAGGGAGACTGTCAGGATTTTTGTCTACAAAAGGCAGTCTCTGCTTCTGCTCGGTGTCATGTGTCCACACTTGAATCCCCATGGCCTCCCTTATGCTTTACTTTCATAAGTCAGTCTAGAATTTGATAACTTCACAAGGAATTTTTTTTCATGATTTGGTCTTTATAAGTTTTAAATACAAAGGTCTTTCACTGTAAAAAAAAAAAAAAAAAAGTATTCACGTTCAATTTTCCTTCACGCACACTCAAATTGGAACAATACACCAAGTGCCACGGCTTTCGCTCAAGGTTGACGTGCAAATTCTGTCTTTTTGTCATTACTGTTGTTTTGAGACAGGGTCTCGATTTGTAGCTCTGGCTTGGACCTCGCTTTGTAGACCAGGCTGATCTCAAACCTCCCAAAGACCCACCTGCCCAGGCCTCCCAAATGCGGGGATTAAAGGAACATGCTAAAGAGCCTGGCTGAATTCTGTATTTTTAAAATGATTTACCAAGTGTGGACAGTAAATGCATGAAGTGAAGTATACACATTCTGTTTCCCCTTTCCTGTCTACATACCATCCATAGCAGCTATTAGCATTTTGAATTTTTTCCTTCTAGACAATACAAATTCATTAATTATAACATCTACACTTACAGTGTTTATATACTGGTACATTTATTATAATATGGATTTACTACTAGTTAAATCATACCACATATATTAATCTGAAAATTGACTTTTTACATTTATAATATACTGGATCGATTTTGTGTATATAGATTTACTATAATTTTTCAAAGACTACTCAGTATTTATCGCATAGATATACTTTGCTTTTGCTCTAAGCTGATTTTTATTTTATTTTTTAAAGATTTATTTATTTATTATATGTAAGTACACTGTAGCTGTCCTCAAACACTTCAGAAGAGGGTGTCAGATCTTGTTACGGATGGTTGTGAGCCACCATGTGGTTGCTGGGATTTGAACTCCAGACCTTCAGAAGAGCAGTCAGGTGCTCTTACCCACTGAGCCATCTCACCAGCCCCTAAGCTGATTTTTATAATCCCAGTGCCTCTTCTAATTCTTTTTTTTTTTTTAAGATTTATTTATTTTATGTATATGAGCACATTGTTGCTCTCTTCAAATACACCAGAAGAGGGCATCAGATCCCATTACAGATGGTTGTGAGCCACCATGTGGTTGCTGGGAACTGAACTCAGGTCCTCTGGAAGAGCAGTCAGTGCTCTTAACCACTGAGCCATCTCTCCAGCCCCGTACAATACTTTGTTAACTATTCCCTTATTGATAGAGTTCATTTTTCTTTTAATCTTTCATGTTAACATTTCCCACTTATTCTGTTGTTGTTTAATGTGTCTGCTGCCAGGTGAAGCCAGAAAAGGTGATAGATCCCCTGAAACTGGAGTAAAATAAAATTGTGTGCCACCACATCTGTGCTAGGTATGGAACCTAGGTCCTAGTGCTCTTATCCACTCAGCCATCTTTCCAGTTCCTCCTACTTAGTCCTTAAGACAGATAGTACTGGGAACCGGAGAGATGGCTCAGTGCTCTTCCAGAGGACCTGTGTTTAGTTTCTACCCACACAACAAACTCTTTAGCCATCTGTAACTCCAGTTCCAGGGAACCCCACACCCTATTTTGGCCTTCAGAAGCAATTCACACACGATACACATACATACACGATGCACACAAAACACTTGAGCACATAAAACATTTTTAAACCTTAGAAGCAAGTAAACAGAACACTCAGAAAGTAATAATTTAGATTATCGTTTACTGATGTTTCCCTGCTTCGGTTTTTCTTTTGAGGTAAGTCTTCTGTATTTTTAATGTTTACTTATTTATTTTGTGTGTATGTATGGGTATTTTCCCTGTATGTATGTGTTTGCACCTCATGCATGCCGGAGGCCATTGAAGCCAGAAGAGAGTATCAGATCCCCTGGAACTGGAGTCACAGTTGTTAGCAGCACGGAGGCACTAGCAATCACACTGAGGGCTTCTGAAGGAACGGCCGGTTCTCTGAACTGCTGAGCCATCTCTCCTGCCCCTCTTTATTTTACATCTTCACAAACAGAAGGAGCTTCTGAGTTGTTTTCGTTTGTTCTCCTGTCCCTGAGTTACTCCTATTCTTTTGTCAAGGTAGCTATTATATAGTATAAGAAAAACTAGGTGCTTTTTCTAAATAGTTCATCACTTCTGTGTTTAAGAAAAAAACGTCCATGATGGTGGACTTCATAGGTCCAGCTCTCCTTCCATCCCAGGATTTGGTCTGTTTAGGCTTGGGTGGGTTTTGTGCATGCTGTCACAATGGCTGCAAGTTCAGATGTGCAGTTGCTCTGCTGTGTCCATAAGACTCTGTTTCCTTCTAGTCATCCGCTAACATTTTTAATGACAGGATCTAGCAAACCATGAAGATGGTGCCCCTCCATCCATCCTTATTCTGGTGGGTATCGTGTAGAAGTTATGACCCAGTTCTTCCTCCCAGCCCCATGCTCCCAGAAATAAGACTCAGGCTCAAACTATAATTACAAATACCTTGGCCATACAGCCAGGCAGACTAGCCTGACTGGTTCATAACTTCAGATAACCCAATTATTTTAACCTACATTCTGACATGTGGCTGGTTACCCGTGCTAAGGTACCATGCCTCGGTCTCCTCACATCTCACCGGGTGAATCTCCTGTCGGCCTGACTCTATCCCAGAATTCTCTCTCCTCCCGGATGTCCCCCCTTCTATTTCCTGTCTGAGCCATAGACCATAGGCTTCTTAATTGACAGGTCATACATCCATACAATACACAAGATGTTCTCTCTACAGTAGAGTAAGAAAATATTCCCTGGGTTCAAATCCTAGCCCTGCGCTGTACTTTTAACTTATCTGTGCCTCAGCGGTCTCCTTTGAAAATGGGAAGAACAGCTTTCTTTTCCTGTAGGGGACTTGGGTTCAGGTTCAATCATCCACATGACCCACAGCTGCCTGTAACTCCAGTGCCAGGGAACTCAAAGCCCTTTTCTGACCCCTGAGGGCTCCTGTACAGTGTGGGAACCCAAGCCTACACTCAGGCACCCACGCATACACACAAATAAAAACTTAAAGGTAAAATATTTATGTAGACTGTAAATTATAAAAAGTCAATTACAGCCGGGCGGTGGTGGCGCACGCCTTTAATCCCAGCACTCGGGAGGCAGAGGCAGGTGGATTTCTGAGTTCGAGGCCAGCCTGGTCTACAAAGTGAGTTCCAGGACAGTCAGAACTACACAGAGAAACCCTGTCTCAAAAAAAAAAAAAAGTCAATTACATTTTTATTTTCTAAGATTTATTTATTCTTTTATGTAGCAACAGTACATTGTTGCTGTCTTCAGGCACACCAGAAGAGGGCGTTAGATCCTGTTACAGATGGTTATGAGCCACCATGTGGTTGCTGGGAATTGAACTCAGGACCTTTGGAAGAGCAGCCAGTGCTCTTAACCGCTGAACCATCTATCTCTCTAGCCCAAGTTTTTATTTTTTAATTAGAATTTATGACAACTATTTTTTAGAAAACCAGTTTTCCTCTATTTAGGATTTGTTTGTATTTTTAACTTGGAGAACGCTTTTTAAAATTTTTAGGGAGGAATTTTAGATATTTTGGATCCTTGTGAAGTATGCTGTCACTTATAAAACTTATTTTTACTAGTTTCTTCTGTTAAAAAAAAAAAAGCTCTGTATTTACTAAAACTATGTTGGAAGGTATTAATAGAAATTAAGATCACTGAAAATAACCCAGAATATATTTTAATAAGTTTTCCTGTTGTTGCTGGTTGGTTGGTTGGTTGGTTGGTTGGTTGGTTTGAAATGTGGTGTCACTGTGGCCCTGGCTGTCCTGGCTCAGGCTAGGCAGACCAGCTTGACCTTGAACTCACAGAGATACACCTGCCTCTGCCTCCTGAGTGTTAGGACTAAAAGAAGCATCCCCACCCAGCTAGTAGCTATTTTTAAAACTGATTCTCATGTGGTAACGGCATCTTAACTGAGACTGTGCTGCGGCTCAGCTGTGGAGGGCATGCCCGCCATTGTCTTATAACCAAAAGTGAGCACTCTGGATAAAAGTTCTTCACTGAAAGTTACTATGTAACACTCACTGAGGCACTGAACCCATTCTGTGTTCAGTAGCCTTGTTTTAGTTGGGTGTGGTGGCACGTGCCTGTAATCCCAGAACTTGAAAGGCTAAAGCAGAAGTGTTACTGCAGATTCAAGGCTGGCCTGTTTTAAGGGGTGGGCACAAGGAAAAGAAAGAAAAAGAGGGTGGGAGGGAGGGAGGGAGGAAATAGAGACTTAGACAATTAATATCTAGATTGAAAAAATAATTCTCGCAATAGTTGTTAAACTAGTGCAGTAAGGAAATACAAGAACAGGAGCCTTGCAGACGGGCCAGTGAGCAAAGGCGCTTGCTCCATAAGCCAGATGACCTGAGTTCAGGCTCCAGAACATTGGAAAGATGGAGGAGAGAAGCAACTCCAAGAAGCCGTCCTGCACACGCACACTGTGTCATACGTGTGCCCTCCCGTATCATACATATGTGTGCACACCAGAACAGTAAAGTTTTTAAGGGGGTACAGAGACAGACTGATGCTGTTCAGTTTCATCTGAGTTCTGTGTCGCCCAGCTAACTGCGAAAGGCCCTGGAAAGACTTCGTCATGATGGGCCTTGTTCCTCAAAAGCCTAGCTTCCTTCTCTTTCCCTCACAGTTTTCTTCTTCCTCCTCTTCCTCTCTCTCTCTCTCTCTCTCTCTCTCTCTTTAGATTTATTTATTTATTTATTATATGTAAGTACACTGTAGCTGTCTTCAGACACACCAGAAGAGGGTGTCAGATCTCGTTACGGATGGTTGTGAGCCACCATGTGGTTGCTGGGATTTGAACTCAGGACCTTCAGAAGAGCAGTCCGGTGCTCTTACCCGCTGAGCCATCTCACCAGCCCTCTCTCTCTTTCTTTCTTCCTTCCTTTCTCCTTTTCTTTTCTTTTCTTTTCTTTTCTTTTCTTCCTTCCTCTTTTCCTTTTCCATTTCTTTTCTTTTCTTTCTTTCTTTCTTTCTTTCTTTCTTTCTTTCTTTCTTTCTTTCTTTCATACATATGCCACATACATGCCTGGTTCCTAAGGAGGCCAGAAAAGGACATCAGATACCCTGGAACTGGAGCTAGAGATGGTTGTGACATGCCACCTGAGTGCCAGGAATCAAACTCAGGCCCTCTGCAAGATTAACAGTGGTCTAAACTGCCTAGCTAACTGGACAGTCCCCAAGACACCTCTCATTAATACTCTTCTCACCATTCAGGTGCAAACACCTGAATAAAATATGCCCTTATTTGCCCAGTGCATTCCTCTCTCCCTCTCATGACAGTCGCTAAATTCCAAGGCTCAGTACCCAAAATGGAGAGAGAGAACAGGAAAGCATGCCTGCCCTAAAAAAATAAAACAACAACAACAACAAAATGAAACAAAAAAACCTGAAGCAAACACGCGGAGGTCAAGGCTGGCTTCCTCGGTCACTTACTATAATGTAGTTGTTCCATGAACTCTTTAGGTGCAGAAATATTGATGAGGTTGCAGAAATAATATACAGATGAAGTTCAGATTCTTCTTTCTCCAGGCTCGGGCAGCTGTGCAAAGGAGAGGCTGGGAGAGAATTTCCTAAGCCAAACTCACTTTTGTTCCCATCAAACCTGAAAGAACCTTCTCTTGGGGAGTCTCTGGGATCTGGAAGCTCCTGGGGCTCTTTTGTGCTTGATGCAAGAGACAGGGAGGCAGGCATGCCAGTAGCTGCCTTAGACTGACAACTAGCTAGGGTAGGCAAAGGCCGAGAGGCGCCTTGGCCTGCAGGGGACAGTTCCTTGAGGGCTGAAGGACGGGGAGTTGGGTCCTTGAATGGAGCACCGCTCTCCTGGTGGGACCTGTGGGTAGAGATGAGCATTAAATACGACATTGAGAATTTAACAACGAGGAACCAAGAGAATCTAGCCACCAGTTTCAGCAATTCATGACTCGGGAAGCAACTAACTTCATGTAGATAGAATGCTAGTTCTGAGAAGGGGGTGACCAGATCCCATTTTCTGTGATGGTTTGAATCTCTAGTGTCATTTTGAGTGTTCAGTCCCAGCTGTGCACCATTTCCAAGGCTACATTTCCTTTTGGCCATGGGGCCTGGATAGTAGACATAGGTCACAGAGGTGGGCCTTTGAAAGCCATACCTGGCCCTGGTTTGGCCTCCTTTTATGTCTCCTGGTCTGCTATAGTGTGAACAGCCACCAAAATGCACTGCCACCATCAAAGTCTGAGCCCTTTTGCAGTGCCTCTCCCTCTGTGGTTGGCCACAACTTCTAAAACTGTGAACCATAATAAATCCTTCCTTGGGTCATTTCTGCCAAGTATTCTGTCTGTGGCAGTGGGAAAAGTAACTAAGACATCATTACCACTGACCACGGAAGTTGGGTGTGGCTGTCTCTTGGCATGTTCTTCTTTCGGAGATAAAACCCTACCAATGTCATACAAAGAATTGCCTTTTTAGATTTCGGCTTTTGTCACTGTTTGGGATTTTGTGATGGGGTCTCTCACTCTGTAGCAGTGGTTGGCCTGGTGCTTGCTATGTAGTCCAGGCTGGCCTTGAACTCTCAGGGATCCACAAGCCTCTGCACCATCACATCCTACAAAGGCATTTTTTTTTTTTTTAATGATGGATACTTTGGGTCTTCTTGGAGTCCCAACTTTCACTGAAAGGACTTTGCTTGTTTGTTTTTTACTTTTTGGTTTTCAAGATGGAGTTTCTCTGTGTAGCCCTGGCTGTCCTGGAACTCATTCTCTAGACCAGGCTGGCCTTGAACTCAGAGATTTACCTGCCTCTGACTCCTGAGTTTAATCCTGGGATGAAAAGTGTGTGCCACCTAGCACTAGCTTGGCTAGTTTTTTTCTTTCTTTTGTTTTGTTTTTTAATATTTTATTTTAATATGTACGTGCATAGGTGTTTTGCCTGCCTGTCTGTGTGCCACATATGCACCTAGTGTAAGACCAAAGGGGACATCAGATCCTTTAGAACTGGAGTTTCAGGCAGTTCTGAGCTGCCAGGTAGGTGCTGGGAATTGAACCTGGGTCCTTTACAAGAATAGCCAGTGCTCTCAAGTGCTGAGCCATCTCTCTAATCCATTTCCGAAGTTAATTTTAAACAAACAAGATGCATTCTTATGAGTACAGTACTGTTGACTGCTCTGGGTTTCAATCCCCAGCTCCTTCTCTGCACCTTAAAGTCGGCGGCTACAACTGAAATGTTGCTTGTTTAAAATTTAGGCAGCAGCCATTTTAACTCCATAGCGGCATCTGTATGGAAGTTATGAAACAGTCACAAAACACCTTCTCTTGCACCACCGAGGTCTGTGCACCACTGTAAATACTCCAGGCTGTGTACAAGGCGTCGAGTTTCAGAGTTTTAGCAGCTGCTGGGAACATGCTCTGAGAAAGCAAACACTGCCTTTGTCCCCAGAGGGGACTTGGCATCCACAGAGTGACCGGATTCCAATGGTGACTAAACCTTTGTCTTCGGACTTTGTGTACTCAGCAAAGTGAGTGCTGTGGAAATTCAGTGTAAATTAAAGGGAAAAAAAAAAAAACCAAACTCCTAACCTTCTCCAAGATGCTGGCCATTACTGGGGACACATAAAGAAAAGGATGTTACGATTGTCAAGAAGAAAGGAAGATGAGGTGTTAATGTTTTCCACTGTCACGATTTCTATTTCAAATCATCTATTCTATTTTTATGCTTGTATATGTGCACCTGTGTGTGGGTGTAGGAACCCACACATGCCCTAACGTGGTACTAGAACCAGAGGAGCTGGCTCTGGTTGGTTGTGGGCCAGCCAACACTGATGCTGGGAACCAAACTCTGGTCCTCTGCAAGGGCAGCCAGCCTCCTTACCCATCGAGTCGTCTCTCCAGCCCCTCCATCATTACTTATGTCACTGACTTCTGTCCTAGCGACCTCTTCCTCCTTTCTTGCTTTGAAGTGTTTGTTTGTTTGTTTGTTTGTTTGTTTTCAGTTAAAGGAGGATGTGCTCACCGTGGAGCCTCAAAAAGAACCAAGTATGGATATAGTAACAAGAAGGCAGAACATCTCCATGCTCGTGGCTTGTGCTCTGGAAGTTCAAGTTGCTCTGCGGGGCTGCAATGGCAAGATAACCCCACACACATGAGACACTACAGTCTCTTTCACCGCTACTACATCACATAAGATCATTTCCAAATTTAGAGAGTATGTGGGGGTGGTCTGCCTTTAAACATGGGAAGCACTTGATGGAACCTCCCATGGCTGTCAGCTTGCGGATATTGCAGATTTAAGTGACATTTCTAGAAATGGCATCCAGGAGGAGGGCCGGTGCTCTAAAACGAGATGCTGCTGCCCTAAACCAACCAAGATTCCATTAACAAATGACAGGAGAGTGTGGTTTCCAACCCTCTGACTCTTAACGAGGTCAGAAGATACTTTTCCTTAAAAAAAAAAAAAAAGTCGGAGATGGTGGCTCAGAAGCAAAAATGTTTGATGCTCAAGCGTGGGACCTGAGTTAAAACCCCCCAGGACGTCATGAGGCGTGTCGTGTTTATAAAAAAATAAGGAGAGAAGGAATATGTTTTGGTGGATGTGTGGGGGAAGGGGGTACCTCTGAGGGCCCATGCTGAAGTATCTCTTCGTGCTGAGGGACCAGTCACAGGACAGTATAGTATAGAATAAAGTTTATTCAGGGCATGGGGAGGGGAGTTCAGGGAGTAGAGACAAAAAAAAAAAAAAAAAAAAAAAAAAAAAAAAAAGGCAGAGAGAGAGGGGAGGGAAAGGAGGAGGAGAAGGAGGAGAAGGAGAGGAGGAGGCTGGCCATGAGCATGTAGGGGAGGAGTGGGAAGAGAGGGGGGAAGGGGCAAGAGGATAGAGCGGGAGCAAGAAGGCAAAAGAGCAAGAGAGAGCTGAGGGGGCACGAAGCCCCTTTTATAGTGAGTCAGGCACATCTGACTGTTGCCAGGCAACCGTGGGGCGGAGCTTAGACAAAATGCTAACAAGGTGGGGGTAGTAGAGACAGGAGGACCCTCAGAACCTCAGGAGATAGAGGACTGAAACAGGAGGATCCCTGAAGCTTACTGGTCACCAGCTAAATTCCAAGTTAAGTGAGAGACCCTGCCTCAAAGCGTCAGATGGAAAGTGACACCCCCCATAAAGATATGCTCACTCGTACACACAAGTGAGTTTTTAACAGTGAAATGTCTCCCTGTGTTTTCTCTTGTAAGCTCTATGAATGCACAGACCTGTCCACTGAGGAAGTCACCCGAAGGAGAGAGAAACCTGAGTACTAATCTCCTCATCAGAGACCACGAGTCTGTTTTCCATCCATCCCTTGGGTGCTTACACCTGTTGTTTATTACTATCCTGAAAAGTAATCTCACTTATGCATCTGATGTCCCAAGACAGCAGCTTCCTTCTTCCGACCCAGCAGCTTTTCATAATTAGGCTTCATCCTCACATCTGAGAGGCGCTGCGGAGCTCTGCCTGTGTGGAGCTCTGCCTGTGCGCATCGCGTGACCGTGGCCCTCTAATTATTGTGCTTCCCGTCCTCCATCCATCCTACCTTTTGTTTAGACTTTGTTTAATTACGGAGATGACACTTGGAGAACGCTCTCAGAGAGACTCAACTCCGCTCCCACGCCCTCTACTTAGAAACTCCTCATTTGCACTCATGAAACACGTAAGCCCCAGTGTTTTGTTTTGGTTTGGTTTGGTTTGGTTTTGGTTTTTTTTACGAGACAGGGTTTCTCTGTGTAGCCCTGGTTGTCCTGGAACTCACTTTGTAGACCAGGCTGGCCTCGAACTCGGAAATCTACCTGCCTCTGCCTCCCCAGTGCTGGGATTAAAGGCATGCGCCACCACTGCCAGGCAGCCCCAGTGTTTTGAGAGACTCTGGCCCCCTGGCTGCTGGGTATTTTTCAGCGGCACATCCTCTATTCCAGTGGGATTGTCACCAACCTTTCCCTGGGATTTTTAAATTTTTAACGCAAGGTGTGAACAGGCCCACATCCAGCAGTGGGAGCTGTAAAATGTGAATTTCCAGCTCTGCTGCCCTGTGAAGGCTATGGGACTCAGTGAGATTGAATGAAGCTGACGGACAAACATCAGAGCAGACAGAATGCTGTGCCCCACACACCGGGGGCCACCAGTACCAAACCCCAGCTTTCTTCTTGGACGTGCACAGACACACACACACAGAGTAAATAATAAAATAAACCTTTTTTAAAAAGAAGCTTTCCAAAGGATGTATCCAACTTTACTTTCAGGGTCTATTTTGAGGCCACGCAGGACTGCTTATATCCTGTAGGAGTTTTGTTCTCTGTTGCTGTGATAAATATTATAACCAAAAGTGACTAAGGGGAGGAAAGGGCTTATTTGGCTCATATTCAAGATAACAGGCTTGTGGTGGTTTGAATAAGAATGGCCCCCACAGACTCGTGTTTGAATGCTTGGCCCATGGGGAGTGGCACTATTAGGAGGTGTGGTTTTGTTGGAGGAGGTGTGGCCTTGTTGGAGGAGGTGTGGCCTTGTTGGAGGAAGTACATCACTGTGAGGGTGGGCTTTGAGGTCTCCTATGCTCAAGCTATACCCAGTGTGGTACACAGTCTCTTTCTGCTGTCTGTAGATCAAGACCTAGAACTCTCAACCCTTTCTCCAACACCATGTCTGCCTGGATGCTGCCATGCTTCCTACCTTGATGAAAATGGACTGAACCTCTAAACCTGTATGCCAGCACCAATTAAATATTGTCATTATAAGAGTTGCCTTGGTGTCTTTTCACAGCAATGGAAACACTGACTCTGGCTATGTCACGTTGACGATCAAGAGGAGCCATCACACAGTCCTAACATGTTCCATGTATCACCCACCCCAGTCTTCACATCCCGGTCTCCTTGATGGCCCCATCTCCTTGGGAACTATCTCTTACCAACTGTCACCTGGATTCTTGATCTCTCCCACAAATTAATTTAATTTTTCCCCTCTTTAAATCTCTCAGAGCTGGGCAGAGGTGGCGTATGTCTTTAGTCACAGTACTGGGAGGCAGAGGCAGAAAGATTTTTGTGAGTTTGAGGCCAGCCTGATCTACAGAGTGAGTTCCAGACAACCAGGGCTACACAGAGAAACCTGTCTCAAAAAAAAAAAAAGAGTTCAAGGTCATCCTTAGCTACATAGCGAGTTAAGAGGCCTGTCTTGACTACATGAGACCCCCATCCCAAAAAAGGAAAACTGAACTAAACAAACAAACAAAAAATCCCGACATTTTGTTCTACACAGAGTAAATAATCATGGTCAATAATTTATTGTTTGCTTGTATAGCCCTGGCTGTCCTGGAACTTTTTTTAGACCAGACTGGCCCCAAACTCACAGAGATCTGACTGCCTCTGTCTCCCAAGTACTGGGATTAAGGGCATGCACCACCATCACCCAGCGAATAATTATTTTTACCTCAACTTTAATCAACTATTCATTTACATTGTGACATTGAATTATTAAATAAAAATAAAAACTAAATGACATTATTTTACTTTAGCTAGCTGGATTTTACTTTGGGGAAAATTTTTTTCCAAAATACTTTTTTATGTACATTGTTGTATATAAGAGCTACACAGAACAAATCTAAAGCAAATAGTAGAAAAGTTATTTAGGGGAAAAAAAAACGAGGGCTAAAGAGATGGCTTATCAGGTAAAGGTCCTGAGCAGCAAGGGGGATCCCCAGAACCCCCACACACACATACACACTGCTACACTGTTGCACGCTCGCTTGCACGCACATCCCACATGTACAATGTATATAAATGTATTTTCAAAAACTGCAACATAAAATGAGTTCCAATCAGCCAGTTTAAATAATCTTACCTGAGAGAGGATTCATTCAAACTCCTAGAAACTTTTCTTCTCCAAAAGGTAAGGCCATTACTCTCTTGCTTGACTTAAAAACAAACAAACAAATGTGGCCGTTAATCATATAATTCAAGTCTATGAGGACCTAATGTTTATAATGGGTAGTGACACAAAAATCCTAGTGCCTGCCAATGTAACTCTATGTTGGCCTGAAGTCTTCATTTGCAAAATGACAAGGCATGAGTAGGGCTCAGCCTGCTTCTGGAGTTGGTGGAATGCCTGATCTCCTAGACCCTGGTACCGGAGTCTGTGGGTAACGGCAAGAATGACAAAAGCCTGAAGGCATTTTATTCTCTAGAGCAAATGGCTTAGACACCAAGTCTTTGGTCAGCTAGCCCAGTGGATGTCAGATGGGATGTTCATAATGCTACCCCAACTGAAGACATTTGTCAGTAGGCTGGGAGATGGCTCAAGCAGTCAAGTGCCCGCCACACAAGAACCCAGGACCGGGTCCCAAGCATCCATGTAAAAGTTGGGGGTAGTGGCATGTGTCTGTGACCCACTGAGCTTGCTGTGGCTGTTTGTATTATGTTAATTTGGGTCCCCAAGATTATTTGTACAAGAGTCCACAGGTCCTCACCGGAAGACACTGAGGGACCCTGTCCCCCCACACACACCCCGGAATTGGTTCTGATTGGTAAGTAAAGTTGCCAGCAACAATGGCTGAGCAGGGAAGACAGAGGTGGGACTTTTAGGATTTCTGGGCGAGGGACCCAGGGATCCACCATGCTGGGAGAGGGAGGAGGAAAGGAAAGGCTCCACGCCACAGAAGTTGCTGGACAGAGAGCATAGCAGCCATGTAGGAGTCAGGGGAATAGCAGCCCAAGAGTCTAGGGCACATCTGTTCAAGGGTAGCCAAGATGGAATATAGGATTTAGTAAATAATAACTTGGGAATATCGGAGGGAGGTGGAATAGTCACATGGCACAGCCATTGAGCTGTTTTAGACATATCAGAACATAAAGGCTGTGTATGGGTTCGTAACCAAGAACGTTGCTCTATCACACTCCCTCCCAACCCATGCTGCTGTGCCAAAGCACAAAACCATGGGACCAAGAGGCCTTGGACAGCTGTGTGAGCAGAGCTACCCCTTCCTCTGTGTTCATTTCTCTCAGGTACCGTGCAGTGACTGAAAGCTGACTGACACCACATTTAATAATGGCTCTGCATCTAAACACAGAAGGACGCGTACATATTCACGAAGAAAAACTACCTTTTCTTTGTATCTCCGGAAAAGCTGGGTCTAATAATCATGTGTGATGATTTAAAGCAAGTGTCCTTAATTACAAGTTATTTGCATGTTAAGTTTTCCTTGTTCAGATGATCATGTTGATTAGAGAGTGGACAACTTTACCACATGATAAAAATATTCCCTGGGCTTTCCCCCGAGAGGTTTGAAGTCAGTCCTAATAATTACCTTTATTTAACATCTCAGGAGTTCATGCTTGCTGCTTCTCTAGACGTGACATTATCGTTAACATTAAAGATTTTGGTAATGACTCTTTTGACACAGCTGGTCAGATGGGCATGAGCCCTCACTTTAGGACCACATTACAGACCACATTAGCTAAGAGGTAAACCACAGTAGCCTACATATAAAAGGATGCTCTAACCAAATAGTTTACCTCAACAGAAAACAGAGTATGTCATTGTTATCATGATAGAAAGGATGAACAGCTTTTATCTTGTAATGTGTCTGATTGTTTCTTGTGATAAGAGAAGGCCTGTATTTCAAAGGACATCCACGTGAGACTGTCAGATGGGGTGGGCAGGAATGGAGGCCCACACCTCTAATCCCAGCACGCAGGAGGCAGAGGCAGGTGGATCTCTGTGAGTTCAAGGCCAGCTTGCAGAAACTCGTCTCGGATGATACCTTCGAGTTATCTGAAAGTAAAGACTAGATGACAGAAGAGATCCTGTGACTAGCCACACAGAGGTACACAACATAAATTCTCCACCGTTCAATGTCACTTGCAAAGTTTCTAGGAATTCTGATCCCATTCAACTTAAATGCTTTTCTCTGTATTCTTTCCATGTTTTCAAGTTCCTGTCCCTGTTGAAAAAGAGCCAAGAAAACGATGCATGTGGGCAGGTTGAGAATGCATTTGAGGCAAACAACACCAGTTAGATGTCCTAATTAGTGTGACAAGAGACCAGTGAGCGGCCAGGGATTTCATAACCCTGCTAATGATGCCTGGTACAAACAGCTCCCATGCTGTAGCTATCGAGGTGCAGGGCTGCTGGTCCATTAAAGGGGAAAACATCACACAACTTCCTTCTACTGTGTAGCTGTCTGACATTCTGGAAGGCTCTCAATCTGGTTTGGAGTGAAGACCAGTGGACAGTGAGTGGCCGCTCTACTTGAGTGTCAAAAGAAGGGGTTCTCCATGGGCACCTCAAACCTTCACTTCCCACCTTTCCTTTGACACTAAGGATACAATCCTTTTATTTATGTATTTCATGTGTAGCAGTGTTTTGCCTACATGTATGTATATGCATCACCTCTGTGACTGGTGCCCACAGAGGTCAGAAGAGGGCATTGGGTCTGGAGTAACAGATGGCTGTGAGCCACCTATGGGCTCTGGGAACTGAACCCAGGTCCTCTGTAAGCCTAGCGAGTATTTTCAACCGCAAACCTGAGCTATAGAGCAAACACTATCTCAAAGCAAACAAAGAAGCCCAGGATCCTCTGAGTTCTATATATGGTCACACTTCATGTATCTAACCTGATTCCTTATCTTCTTTATGCTCCCAGATAACATCTGACCACCCCGGCCTGCCTTCAGCAAGAATCCTGTTTGGTTAAATTAGCCTGACAGTCCGTGACTTCAATGCCTCCTCTGAGTAGTTTTCTGCCCAGTGATCCAACCCTGCTTCTTGGCTAGCAACCCCACTTGCCATCTACGGCCAGAATTAACCCCAGTCCTAGATACTACAGAGACTATTTCAAAGGTCCTGGATACAGCATGTTTTTACCTCTATGTAGTGCCAGAGACAGGCCATCAGCAATGCTTCTCCTTTGTTTTTCTATTCCTTCTTTTCCTGTTTATCTTGAGCTTGCAATTCTCCTGCCTCACCCATCCAGGGGCTAAGGTTACAGGTATGTGCCACCACGTGGTTCAAAAAGTATTTTTGATGAACAAATGTGGTTAAATGACCACCCTTTCCTAGTGGGTGGCCCGGGGCGCAAAGGTTGGCCAGTGGATAGTCCAGACTCAGGTTCATAAACCTTCTGTTTACCCTCAGTACTTCTTCACTAGAATTATTTTCTTAAATCAATGGGTATCAAAAGGCAGAGAAACCTTGTCTCAAAAGAAAAACGTATGCAATGTCCTACATACCTTTTTTGTTAGCATTGCTGTGGTGAGCTGGAAATAGGAATTTCCCAACCCCTTTCGATTTTCCGCGCTCCTTTTTCAAGACCGTGGAAGAATAGACAATCCGAATGTGCTGGTTGATCTCTCTGTCTGGTGAGTTCAGAAATTCTGGGTAATCGTCAATCTGAAAAAGAAAACGGATCTTCTTGAACACAGAAATCACTCATTTTGAGATAATAATTCCCACACAACTAAGGACAAGCTGACTCTTATGGTTTGTATATGCCTGGCCCAGGGAGTGGCACTATTAGAAGGGGTGGCATTGTTGGAGGAAGTGTGTCACTGTGAGTGTGGGCTTTAAGACCCTCATCCTAGCTGCCTGGAAGCCAGTCTTCTCCTAGCAGCCTTCAGATGAAGATGTAGAACTCTCAGCTCCTCCTGCACCATGCCTGCCTGGATGCTGCCATGTTCCCACCTTGATGATAAAGGACTGAACCTCTGAACCTGTAAGCCAGCACCAATTAAATGTTGTCCTACTAAGAGTTGCCTTGGTCATGGTGTCTGTTCACAGGAGTGAAACCCTAACTAAGACATACCCTGAGTTGCTTTCATGTTCTCCATCGGATACCTTTCCTCTTCTTTTCCCCATTCCTTCCTTCTATTTTGCTTAGAAAAGTCACTTCATCCTACAAGACTAACCTTTCACTTCCTCAGTGGAAGCACCCATGGCACATTCTTGATGAAATTCCACTCCCCCTTCTGGGCTCCTATAACATTCTATTTAGTAGATTTCATTTCATATTAGTTGAATGCATAAATTCTATTTAGTAGTTTTTCACATTTCATTATAAATATTTGGTTATGGGGGCTGGAGAGATGGCTCAGCAGTAAAGAGCAATGATTATTCTTTCCGAGGTCCTGAGTTCAGTTCCCAGCAACCCATGGTCGCTCACAACCATCTGTAATGGGATGTGACTCCCTCTTCCGGTGTGTCTGAAAACAGCAACAGTGTACTCACATACATTAAATAAATGATTTTTTAAAATAAATAAATATTTGGTTATGCCTGTTTTTCTTCTTAACTGCTTGTTTCTCCTTTGAAATTAATGACATATATATATATATAAACAAGCCAGGCATGGTGGCGCACATCTTTAATCCCAGCATTTGGGAGGCAGAGGCAGGTGGATTTCTGAGTTCGAGGCCAGCCTGGTCTACAGAGTGAGTTCCAGGACAGCCAGGACTACACAGAGAAACCCTGTCTTGAAATAAATAAATAAATAAATAAATAGACAAACAGGCCTCATTTTCACTACCTGAAATTTCAAAATATTGGTGGGATGCCCATAATAAAATGGACCACCTGATTTATAGAAGTGTCTGTGGTAGAGGACTGAAGATGCCCTGGGCCACATTAGAGGACCCATTCATCTAAAGTGATATTAGGAAGTGGAAACAAGGCTCAGAAAAATCCAAGGTATTTAGCATGTGTCCACTTCCACTCAGGATTTAACATCCTCTACACACAGTAAACCCTAACCCTCTCTGCAACAGGGAAAGAAAGCAATTAATTAATTACAGCTTAATTAAACGCCTATTCAAGAGTATTTCTAAGAGAATAGAAAAGATGGGAAAAACCACAATCCCAAAGAGTGGAATATACTGATAAAATATCCAAAATATGAGACATCTAAGTAGGTTTCCTCCAGAACGCCGTGTGCCAGCAATCACGTACATTACACCATCCAGAGCTCAGCCCAAAGTAGACGCTATTTTTATGTTTGGAACTTGGCAGATCTACCCAGTGTGTAATTAAAAATCTCACTGTATTCCTACCAGGTGGTTTTTTCCATTATACTTTGCTTGGGCTTCAGAGTGGCAGTCCCCAAGGAAGCTATTTTTGAAACCTCTGAAAATTGCTAACATAAACTGATCCACTCACATGCTCCAAAAAGAACCTCTAGTTTTGTGAACGTGGGTGTGCCCGTTGAAATATAGATGACCCCCTCCCTCAGACTATTTCAAATCATTGCCGCATAGCCAAGGCCCACAGCTAAGAAAGAGTAAAGGGAAAAAACAAGTCCAACTCTTGGTCCTGTGTAAAAGCTACAACTCCTCGCCCAGAGTCTTCCAACTACGCATGGCCTTGGATGTCAGCCACAGCGAGAAGACCGTTTCAGTCTCGGAAGGCCAAAACCTTTAAATAGAGAGCAATGGTATGGAGGAGTTTAAAAGGAGTTTTTAATTGCTTCTTGGCAGTTAGGATTTTGGTTGTGAGCCTAGCCTTTAACGGCTGAGCCATCTCTCCAGCCAAATTTGTTTTTTGTTTGTTTGTTTGTTAATGAGACGTCGCATCTTGTTATGTTACTCCCTACACCCAGTCCCTTACGTGGCTGAAATTACAGGATGAGCCAACAAATATCTATTTTCAAATTTGTTTAATTCATCACCAAAATAAAAACCCCCAAAATGAGATAGATAGAATGTAAAGTGGTATTCTAATTTCAAAGGAATTCAGCCTTGGGATTCGGCCACCAACCTCACCCCCTCCCACTTTGGCAATCCATGCCCAGGAACCACATAATTTGCCTATCGAGGTAATTATGTTTTTCCTATTGCAACCCCCAAAACTTTCTAAAGCTATCACAAACATTTGTAGAGCTATTGATGTGGCTATATCCTCAGTGGTTAAAGAGGTCGGTGCCAAGGTCAGCAGATTTGTGCTAATAAATGCCAGCTCAGTTATTTCAAATGCATCACCCATATAACCCCTCCCACCCTCCATCTCATCTTAAGAGGCATATGATACTGCCTGTCTCATGATACCATGCCCAGCTGATATTTGCCTCCATTGATGACCACTGATTACTCTTGAGAACCACTCCAATACAATTCTGAGTCATCTCCTGCTCTACCCAGCACAACATTCCTCTCTGATGGTGGCAGCAAGGGACACTTGGAAGGGGACAGAGTATCCATTTGTTTCTGTCTCAAGTTAGTATGGTATACTATGAAGAAATGGTCTTTATCTTACAGTACTTCTCGGTCCATTGACTAAACTATTAAGAATCTATGCATTTAGCCGGGCAGTGGTGGTGCACGCCTTTAATCCCAACACCTGGGAGGCAGAGGCAGGCGGATTTCTGAGTTTGAGACCAGCCTGGTCTACAGAGTGAGTTCCAGGACAGCCAGAGCTATACAGAGAAACCCTGTCTTGAAAAACCAAAAAAAAAAAAAAAAAAAAAAAAAAAAGAATCTATGCATTTATATCATTTTATCTTATTTATATTGACAACTGCTATTGATTTATGTTACTATTAAGGAGCTACTTTCAAAATGCAAGGAGAACATAGTCTTAATATGAGCAAGTCAGTCCGTAATGACCTGATTCCTTCATAATGGTTTCATAACCTTGTCTTGGGTTTTTATCAGATTTTAAAACTAGAGAAAAAATTACCCTTATTTGGCCACTGATTGTTTTCTTTTTTTCTTTTTCTTTTTCTTTTTAAAGATTTATTTATTTATTATATGTAAGTACATTGTAGCTGTCTTCAGTCACTCCAGAAGAGGGTATCAAATCTCATTACGGATGGTTATGAGCCATCATGTGGTTGCTGGGATTTGAATTCACAACCTTTAGAAGAGCAGTTGGTGCTCTTAACCACTGAGCCATCTCTCCAGCCCAATTGTTTTCTAATTTGTTTAATTCATAACATATATTTTCTCTTTTTAAAAGATTTATTTATTTATTACATGTACAGCATTTTGCCTGATGCATATATATGTGTATATATATATATATATATATATATATATATATATATATTGCATGCCAGAAGACGGCATCAGATAGAGGACAATATATACAATATATAAAGAACATGAAAACAAAAACAAACAAACAAACAAAAAAAAACCCCATCCAACCAACCAAAGAGCCAATCAACCATATAGGCAGGTGTCACTGTGGGAAAATACTCATTAAATATTTTTAAAAGTGTTCAGCATCTTTAGCCACTAGGGAAATGTGACTTTTTTTTCAAGAATTATTTCATCTATTCTATGTCTGAGTATGAATGTGTATGTAACTGTCTTTAGACACACCAGAAGAGGGTACCAGATCTCATTATAGATGGCTGTGAGCCACCATGTGGTTGCTGGGAATTGAACTCAGGACTTCTGGAAGAGCAGTCAGTACTCTTAACCTCTGAGTCATTTCTCCAGTCCCCATATACATTTTCTTAAGCATCTACAAAAAGCACCAAAATGAGACTGGTCTAACTGAACTACATCCCTGGTTTTCCCCCCTTGAAGCTTCTCTGGTTACCTGTCAGTTTGCTCCATTTTTTTCCTTTTAAATCATAGTGGTTATTATGCATTCCAAATACCACTCTCAGTTATAATTATGTCAAGAACCTATATCTTTATGGTCATTCTACTTCCTCAGTGTGTCTTCTGCTGAGTATGACTGTATGAATATGTGCATACATATGTGTATATGTTCATTCTTTTTCTGTAGTCATGATTTTTGTAAAGCTTAAATTTGATTTTTATTTATTTATTTATTTTTATTTTTTATGTTTTTGGCTTGCAAATACCAGTTAGGAAGTATACCACTGAGTCTCAACCCTAGCTCTAAAGGGGACATTGTTTCAAGGGTGCTGGTGCTAGATCGTGAGCTCAGGGCATGTTACTAAGAACACACTATGATATGGCTTAAGGTTATTCTTGTCATTATTTATAATTGTCGAGGGATTCCAGGTTCTAGAAATACGAAAAACACATTGTCTTCCATGACCTATGGCATCTCTGTGGCACCTAAGACGTCACACAGTACACGTGTGTATTTTTATTATTTCATTTTTATTTTATTGTACTCCTTTTGTTATTATTATTGTTTTGGGTTTTGTTTGTTGTTGTTGTTGTTGTTGTTGTTGTTGTTGTTGTTTTTGAGACCATTTCTCTATGTAGCCCTGGCTGTCCTGAAACTCACTCTGTAGACCAGACTGACCTTGTACTCAGAAATCCGTCTGCCTCTGCCTCCCAAGTACTGGGATTAAAGGCATGCATCACCATGGCTGGTTTACTATAGTGCTTTTCATTGTATTTATTTTGTTGCATTTATCTGTGTATGTTTACATACACTAAGGCGTTCACACATACACATAAAGAACATAGCTCTTTTTGTGACACCTTCTAAATGGTTGGCTGTGTCAAGATGAAGTTGAATATTCCTTTCCAGCTACCTTGGGTATAAAGTTTCTTGAAAGGGATGGTGAACACAGACTCCAGACTGTGAGAAGCACGGCATCACAGAAGAGTTGGCTGCTGATGCTGAGGTGTTGTGTGGTCCAAGTCAGCGGTGGGAATGACAAACAAGGCTTTCCCATGAAGCACTGTGACCCACAGCAGAGTGCGCCTGCTCTCGTGTAAGGAGTATTCTATTACAGTCCAATGAGAACTGGAGAAGGGAAGTACAGTCTGATACACTGAGGATGTCAGTCTGAGTGCTTCCAACTTGGTAATTTAAAAAGAAGAGGAAGAGGAAGAAAGAAGAGGAGAATTGGAAGAATAAGAGGAAGAAGAAAGAAGAGGAGGAGGAGAAAAAGAAAGAGGAGAAGAGGAAGAAAAGAGGAAGAAGAAGAAAGAGGAAGAGAAGAAAAAGAGAAAGAGAAAGAAGAAGAGGAAGAGGAAAAGGAGGAAGAAGAGGAAGAAGAGGGAGGAGGAGAAGCAGGAAGAAGGAGAAGAGGAGAAGGAGGCAGTGGTGGTGGTGGCAGCAGCAGCAGATGTGGTGGCACATCCCTTTAATCCAAGCAGAGGCAGGCAGATCTCTGTGAGTTCCAGGACAGCCTAGTCTATAGAGCGAGTTCCAAAATAGCCAGAACTACACAGAGAAACCCTGTCTTGAGAAAAACCAAAATTAGTTAATCATGTGTGTGTGCGTGTGTGTGTGTGTGTGTGCGTGTGTGTGTGTGTGTGTGTGTGTGTGTGTGTTAGGAAGAGGAGGAGGAGAAAAGAGGGAGAGAGATTGATTCCTGAGACAGATACTACTGTGCCTTGACAGTCAGTGTTTGAAAGAACTAGCAGCATCCAATTTTGTTAGTCTCTCTAAAGATTATGTCCACCAATTTGTTGTCAGAAAAACCCTTAAACAAGAAAGATAAGGAGCCCATGATCAAACCTCCCATGCTTGGGCAGCTTGTCACTCTAGTCCCGCAGCACCAACACCGACAAAACACTCTGAAGAGAGAACAAGGGGGCAGAGCAAAATAAGCTAAACTTCTGGGCAAGAGAGTGAAGGAAGCCTAAGAAAAGCACTGGGAATGGTCGCCAAGAGACACGGGCTGTCCAGACACGATCAGACCATAATAAAGAAAGAAACAAAAGAAAGAGAAAGAAAATCACCAGAAGTTGATGAACAGCATCGTATGGCTACTATTTCAGTCAGTTTCTTTACACCCTTCTTCCTGACTTCACCTTCTCTGTCTGGAGCTAACAGCCACTCTTAGTGTCTGTCCTTCCCACCATTTGTCCTACTATTAGTAAATATAACCCTAAGCCATATACTTTTTTTAAAAATTGTTGTTGTGTTATGTTGTGTTTGAAACAGTATCTTGCTGTCTAGCCCAGGCTGGCCCTGTACTCGAGCTGGCCTTGAGGTCATGTCAGCCTTCCTGCCTGCATCCCCAAACACTGGGATTATAAACAAGTGCGACCTTGCCTGAGTTTGACCCAATCTAAAATCTTATTCATTTTCTTATTGTATAGGGAAAGCATGAATGCGGTCTCCCTGACTTAGTTAAGGTCGGTGTTGCTGTAAAGAGATACCATGAGCACCGCAACTCTTATAAAGGACACTATTTCATCGGCGCTGGCATAGGTTTAGTCTATACTCATCAGTGGCAGGAAGCAAGGCAGCACGCAGGCAGATGTGGTGCTGGAGAGGTGGCTGAGACTTCCACATCTGGGCTGACAGGCAGCAGGAAGAGAGTGAGACACTGGGCCTGGCTTGGGTACCTGAGACCCTCAAAGCCCACGCCCAGTGACACGCACCCTCCAACAAGGCTACACCTCCTAATAGTGCCACTTCCTGAAGGCCTATTGGGGACATTTTCTTTCACACCATCACAGCCCACTAGCAGAGGTTATGCAGCCGGGTTTTCTACACTTTGGGAACTCACAGGAGCCGGCACACCCTGAGTTTAAAACCACCTTTGTGATAAGTCATTGCAAAGTAAGTACTTTTTGTTTCTCCAAACGAGACAATTTTTTTTAACTTCGTTTCCTTTTCACTTATTTTATTCTTCTTTCAAAAGGTTTATTTTATTTCTAGTTATGTGTACTTGTGTGGGGGTGGTTGTGTATGAGCACATGACTACGGACACCCACAGAGGTTAGAAAGAAGCCATGGATGCCCTGAGCTACAGGTAGTTGTGAGCACCCAACATGGGTGCTAAGAACCAAACTTGGGTTCTCTGCAAGAACAGTAAGTGAACTTAGCCACTGAGCGGTCCCTCCAGACCCTCATAGCCACTAAGCCATCTTCCCAGCCCCTATTAGCCACTGGGCCATCCCTCCAGCCTCTCAGCCACTGAGCCATCTCCCAGCCCCACTTTTATCCCCTTATTTTTGAACTGAAAAGCACTTTAGTTTTTTGGTTTGTTTTTTTTTTTTTAATTATTTTTAAGCTAGCATATAAAATGTGTTTCATTATGGCCACTTCACACATACAAAGCATTATCCTTTATTCTTATTCCTGGAGCCTAGGACTTCTAGAGGGCATATAGTCACAGGAAAGAGAGCGGGGGGGGGGGGGTGTCAGGAGACCTTTCCAGTAGCTGTGAAAAAGAATGAAACTTTGCCTAACACAGCAGGGTCTCCAGAGCATGCTGAGACGTGAGCTCCAAGTTCCAGAAGAGACAGGCAGAAAGTGATAGAGGAAGACACCCAATGCTTCCTTCTGGGATCCCTATGCACACACAGGTCCATGCATACACAAGAACACATACACAGACGAATACACACACACACACACACACACATGCATACATACATGCACTGACATGCACACACACCATGCACACTCATGCATATACACACATGCACACACACACTCATACACATGCACACACACACAGACAAAAACACACACAGAGAGACACACTAACACACTTATTTGTATGTAAGTAATACTTTTTTGTATTTCGGGGCTTTTGTTTTTTTGTTTTTGTTTTTTTTTTGTTTTTTGTTTTTTGTTTTTTTCGTTTTTAGCATATATAGGGGCTAGAGAGATGGCCTAAGAGTATCTGAGGCTCTTACGGAAGACCAAAGTTTGGCCTCCTGCATCAACATAGGAAGCTGACCTGTAACTCCAGCTCTGGGGACTCTGACACCCTCTTCTGGCCCCCTGGGCACCCACACACATAAATAAAAATAAAAATTAAATATAAAGAAAAAAATGTGCCTAGCCTTAGAGAGACTCTAATGAATTGTAGTATTGTATACACAAGAACAGAACTCTAGAGAATGCCTCCAAAAACTTTTAATGAAACTCCAGTGCTTTAGGGAGGCCCAAGCTTTCTAGGAAACTTTGAGATGAACCATATCAAATACCTGTTAAGAGCCCAACTGCACATTAACGCTTTTTTTTCTAAAAGGGAAATGTCACCCTGTCCAAATTTATACGTTTTGCAAAACGTGTAGATTTCTGATCTAGCTTTTCATAGCTGCTACCTGCCCCCATGTCCACCCTTTTTCCTTTAGAGGAGCAAATGGGATTTCATCAACTTGCTCACAGGAATGTTTTTGTTGTTTTGTTTTTTCTTGTTTTGGTGGGTTTTTTAGGGGTTTGGTTATTTTGCCTGAAGTGTAACCAAGTCTTAGATCAGTGGTTCTAAACCTTCCTAAGGCTACGACCCTTTTATACAGTTCCTCAGGTTGCAAAGAGCTCCAAATATAAAATATTTCATAGCTAGTCCATAACTGTAATTTTGCTACTGTCATAAATCACAATGTAAAATCTGATATGTAGGATATCTGATACAGGACCCCTGGGAAAGGTCATGTGACCCCCTCAAGGGGTTGAGAATTACAGGTGGAGAGACTCACAGGTTGATAACTGTTGTCTTAGACTAACATGCTACCACACAGTGAGCATAGAAAGCTGGGGCCCAGACTTATTGAGGCTAGTTTGCTCTGCGGCTTACACAAGTCCAGTGACCAAGAACAAAGGCAGAAACGGAACCTGAGACAAGTGAAAGTTAACTAACCAGAAGGCAAGCGTGTGCGGTAAGATGAGAAGTCTGAGGACAGAGAAAAGGATGGGGAAGAAGTAGCCCCAGAAAGAGGAAATCACCCTAGTAGGAAAGGGCACAAGGTTAACCTTCAGGAAAGGGAAGGCTGCCCCGCAGTGACATGTAACGCAGTGACAACCATGACACAAGTCAGAGGGTGCCCACACAGAAAACAAGAAATTAGGGAGCATGAAATTCTCAAAGAAAGAATAAAAGTATTAAATTCTTAAAAATTAGAAAACTCCAACCTGGTGTGGTGGTGCATACCTGTGTACTTGGGAGGCAGAGGCAGGCAGATCTCTGGAATCGAAGGCCAGCCTACAATAGTAAATCCTACACAGCAAGTTCCAGGGCCAATTAATGAGACCCTGTAGGGACAACATTGGAATTTCAATTTTTTTTTTTTAAAGATTTATTATATGTAAGTACACTGTAGCTGTCTTCAGACACTCCAGAAGAGGGAGTCAGATCTCATTACGGATGGTTGTGAGCCACCATGTGGTT
>NC_034598.1:55137968-55148134 GCF_900095145.1 Mus pahari
CAAGCCAGTAAAGAACATCCCTCCATGGCCTCTGCATCAGCTCCTGCTTCCTGACCTGCTTGAGTTCCAGTCCTGACTTCCTTGGTGATGAACAGCGGTATGGAAGTCTAAGCTGAATAAACCCTTTCCTCCCCAACTTCCTACGTGGTCATGATGTTTTGTGCAGGAATAGAAACCCTGACTAAGACACTGAAATTTGAGCTCAGGACCTTCGGAAGAGCAATCAGTGCTCTTAACCGCTGAGCCATCTCTCCAGCCCCAGGTTGCAGTTTATTAACTAGTCAGGCACAAAGAAGAAACAAGAAAAGAAAATTTGATGCCCTGACAGCGAAGATAAAACTTGTCTCAAGGATCTGATACTCAGCAGCAGCAGGAAGTGATCTAATGATAACGTTGCCCCCTTTCCGACCCCTGACTTTATTCTTTCTCCTTTCCTCTGTATCCTTTTTCTCTCTTATCTCGTGTTAACCAGTCAAGGGTGGAGAAGGGTGGAAGAAAGAAGAACCCACAAAGTAGCAAAGCCCAGCTACAAGACTCTTTCTTAAAAAAAAAAAATCTTTTGGAGAAAATTCTATGCATTATATATTAGCAACTCACACTGGTAACAAGTAATGACCAATTTTTCATACAACCGATGCTAGGAACTGGGAGCTGGGAAATGGCACAGAGGTTTAAGAGTGCACAGGGATCTAAGCTGAATTCCCAGCACCCACGCTGGGCAGCTCAGAACCACCTGTAACTCCAGCTCCAGCACGATCCAGATCCAATGCTTCTGCCCTCCATAGGCACCTGCACTCATGTGCACACATACACGGAGTTAAAAATAAGATAAATCTTAAGGGGGAAACTTACAGAGTCTAGTGTAAGCCCCTGGACTATCATAATCCTAGAAAGGTTTTATAAAATTCCAGAGAAAGGAGATTGGGGCGTTTGTGCTTGCCATGATGTTTCTCATGAGCAATAATCTCAACGGCTCACCCACTCGAAACGCAGAAAGGAAAACGCTGTGTGGCTGTTGTAACACACTGCCACAGCCGCCCTGGATTTAGCAACTTGGATTTATTTTCTTTCCGTTCTGGAGGTGAGAAGTCCAGTCAGGAGGCCTGGCCTTGGGGGATCAGTGGGAGGGAGTTCAGTGGGCCAGCACTATACAAGGCCTGCATCTCTTTCCCAGCAATGCAAAACAAAAACAGACCCAGGAGTGGGTGTTGCCGAGCTCAGACTGAGGTATTACCGGGGCTGACTGAACAGGCTGACTGGAGGCGCCCTAGGAAAGTCGGACTCCTTGACAGCTGCAGCACCGGATGCCTGGATGCCGACTTCCCCTGTTCCAGACTCCTGCCTCCTTTGAAACTAGCAATGGCTGGCTCCGTCTTTCTCAGGCTGCCTCTCCCTATTTTACTTGTCCTGGGTCTACCAGGATACTACTAATTAATTCAATTTTACACATTTACTTTTTAAAGAAATTATTTAGTTTAATTATGTGTATATGTAGGAGGAAGGGTATGTGAATGTGAGTGTAGGTACCAAGGAAAACAGGCTTCGCATCCCCTGGCGCTGGAGTTACAGGAGGCTGTGAACCGCAGGTTGTGGGTGTTGGGAACTGAACTTGGGTCCCTCTGTAAGAACATTAAGCACTCTGAACTGATAAGCCATCTCTCCAGCCCCTGTTTATTAACTTTTTCAGTGGGGTCTATGTAGCCCAGGCTGGCCCCAAACTCATGTCCTCTGCCTCTACCTCTTGAGAGCTGGGGTGAAGACATGAACCACCAGACTCCTACCTTACGTAAGTCCATTAAGTGGCATTTGCTCATAATTTCCCTTGTGATATAACATAGTCACAAATTCCAGGGATTTGGAGCCTTCCTAAGCTAACCTACATTTTGCAAGATGAACCATAAACCTAGTAACAATATTTAAATCTTATATTTGTGCAGAACATTTATAGATATTACATATTCTTCTTGTGGTTTGTTTGTTTGCTTGGGGGGAGTTGTTTCATTTTGTTTGCAAAACAGGGGATTGAATTTAGTCATCATGTATTAATGTTCTTCTGCATAGTCAACAGATTGGTGTTGGTGGTGCACACCTTCAGTCCCAGCACTCAGGAGGCAGAGGCAGGTGGATCTCTGAGTTAGAGGCTAGCCTGGTCTACAGCATGAGTTCCAGAACAGCCAGAGCTATACAGAGAAACTTGTCTCAAAAACAAAAACAGCTGAATGGAAAAGTATTGGCTCAGGACCCCCCAAGACCAAGTTCTCAGCACAAAAGAGATTTGTCCCAGAGGGACAGAGGGTGGGGATAAGGAACAAAGATAGGAGATGGAGGAAGAGGGAGAAGGGGAGGGGACCAAACAAGGGGTAGGGTAGACAAGGGAGAGGGGAAGGGGTATTTGTACCGGAATTTGGCAAAAGACTGCCTCTGGATAGAGAGGAGAGAGATGTGGCCCAAAGGCAAATGGTGGTTTATAAGGTAAAATAGGGAACCCCGTGTTAGGATAAAAGTATTTCATTTTAATTGGGCATGTTAATTAGGTGAGCTGAAAGGGACTTTTGATTGCTGGACTTCAATATTTTAATAACTGGACTTTGGTAGTCAGCCTCGGGAGGAGGACTTGGCCAAATAGGGAGGAGAGGTTGGGATTAGCTTTAAGAATGTAATCTAATGGATTTTTTAGCAAGGCAAAGGGAATGGGGTAGAAGGGCAAAACCTGCCAGAACCATGCTTACCACACTCAGGCTGGCCAGAGTTTCCTTCAACAACAACAACAACAACAAACAAACAAACAAAAACAAAACTCTCCTAAATTCCTGAAAGGCAAACCAGTCCATAAAGCATAAATAGTTCTAGAACTTCTTCTCACAGAATTGATTCTGGGTTTCTGGATCCTAAGGAGTATTACTCTGTTGCTCTGTTCCTGATGCCTTAAAGTAGGGTACACAACTACCAAGAGACTGTGTCTCTTGGGGAAGAACAGGAGTATCAAAAAATCATCACAGTTTTGTCAAAACTACAACTATTTACACTAAAGACACTAAAAATGCTGGGTGCAAAAAGCTTTCTAGCACATTTGGTTAGACTGCAAGGCCATTCGTTGGTAGAACATGTATCTAACACAAGATTCTGGGCTACAAGTACACACACTGCAGTTTATTTATATGGTAATTTCTTTCTAATTAGTTCAAAAGAGTGGAAGTGATGGCAAGGACTTACTTCTTTTACTGAAAGAAAAAAGAAAGGAGAGGAGAGGAAAGGAGAAGGGAGCAGGCCGAGTGGCTCAGCAGCTCAGGGAGCCAAGCCTCAACACCTGCGTCCAAGTTCCAAGACCCACAAACCGAGAGGACTGACTTACACAAACTCCTCAGACCTCCACATTCTCAACATGACACACACACACACACACACACACACACACACACAAATATACACGTGCACACAAAATAAAAAGTGCATGGTGCATGCCTTTAATCCCAGCACTCGGGAGGCAGAGGCAGGTGGATTTCTGAGTTCGAGGCCAGTCTGGTCTACAAAGTGAGTTCCAGGACAGCCAGNCTTTAATCCCAGCACTCGGGAGGCAGAGGCAGGTGGATTTCTGAGTTCGAGGCCAGTCTGGTCTACAAAGTGAGTTCCAGGACAGCCAGGGCTATACGAGACACCCTGTCTGGGGGGGGGGGGGAAGGTAATAAAAGTTTTAAAAGTTTTAAAGAAACAAAGGTAGCCACAGCCAACATATGAGTAAAAATTTTTAAAAAAAAAAAACTTATTTAATTGTATTACTTTCTTATAAATGTGTTAAAGCCAAGTTACTGTTCTGTGGACAAAACAGCTTCATCAACAGCCTTGCCAACTTCTCCCATGGGGACACAGACTTAGGCAAGCGAGAGTAAAGGCTAGACACAAGTCCCAAAGGAACAAGGAACACCTGGAAAGCAGCTCAGACAAAGAGACCTGGAGGCGATCAATAAAAGAAGAAACGGGAGAGGAGGCTGTGCCTCCAATCAGCTGCTGCGTCTTAAAGTCAATCTAGTCCCAGAGGAAAGGGATACAGCGGCTACTCTAAAACCCAGGGCAAGACTGTATCTCTTGAGACTCAGTCCTGATGACACTCCTTCCAGGAAGCTTCCCCACTCCGTTTGGATTAAGTGGCCAGCCTGAAAGCCGCACGGATCCTGTGCACATCGCGCAAATTCATTCGCTCACGCACCTTTTTCTGTACCTGTCACATGTGGACTACACATGAGCGGCAAGAAAGTAAACAAAGCGTGGCGGCGTTTGCTTGCACAGGGGTGGTCTCCTGTTCCTCCCGCACAAGCTGCAGAAGAGGTGCAGCACGGTACCCGCACAGATAGGTGCTTAATGAACAAGAGGCTTGTCACTATAGCGGGACAGGTTGTCAAACCTGTTGCCCAATGTGAGCAGAGGGTAAACAGAAGGAGAACGGGAGAACTTGTTTATTTGAAATTCTACATCAAACTCCAGCTTTTCCGCGCAGCTGCTTTCATTGACAAGAGATGGGGAAGTCGGGGCGGGATGGGAAAGGTGTTCCTCCTTTCTCCGGCGCCGGAGGGGGATGCGAGAGTTTAGGAAGGAGCCTGCCCGCCCGCCATCCTCACCAGGTCAATGGCCACGACGTCCCGCAGAGCCACGACCCGCCGGATGGACTTGGGCGGGTTCTCGGTCAGGTAGATGAGCCGGTCACTGAGCACCACGTACTTGAAAGTGTGCTTCTCAGCGTCCGACACCACGATGCACGGCTCGTAGGCGCGGACCGTGTCGTACACCTCCGGAGGCAGGTGCCGCCGCAGGAACGCGTCCAGACGGCTGTTCGTGCGCCCCGGGAAGCCTGATCGCGCGGGGCTGGCCATGCGACACCCGCGGCCAGGCAGAGTATCCCGGGTGGCTGCGACTCCACGACACCCAGTGGAACCCGCGCGCGCCACAAAGCCGCGCACCTGCCGCCTCTGCCACCAGCGCTTCTCAGTGCGGGGAGATGGTCCTTAACTTCAGGAACCCGCTCCGGAGTCGGGTTCCCCAAGCCCCCTGCCCCGCCCGGTCCCGCCCCTAAACTTAGTCCTCACCCACACAGCGATGGGTGGAGCAAGACTAAACTCTCGAAGTGTTGATTGACAAGGAGAGGTACTCAAGGGTCTGGGAAGGAATAGTTAGGGCCCCTTTTCAGCTACTGAGCCACATGGCCCCATAAAATCTCCACTGATAACGGAGGCCAGTTTTAATCTGATTTCCTGTTAAAGAGAAACTTGAAACCGATGGGATTTTACCAGGATCCTGTAATTACCATAACACTGCCTGCTGTGACTTAGAGGCAGGAGTCTCCAACTACCCTTACAAACTGTTTAGGTAACTCAGGCCATCCAAGCCATGCATCTGTGTTCCTGATGTCTAAAACGACGTGGAAAATGAATGCTGCCAGGTGGATGGGTCCTCTGGAAGCTGATGGGTTGAAGGATGTGGATTATGTAACCTTAGAGATGCAGAGCGATAGAGGTGTCGCTTCACGTTTGCGAGCTGGTCAGGAATGCGGTATGATAGGTTGACGAGCTGAGAAGCAGAATAGAAACTTGCCATAGGTGTGCCCTTCCGTTTTTATTTCAAATCCCGGAAAAGCCATCTTTCCCCCTCCCCTTCCTACTCATATAAAGACCTGAGGATGGAGCTGGCCCACATTTGTAGGTCCAGGATTCCAGAGACAGGCCTAAGGACAAGCCATAAACCGGAGGTCTACCTTTGTTAATCTAGTGAGTTCTGAGCTGCACAGCAAAACCCTGTCTCAAAAGTAAATACATAGAAAAGATACAACAGACCTCAATAAAATCTGATGTTCCTCCCTGTGATTTATAGTCTCCCTTTTCATACTTTACTATTATGAGCTGAATATTGTAAACAATTCCAAATTCATCGTGGGAGAAGAGTATAGATGGTGTCTCAGTATATAACCAGATATCTCGAACAACCCACTACAGCAGGGAAGGAGGAGTGCTTAAGCTAGTTAAACAGAAAGATAAATAGCACGCATTGTTTCTTAGTCTGCAGTTGTGGAGTGGGGAAGAAATGCCACCTGCTGGCAGAATCTCAAATGGCACTCATAGAATCTCAAGTGCCCCCAGAGTTTGCTCTGTCTGACTCCTTAGCCAAATAGATAAAAATTGGTTCTCGCCGTGGGTTACAAACTTCGTTGGTAAAGGACCTTTGCCACTTTAAGCTAATAGAAAAGCAAGGACCCTCAACTCTGCCTGATAGTTATACCCTCACAGCAGCTCAGTGACAAATAACAGTAACTGTGACATCAGAGGTAGAAAGTGACTTCAGACCACTCCCTGTTCTGTCTCTGGGTTTCTGGTTTTATACCCACTTCCTGGGACCAAGACAAACAGAACAGTACCACAAATGGGATCGCACTTGCTGGGGGTGCTTAAAAGCCCATTAAGAAACAACCAGCCTTTGGTGACCAAGACACCAACCTTAATAAACCTTAAGATGAAGCACAAGACAAAGGTACTGATGACCTCATCTAAGCTTGGCGACTCACAGAGAAGACAGTGTCATGGTTTCCAGGTTCTCCATGTTCCACTCCGTTGCCAGGGAAACAGCAAAGTTCAGATGGCAGGGATGAGATTAACCGACTACAAAGGGAAAATTACTGAATTTGGAGCTGGGGGCGTTGGGGAGGATATTGGATTAGTACTAACACCATTGTTCACTATCTGTGAGAGTTTTAGGGGAAAAAAATATATTGCTTAGCCTTCCTGAGCCTAAGGCTCATCATATGTAAAATGCAACTATTAACACTTGCCTGGCCTACCAAAGAGAGAAGTGAGGGATTCCCAGCCTGCCAAAGAGCAGGAGTGAGGGCCAGAGAGTAGTATAGACACTGAAGTATTCTTGTTCCCCAGTTTTTCAAATCCCTCCAGAGTAACTAACTCAAATACACCTGAGATAAGTATTTGCTCCTTAGCCGGACGTGGTGGCACACGCCTTTAATCCCAGCACTTGGGAGGCAGAGGCAGGTGGATTTCTGAGTTCAAGGCCAGCCTGGTCTACAAAGTGAGTTCCAGAATAGCCAGGGCTATATAGAGAAACCCTGTCTTGAAAAACAAAAACAAAAACAAAAAACAAAAAAAGATTGGACCCCAATCAACCACCCACAGTACTTCCTGCGCCTGCATATAAGCTTTTACGGTATTTGCTTTTATAAGTTGTCCCTGGGATGGACCCCAAGTAAGAGAGACTCCTGCACCAATATAAGAAACTTTGTAATAAGACTTCCATTTTGAGTAGTGATCAAGTAAAGTTTAAATTCCCAAGACCTCCCTACTTGGCAGAAAGAGACATGTGCGTGGGTAGCTGACATCCTGGTTGGCAAGTTTAGACATGAATGTTAGACAAGTACCATCCTTGCATAGACACAGTAAGACATATTAGACAAGTTGAGTCCCTTGCCACAGTTGAACTCCCCAAACAATGGGATCAGGGTAAGTGTACAACAACCACATGTTCCTAATTCCTGATTGGTAGAATGACTTAGCATAGATGTTTGTAGATCTCAGGCTTTAAAAGCCCTGTAGGACCTTAACTGGTCACAGTTCCGTTCCCAAATCTGGACTGTGGCCCTGATTTATCAGTCCTGGGGCATTTGCTCAATAAACTATCCCTATCCAACTGAGATTGGTATTTGTGTGGTTTGTGAGGCAATTCCTGGACACACACACACACACACACACACACACACGCACACACACAAAACACATCAGTTTCCCTGTCCATGAATGAGAGCAAAGGCTCCAATACCAAAGCATCATCATGACCAGCAATGCTTGACACGAATTTACAGACAGACTCAAGGCTGTGTAAAAGAGTTTGACAGCATGAGTGAGACTCTGGATTTGATTCAAAAGAAGTAACAAGGTCAAGAAATGAAAGACCAGGCATAATGGCATGTGCCTATAATCACCCACTGCCTATACTTGGTAGGCAGAGGCAGGAGGATTGCTACAAACTCAAGACCAGCCTGGCCTACAGAAAGAGACTGTCTCTAGTTAACACAGCAAGCAAGCAAACAAAGACAAAAGATCAGGTGCCATCCAGATGCGGTGCCCCATGCCTTTAATCTCAACACTCAAGAGATAGTGGCAGGCAGATTTCTGTGAGTTCAAGACTGGCCTTGTCTACATACTATACACTGAGTTCTAGGAAAGTCAGGGTTACATAGAGAGACCCTGTCTCTAAAATGCACGCATGTGCACGCACACACACACACACACACACCCAGAGAGAGAGAGAGAGAGAGAGAGAGAGAGAGAGAGAGAGAGAGAGAGAGAGAGAGAGAGCGCAAGCGCCTAATAGTAAATAAATACTATTTGAAGCAAGTGTGCTAGGGCAATGGCACAGTAGTAAAGAGCACTTGTGACAAAATCATGAAGACCAGAGTTCAGAGACCAGCATCAACACACAGCAGGAATCCCACAAACTCCTATAGCTCCCCGTTCCAAGGGATCTGACATCCTCCTCTGGTCTGAGCACATACAGAGGCAGGCTGAGGCACCACGCACAGGCATGGCAGGAATGAATTAAATCTTAAGTAGAGTAACTTCCACAGGCACGTGATGCTGTCCTGTCAGTATTTCTCCTTACAAAGTATCAAGTTGAAGTTACTCCTGGGGTACTGAGCTAAGCTTTCTTGGCTTCAGACCGAAGGGACTAACAGAGACACGGCACACAGTAAAGAACGGTATTTTAAATTCATTTATTTGAGTCTGTTTATTTCTGTTGCTGGGATTCCAACCTCACATAGAACACTCAGGGGTTGTTCCTCTAAGCTATATCATCTGCCAGAACAGCTTTTTGTTTTTATTTTCATGTTAAGAAGTAAAAGCGGGTCTAGGGATCTCTAAGGTGCTTTATTTTGCTTTATTTTCCTATTAGTTTTCGATAGGTCTCATTTACTCACATTAAAACTAAAGACAGACAGTACACATGGACACTTGAAATCTGTGGTAGGTAAGTCAAATCTGAACTTCACAAGGTGACAGATGGCACTGGAGAGGTGGCAAGCACACGGTGACTCACAACTGTAACTCCAGCTCCAGAGGAATCAAGTGTGCTCTTCAGACCTGTGTGGGCACTGTACATGAACTGTGTCTGTACATACATACAGACAAAACACACATACACATAACATTTTAAAAATAATAAACAAAAGCGGGACTGCTTTAAGAAGCTCTTAATTATTTCATTTAGTACTAATGGATACTGCCCATTTAAATATATGTAATAGAGCAATCAGATAACACACAGAAGTCTGTGGGAACAAAAAGGGGTTTAGGGGAAAGAGGGGGAAGGGAGGATAGCCTGTGCCCTGACAGAGTTCCTACTATGCTCTGGGCAGGCAGCCGCAGGAGGACTGCCAGACACTTTCCACTGGGCCCCGGGTGGGCATCTAAGCCACTGACCCCACTCAGTGGAGGATGGACAGGGGGCAACCCCCAACCGGGGCCCGGGTTGACACCCTGTAGTCCCGGGGTTATGAGAGAGAGGGCTGAGGGAGAGAGGTTCCCACGCAGGTGAGAGTAAGCACAGTGGGCCTTGGTGAACAGAGACAGTCTATGGTTTTAGAGCTTTATTGTAGAAAGGCAGGGGGAAAGAGAGAGAGACTGACCATGACCAAGAGGAGAGAAGGGGGAAAGGGAGAGAGAGAAGAAAGGCTAGAGAGTAAGAGAGAGTAAGAAAGAGTAGATAGGAGAGAAGAGAAAAGTAAGAAGAGTGTAAGGGGAGTAAGAGAGTGAGGTGGGGCCAAGCAGCCCTTCTTATGGTGTGCTATTGAGTCAGAGAGGTTTTTTAACCTTACAGGTTTAAAGCTTAAAAAAAAAAAAGCCGGGCGTAGTGACACACGCCTTTAATCCCAGCACTCAGGAGGCAGAGGCAGGCAGATTTCTGAGTTCGAGGCCAGCCTGCTCTACAAAGTGAGTTCCAGGACAGTCAGAGCTATACAGAGAAACCCTATCTCAAAAAAAACAAAAAAAAAAAATAATAATAATAATAAAGTGTAATGAAAAGTGTAAGACTTCATGCCTGCTCTACTTCCCAACCCTTTCTTTCCCAAGGGTCTGGAACTCCTAATCTTTCTTTTTTTTTTTTTTTTTTTTTTTTTT
>NC_034598.1:55148531-55183068 GCF_900095145.1 Mus pahari
TTTATTTATTTTATGTATATGAGTATACTGAAGCTGTACAGATGGTTGTGAGCCATCATGTGGTTGTTGGGAATTGAACTCAGGACCTCTGCTCGCTCTGTACTGTTGCTGTCTTCAGACACACCAGAAAAGGGGATCACATCTCATTACGGGTGGTTGTGAACCACCATGTGGTTGCTGGGGTTTAAACTCAGGACCTTCGGAAGAGCAGTCCGTCTTCTTAGCGGCTGAGCCATCTCTCCAGCCCTTCTCTCAACTTCTTTTCCAGCCAAGAAGCCTACTGTAAATGAATTTCTTCTCACCACGGCATTAAGCTTAACAAATGTTGCTAGGAAGCACACTAGGTGGAGAATGTGATACAGAATTCAGTGGTTAGAAGCATACGACTACGATATTTTTAGTGCAATTCAACATATTTTTCCAAATGTTTACTGAAAAGGTATTATACAAAAATCAGACTCTAAATACTACTTTCAGTCCTTAAGAACTAGCTACTGGGCTGGAGAGATGGCTCAGCAGTTAAGAGCACTGACTTCCAGAGGTCCTAAGTTCAATTCCCAGCAACCACATGGTAGCTCACAACCATCTGTAATGAGATCTGATGCTCTCTCCTGGTGTGCATGAAGACTGCTGCAGTGTACTTGATATATATATATAAAACTTATGAAGCATGCACCTGTTACTTGACATCTATGAACTCCAGACTCTTCAGCTATAAAACGGTATAGGGCTAGAGAGATGTCCTTGTGTATCTACTGCTCTTCCAGAGGAACCTTGTCAGGTGGCTCCCAACTGCCTGTGACTCCAGCGCCTCCTGCGCCTCCTGGAGCACCTGCATACACATGGCATACAATACAGACATGCAAATAAAAAAAAATAAATTTAAAAAATAAAACTGAGGTTAATAACAGTATCTATCTCCACACAGTGGCTGTGAGGACTGATGTATAAATGCTTAGAGCTACATCTACCGTGTAACACATGCTCAAACCTGTCGACAAGATGTGACATCACCACTATATGGCTTCTGCTAAAGGGACAAGTGTTGATTGCCATCATCATCTTACCTTACCGTCTGAGATGAGAAAGTGTGTATCCCTTCATGTGCAGGACAGCCAGTATATAAGAAGGCTCACCTGTGATCCTAATCTGGAGGCTGGGAGATACATGTTTCTGATCTGGATCTTGGCATAGAAATCTTGAGACACAGTGGCTATGAATTCCAGAAGATTAAGACAGGGAGATCTCCGAGTTCAGGGTCATCTGAGACAAAGTAAGTCCCAGATCGAGGCCTGGTGGCACGCACCTTTAATCTGGGCCACATCTTCTGCTGGAGGCCTACATAAGGACATTGGAAGAAGGAAGATTTATTCTCTCTTCTTCACGTCCTTGCCTTGTGGGATGGAGCAACTGCTAGATCCTTGGACTTCCATTCACAGCTGCTGCTGACCATTGTTGGGAGTTGGGCTACTGTAAGTCATCAACAAATTCCCTTACTGTATAGAGACTACCCATAAGTGCTGTGACTCTAGCGAACCATGACTAATACAACTTCCTTATTTGCTCTGAAAGAATGAGTTTACGAAACTGGAAGAGTTTTTTGTTGTTTTTTTTTCTTTTTTTTCGAGACAAGGTTTCTGTATAGCCCCGACTGTCCTGGAACTCACTCTGTAGACCAGGCTGGCCTTGAACTCAGAAATCCACCTGCTTCTGCTTCCCAAGTGCTGGGATTAAAGGCATACACCACCCCTGCTCGCCCCTGGAAGAGAATTCTTTTGTTGTTGTTGTTTGTTGTTTTTTGTTTTTCAAAACAGGGTTTCTCTGTATAACCCTGGCTGTCCTGGAACTCTGTAGACCAGGCTGACCTCGAACTTAGAAATCCACCTGCCTCTGCCTCCCGAGTGCTGGGATTAAAGGCGTGCACCACCATGCCCGGTGGAAGAGAATTCTTAAATCCCATTTGAACTGTAGGAAAGGGCCAATGTTACTAAATAAATGAACTGTAGACAAGCTATGTGTTGTATAACCCCTAATGAAATTCTCACAAATGAAAAGGACAAGCAAATGTAGTCATAATAATTCTTAAGGAAGAGGAAGTGAAATATGCTGAACATATACATTGCAGAACCTCTTAAACCAGTGTTAGTAATGTCTAAGTCTCACAGCTGAAATAAAAATTCATGCAATAACTCATTCGAACTGGAGGAAGGGGCCAGCCTGTGACTCATGCGTGTGCGTGCCTCTGTGTGTGTGTGTGTGTGTGTGTGTGTGTGTGTGTGTAAGCAGGAAAGTGCAAGTGTGTGTCATGTGTGTGGATGCATGCGGAGGTTAGAGGTTTTCATCTTCTGGAGCTGAAGTCACAGGTGGTTGCAAGCCACCTAATGTGTGCTGGAAATTGGTGAGGTCTGGGAGTCGCCATACAAACCTCTGAGACACCCATCAGTCAAGCTGGGCTGGTTTATTGAATACACACCCTAAGTCTGATCAATCAGGGGTGCAATCTGGATCCAGAAGCTAAACTGTGACCTACAGAGCTTTGAAGGCTGAAATTCACAAACGTCAGTTACTCCACCAATCAGGATTTAGGGACAGGAGGCTTCCTTGGGAACATGTCTTTGTTGTACACTTATCCTGTCCTCATTGTTTGTGTCATTCGACGGTGGTGGGGTGCAACTTGACCCGCCTGGCATTATGTGCCAACATGCCAACCAGGATTGCATGTTTCTTTCTGCCAAATAGGATGTCGATTCCCAGGGAGGTGTTGGGTCCAGGCTTATCATGGCTATCTATACAACACCGTTCTAACTGTCCTCTATTGTGATTGCTTTCCAAGAACACCAAGGCATAGAACATAAGAGAATTTGGGTTAACAGTTAACTCAGGCACAAAGAGTAACAGCACATGAGAAAGTTTCCTTGTAACATTAGTAATGTCTTAAAATGGTTGGCTATACAGGCAACAGTTACCCAGGCCTTAACAGGAATCAGACTCAAGTCCTTCGAAAGAGTAACTCTCCAGTCTTCCAGCCTGACATTTCTAACAACTAAATGTGTTACACAAGGTTAAAAGCTATGTAGGGAATGCTTCCTCTTGAACATGGTCATCTGTTGTACAGGAATGTCCTCTTGGGCAAATAACGGCCATCTTGGGGAGCTCAACTGTGCCCACTTGGCTTGCAAAAGATCAGAGGGGTAAAGCCAGGAGAGTCTCCTTGGAGTGTGCAGCCAACCCTTGCCACCTATTGTACATACCTTGTCCAAACTGGCCTAGGGGAGGGGCTCGAGTATGTAGGTGGGGCGAGGCTGAGGGGCAAGGGGTGTTTCATCTATGTGGCTGAGAGAAGCCTGTTACAGGATAATTAATGACATCGTGAACCTGAGATTGTGTTATTTACTGGAAACACATGTTTTTAGTTGTGGTGTGGCCCGGTCTTAGCCCACACCTTTAATCCAGGAGCTTTCGGCTTGGATATTATAAACAGGATTAAATAAAGTCAATCATTGGTCAAGAGGCAGAGCAAGCAGCCAGTCGACAGGAAGTGAACATAGGATTATTCAAAGAAAAACCATAGAGAGCAAGAGGGTGTCAGGAGGATGGATAGAGAGACACACAGGAAGTAGAAGGGAGGGATATTCAGTTTGAAGGAGGTTTGTTTGCTTGTTTGTTTTTTGAGACAGCATGAGGTAGGGGATTCCTGTGGGATATCAGCTGAGGAGGAAGGTTAGCTGGGTGTTCCTCTGCCTGTCTGAGCTAACAAGCTCCTGAGTCTTTGTTGGTAAAGTCGATTGTGTTATAAAACAACAGAAGCCATCATCCCTGATGGGTAACGACTTTCCAGAGCAGCCTTTTTAAGGGAGAGCACCACACTCAGTAAGTAACCCCTTCCTCACACTCTGTAAGTAAGTAACCCCTTCCTCACGCTCTGTAAGTAACCCCTTCCTCACGCTCTGTAAGTAAGTAACCCCTTCCTCATGCTCTGTAAGTAACCCCTTCCTCACGCTCTGTAAGTAACCCCTTCCTCATGCTCTGTAAGTAACCCCTTCCTCACGCTCTGTAAGTCAGCCCAATAAACTCCTGGGCTCCCCACACTGAACTTTGATGGAGTCTAGGTGAGCTTGTTCTTAGGACCTTAGGAGGAGGGGTAGACTTGAAGATTCCCCTGGGAAGGAGTTTAGTAACATAAGTAAAGGGTAGCTGCTAAGAGGTTACAACAATTTTTATTCTACTTCTGTTCCCTCCTCACTCTGCCCACTCTGCCCGCAAGTTTTGTGAGCTCTTTTTGTGGTCTGGGCATTGAAGCTAGGGTGGTGGGTGCAAGGTGAGCACACTATCACTGAGCTATAGCCCTAGACCTCTTTATTCCCTTTTAAAGAGAGGGTATATAGAGCTAGCTATTTTGCCCTGGCTGGCCTTGAAGTTGAGATCCTCCTGCCTCAGCTTCCGAAGCAGCTTGGATCACAGGCTTGTAGAACAGGTCTGGCTTATTCTTAGTGGGAGCTAGAGACAAGGCTATGACGATATTGAAGTCTAAATGTTGGGCTAGGTGTGGTAACACACACCATTAGTCTCAGTACTTGTGAGGGAGACAGAGGTAGTGGGATCTCTGTAAGTTCAAGGCTAGCCTGGTGTATACAGTGAGTCCCAGAACAGCCAGAGCTACCTTGTAGAATACTGTTACTAAGAAACAAGGAAATCTACATGTTGGGTGCTCTGTATTGTTTTCCTGATAAACTCTTTAAACTCAGGAAGTAAACAATTCAAAGAAACTAACCAGATTAACAAAACCATCCCCTTCCTCCCTCTATACACTCTTAGAGGAGCTGAACAGTCGGAATCTCTCCCACCTACTGTCTTCCCATTGTACAGCACAGGCCAGGTCATCTGTCACTTGTACTGAGGTAGGCCTCGGGGAGGCTGCTGTCTTTATGTCCTTTCTGCTCCTGTAAGTAAGTAACCCCAGTAAAAGCCATTGATTGACCAAGCTTGACTTTTTGGTATCCTCACTTTAGTCTGTCATCAGTACCACATCTGGGTACCTGTCTGCAGTGAACAGATGTTTGTTCATGTATCCCCAGAGAGATAGTGTCACCCAAGATAAGTCTAACATGTGTATCAAAGTTAATTCATAAAATAGTCAGACCTGGTGGCAACCTGGAACCCCAGCACTCTGGAATTTGTGGCAAGAGAACAGTTAAGGCCAGCAAGTTTCAGGATAACCAGAGCTACACAGTGAGCCTCTCTCTGCCTCTAAATAAAATTAGCCAGACCTTACCCTCTGAGGCTGGTACTGTCCCACTCTACATAAAATGAGTAAACTGAGATGGACTTAAAGTGACACACATGATGCCAACAATAACGAAGTTGCTGGCGCTTATACTGCGCCCACACAGTAACAATAGCTCGGGATCAAAGAAACAAAGGTGAACGGAAGCACGGGACTTCTACCGAATGTTTTCCCTCTCTCTTTTCTTTCTTTTTTTGAGACTGTGTTTCTCTCTGTACTCCTGGCACCTGCTCTGTAGATCTGGCTGTCTCTGCCTCCTCAGTGTTGGGATGAATGGTAATCGCCACCACCGCCCGGACTGCTTTCGGTTTTCTTTTTTTCTATCTTTCTTTTTTTGTAGGCAAATTTAGTAATATTTAAACTGGGCATGGTGGCTCATGCCTGTAATTCCAGGATTTGTGAAGTTTAGGCCAGCCTGGGAAAAATGAGTGAAAACCAGTCTGGGTTATGGAGTGTAATCTTGCCTCAAAAGCAAAACAAGTAAATAAATAAAAATACAGCGGGTTTTTAAAAACTGTCAAATCCTTAAGCTTCTGGACTCTTGACACGTGGAACCGCTGGAAAGGAATTCAGCAACTGACTCAACACGTGGTTTCAACCACCTCCACTTTTCCAATCTCAGGATCTCGGCACTGTAAGCCATCTGCCACCAGACCAGACCCTTCTGGAGGGAGTGGAGAGTTACTAACTCTCGCCGACGCCCAAAGCAGGGCGTTACGTGGCCGCTCTTTTAAAAGCTTAGAGGACCACGGTAACCTGTAGCTAGGAGGGCGGGATGCGCTCTCCCAGCATGCACCACAGGCCCGCCGGCCCCGCCCCCTGCGAGCTCCAGGGAGCACGTGTGCGGTCCTCCGCTCGGAAGCGTCCCATGCGCACTGCACGCTGGAAGTTGTAGTCCCCCGGGCCCAGCCCGCGGGCGGCCGTCTGCACTCTTCTTCCATGAGGCTGCTGCTGGCGCGGGTCCGCGCGGTACGACGCGGGGGGCGTGCCTCGCGCTGACTCAGCGGCGGCGTTAGCGGGCCCCTGCGCAGCTTTCCTTCCAGGGCCGCCGACTCCGCCCGCCGGCTTGCCAACCTGCCCTCCCCGCTCCGCGCCACGCAGGAGAAGGCGCCCGGGGAACGCCGAGCGCCGAGAGGAGCGCGGCCCGGGCCGGCTCCGGCGCTAGCGCTGCGGCTGTATTGGAGGATTACGGCGACAAGGACGTGGGCCGCTCTCCGTGCTCCCTGCCTACGGCGCCGCTCCTTGCGGCTGGCCGACCCTCGGGAGTGCAGGCGAGGAAGAGATATTGGAGTGATGGTGACTGGTGGCGAAGGGCGGCGGGCCGGGGACCCTACGTGGCCGGGCGAGCCGGACTTGGGGTTGGGGACGATCGGTGGCGGCCGCGTCCCTAGTGCGTGGCTGCCGGTTGCCGGGTGTTTCATCACCCGAGTGGCCACGAGGCTTCGCTCTGGGAGGGATCCGGGCGAAGGATAGGGGGCGAGGCCGGCCTAGGAGGCTGCCCCCAGCCCCATTTGTGATAGTTTTAGAGTGCGTCGCACCAGTTTGAGCTGTAGGGACCTCAAAGTTGATCCGCTCCCCACCCCGGGACAAATAGGAGAGAAAGTGTTATTTCTGCGTAGTAATTTGCCAGCAGGGACAGGCTTTTCCCCTCTTTGCTTCTTTACAGTCTTGCAGCCATGGAAAAGCTTGATGTTCCTTGTAACCTGAAAAACGAGTACTTTTTGGAAGCGTTAATTAGTTGTTACTGGGGGAAGTTACGTTGTATTAAAGCGACTTGTCAACTTGATGTTAAAAGGCTGGAAAGATTCAGTCGATCTCAAACAGGCTTAAGTAGGTGTGGAGGAATTTTCCACATTGTTTGATTCTTCTTGACTTGATGGCTGAGGGAAAAATTAAGGCTTCCTATTTTACATGTATTTCTCGCCCCCCCCCACATCCACCTTTGCAGGTAGTATAAAATGTTTACCATATTGTAACAATGTTTAAGCCTGAAGGCTCAGTATAAATAGGTCAGAATGCTAAGCGTCCTTTCCCGGTCTTTATTAGGAAGTTGTAACCTTTTAACCCTGTGCTTTATTCACAGATGGATGGTTTACCATCTCATTTTATTTTGGTCTAATGTTTTTTTCCGAATGTGTAGAGGGCAAAGGTTTGTGAGGGATTCCTTGTTATGGAACAAGTTTGCTGAGGATTTTTTTTGTTGATGTTGAGCATGTGCTCAGCCAGGCCTCTTATTTAATTTTTTCCTCTTGTCAAGATTAGTGTGAAATGACAAAACGCTTAAGCAGTTTTTCCCAAAGCAATGGATAATTTTAAAGGAACTCTAGAGGATTTCTCAATCAGGGGTTTACAGGCGCCCTTACACCGACTTTTCTTTCTGAGCATTTTTAAGGGAAATAGTACTTTAATTTGAGAATGTTTCAAGTAGTGCATCCTGCAGCCTGTCTCTGACTCTGTACCCTATGGGAGGCACGCTTTGCACACATGCACACACTGTAGTCTTTAGAACTTTGCCCTTCTCCTGCTGACGGAATGGAATGCATACTTTTTTTTTTTTTGGTGTGCAGCTTCAATTTTTGTTTTGTTTTTGGGACAGAATCTCACTGTAGCTCTGGCTAGCCAGAACATCCATATGTAGATAGGCCAGGCTGGCTTTGAAGTCCCAGATCCCCCTGCCTCTACCTCCCAAACAATGGGATTAAAAGGCGTGTGCTACTTTGAATGACTGAATGGTTTTCTTGGGATATGTGTGTGTTTATGTGTGTGTTGAGGGGCTTGGTTGGTTGGTTGGTTGGTTTTTTTCCAGACTGGGTTTCTCTGGGTAGACCTGGCTGTTCTGGAACTCTGTAGACCCGGCTGGCCTCGAACTCAAGAGATTAGAGACCCTCCTGCTTCTGCCTTCCCAACACTGGTATTAAAGATGTGTTTTTGTTTTTTATTTGTTTTGTGTTTTATGTGTTCTTATTGATGAGAACTGGAATATAAATCTAAAACTTAAAAAAAAACTACATATACTTATCTTGTATATGTACAGATGTGTGCATATGCACATGTGCTATGTACATGCGCAGTTCTCGTCTTCCACCATATGGATCTAGGGGATCAGGAGTCTTTACCCCTGAGCCATCTCACTAGTTAAAACCCAGAGCACTAAAAACTCAAAACCTGTGTTTTCACATTTTAAGAACATAGTGATGCATTCATATTTCACAATGGTTTTTTTTTTTGTGTTTTTTTTGAGAAATCAAACTGTCACATGGTAGATTGTGGAAGGGGTTATCTAATCCTGTTTTGATAGGATCAAATAGTAGAGAGTCAAAGCTGTATTGCTGCGTGAGGTAATCTGGAGGGTGAATATTGAAGGCCTTGCAGGGTTTAGCCTCGAAGCTGAGAAGGGCTGTGTGTGTGTGTGTGTGTGTGTGTGTGTGTGTGTGTGTGTGTTTGTGTGTGTGAAGTGGGGTGTGCTTGAGAGCTGCAGTGTGATGTGGCAAGCATTGCTGGCCTTGCTGAGGAGCACGAAGAATGGTCAGGAGTTGTTCAGAAGTGTTGGTATCTTAATCCTGTTGGCAGTAGGAACTTAGATTGCCTTGCTGGGGTCTGCAGGGTTGCTATGAGTGATCAAAGGAAGGGCTTAACTTAGATCCTGATTTTTGTTTTTTTCAATTCCAAAAAGATCAAGGAAAACAGAAAAGTGTAGAGATCTGCAACCTGGCCCTGGCTTCACCACTCCCGAAAAGCTGCACAGGACCTCCATTCACCTCTTGGTCTCTTTAAATTCTCTGTGGCTCTAATAATTTAAAAACCGATAAAAAAAGATGTGTAGCTTTATAATAGGAATATAAGGATATATCTGTATGTCCTTATATGTGTGCTTGTATAGATGCATGCAGGTGGAAGGCAAGAAATCCGTATTAGATGTTTCTCTGTTGATTTTCACTATATAACTTTTATTTTTTTACAATTTCATACATGTATATAATGCATGCTGCTTATTCTCCTACCTTGAATATTTGTCAGAACTCTCTGCCTCTCCTTTTTTGAGACAGGATCTTACTGAACCTGGAACTTACCAGTTTGGCTAGAGTAGCTGGCCAGAGAACTTTGGGGGTCTGACTATTGTTTCCACCCTCCCCCACCCCCAACACTTCATGCATGTTTCTAGAAGAATTACTTTCTCTATTTGGCGGGGGCACTTTGCAGGGCGATAGCACCTGAAAGCTTTAATGGCATACTTGTTTAGAGTCTGCACAATTGTGGTGCTGTGTGCTATGTGGCCCACTCGTGTTCTGAGGTCTGGGCTCTGTTAGCTTAAGGCGGGTTGTGACTCTTCAGGAGCTGTGTATTTTCAGCCACCTCTTATATTCTAGATAATCATCTTTTGTTTTCTGTGTGCAGATGATTGTGGATTCTGCTGTGGAATCAGAAGCCACGTCTGTTGTGATCCGAAAACTCCAGGAATAGCGGCAGAGATGGATGAACAGGCTCTTTTAGGGTTAAATCCAAATGCGGATTCAGACTTTAGACAAAGGGTAAGTCAATGTAATTATTTTTAAAAGCATGCAACCACAAACATGCGTTAGAGGATTTAGGCAGCAAACACATCTGATGATAGAGATAATTTGAGTAAACATTAATAAAACCAGACAGATTTGAGGCGTGTTCTGAATATTGAAACATCAAGTGTTGTGATTGATTTTTGTTAGATTGGCTGAGCCAGGGTCCTGAAATCAGACCTGTTAAAGCAGGTATTTGTGCAACATGGGACTTTGCTAATTGTTGCAACGTTGTAACACAGTTACAAAGACAGAACTTTGTAGTAGGCAGTGCATATTTTACTCTGTGGTTGCTTACCTTGGACTGTAAGTTGCTTAAGTCTGAAGTTGGTGACAGTGAGCCTCCTTGTGATTTAGTCTTTGCAGACTGGAAATAAGCAGTTCCGATATGCTACACCTTAAGTTATATAAAACGATTTTGTGGCAAGAAATCCATTAGGAGATGCTGGTATATTTAGATAAATGTAAACAATTAAACCCAATGTAGTGTATAAGTCTACTAAGTACTGTAGCTGAGTGATAAAAGAAGACACTGAAAGAACAGCAAGCCTTTAATTAATTTTTAAAGATGTGAACGTTCTGAAGTTTAGGATCAAAGGAAGGAGGGTTATTCTTGTAGCAAAGGAGAGTACTTGTTATAAATGAGCCAGCGTTAACAATCTCACTATGTATTAGAGCCATATTTGTTTGGCTTTTACATGCTTTTTTTAAAAAAACAAAAAAAAAACAAAAAAACCTTCCCAAGCAGTTTCTGATACAATACACACCTCTGCTGATAAGAAGAAACTAACCCTCCAAATACAGCAAATAATAGGAATCTAGCAGTCGGCACATCAAAAACCTAGCACTCAAAACCAGGTGGTGGTGCGCACACCTTTAATTCCAACGTTGGGAGACAGAAGCAGGCAGATCTCTGAGTTCGAGGCCAGCCTGGTCTACAACTGGATAGCCCTGTCTCAAAACAAAACAGAACAAAACAAAAACAAAAAACAAACACCCTAGAAGTCCAGGCTTTTTGTATATGAATGGTTTTATTTTCATAGGGATTTAAACCACCTGCTTTGAAAGTAGCTGAGGTATTACAGTCGTTAACTCAGTCTGCTTTGGTGTTGCACGCTGATTATAATTAAAAGTTTTATATGTGTCCAATGATTTGGGGGTTTTGTTTTTATAATGCTGGGAATTGAACCTCGGCAAGGACTCTACCACTGAGCTTTATGCTCTTGTTGTTGTTGTCCTGATTTGGTCTGGGGTTTTTGGTTTCACTTCAACTCTATGGGGTCCCAGGGATATTTTTTTCCAGCCTACCTTGCAAAGAGGGTTCAGTTTGTTTGAGGCATAGTCTTGCTGTGTTAACTAGACTATGTGTGGCCTGGTGCTCTCCACATAGCTCAGGCTCACCTTGAACTCTCACCAGTCCCCCTGCTTCAGCTTCTAGACTCTTAAGAATGACTGTGCCCAAGCCAGGCGTGGTGGCGCACGCCTTTAATCCCAGCACGGGGGGGGGGGGGGGGGGCAGAGGCAGGTGGATTTCTGAGTTCGAGGCCAGCCTGGTCTACAAAGTGAGTTCCCCTGGCATGTGTGTGTGGAGGTCAGAGGGCGACACTTTGTGGAGAAGAGATGCTCCTCCCGCTTTGATGTGGGTTCTGGGATCATTCTCAAGTCGCCCACTGAGCACTTAGTACCTGCCGAGCCATCTCCCCTGCCCTTTCCTCATTAGTGTTTGTTGGGCCGGTTGCAGGGTGGGAAGTGGCATGGTTTTTTTTTTTCCGTGTATTTATTTGGTGGGGAGAGAGAGCATTGTGAGCCTTGTCTTAGTTGGGGTTTTCATTGCTGTGCACAAACACCATGACCAAGAACTCTTGTAAAGGCAACATTTAACTGGGACTGGCTTACAGGTTCAGAGGTTCAGTCCATTATCATCAAGGCAGGAGCATGGCAGCATCCAGGCAGGCATGGCGCAGGAGGAGTTGAGAGTTCTGCATCTTCATCTGAAGGCTGCTAGCAGAATACTTGCTTCCAGGTAGCTAGGATGAGGGTCTTAAAGCCCACACCCACAGTGACACACCTACTCCAACAAGGCCACACCTCCTAATAGTGCCACTCCCTGGGCCAAGCATACACAAACCATGACAAACCGCAGAAGTGTTCCTCCATCCCCGGCCAGACCATGACAAGCCGCAGAACGTCCTCCATCCCCGGCCAGGTGGGCTCTAGGGGTCAGAGTTTACTCCTGAACCGTCTTGCTGGGTCTGTGACTTTTGTTTTTTGAGACAGTCTCATGTAGCCCAAGCTACCCTGGATAAGCCATTGCAATTGAGGATGGTGTGCCTGTTCTGATTTCCCTGCCTCATCCTCCCAGGTTCTGGAGCTACAGGCATGCCCCACCAGATCTAGCACTTCCTCTTTGGTGATTTGGTTGGTTGTTTGAGACAGAAACTGACCTTAGCCCAGGCTGGCCTCCAGGTTTGGGCAGACCTACTATGGTCATGTCTTGAATTGGCTGTAGGTTTGACTCACCGAGCCTGGTTCTTAACCCAATTTTTTTTAATGCTTTCTTTTTTAATCCTGTTAACTTTTAAGTTCCAATACTCAACGTTTTAAAAGTGAATGATGAGTTAGTTACTTGTGTGTGCTGTGGTGAAGGTGGGGCTGCCAGGGCCATGGTGCTTGGATGGAATCTGTTCATTATTTTCTGCCGTCCTTGGGTTCCCGTGGTTGAACTCAGGTCCTTTTCCCTGGTGAGCCATCTTACCAGTTCTGTCCAACAGATTTTTAAAAAAAAAAAAATACACCTTGGTGTTCTTTTCCAGAAAAGAACGCTGATGATATATTAGTGTTTTATTTTTGTTCTGTAGTATGGAATAGAGTTTATTTAGGGAATGAGAGGAGCATTGAGGGAGTAGAGACAGAGAAAGGCAGAGAAACGGGGAGGGAAGGAAGAGAAAGAAAGAGTAGAGGCCAGCCAGGAACACAAGGGGGAAGGGGAATGGGAAGAGAAGGGACAGAGTGGGAAGAGGAGGGACAGAGTGGGAAGAGGACAAGAGAGCAAGAGAGTTAAGAGTTATTACTGGTTTTAATATAATATTTTTTTTATAAGAATGGGTTGCCATGGGAATATTTTGGGCCTCTGGTTTCATCCAATTTCATGTTACACCAGTGTAAGCAGCAGAATTGACAAGGATGTAGAGGAATGAGTGTTGACACAATGAAGTTTGTTTGTTTTTGTTTTTTTTTAAGATTTATTTATTTTATATGTGTGAGTACACTGTAGATGTTTATAGATACACCAGAAGAGGGCATTATATCCCATTACAGATGGTTGTGAGCCACCATGTGGTTGCTGGGAATTGAACTCAGGACTTCTGGAAGAACAGTCAATGCTCTTAACCCCTGAGCCATCTCTCCAGCTCCAGTGAAGGTTTTGGTGGTCCTGATGCTGCAGTGGAGGAATAGTGAAAAGCTACCATTGGATGGGCTGACTGCAGCCTCTCAAGTGTCCGTATGTCAGTCTGTTTCTGTGTGGGCATCAGTCAACAACAATGCCAAGAATGGCAAGCTGGCTGTTGCCTTGTGACTCAGGAGCGAGGTAGAAGAACCTGGAGGTGAAGGCCAAGACTTGTTCATCATTGTCACAAGATTTCTTTCTGATGCTAGTAATACATGGATTCAGAATCCAGAGACAAGCACTGCAAAGACTGCTGGTTATTCTCGCCCCCACCCCACCCTACCCCACCCAGCTTCCCCAGCTTGGATTTAAATATCCAACTTTGGCTTAAGTTCTCTTTAATTTTTGGAGACAGGGTCTTATATAACCCAAGCAAACCTCAAACTAGCTGTGTATCTGAGAATGATCTTCGGCCTACACCTCAGTACTTAGAGGACAAGCCCCACCACACCTGACCGTGTGGTGCCTCAGTGACTTCATTTGTCTTCTGTCCTAACTTCTGAGATGTTCCCATTGAGATTTCTGGGTCTGTAGAAACTGCCATCAGACCATCTGTACTTTATAGCTGGGCGTGGTGGGGCGCGCCTTTAATCCCAGCACTCAGGAGGCAAAGGCAGGTGGATTTCTGAGTTCAAGGCCAGCCTGGTCTACAGAGTGAGTTCCAGGACAGCCAAGGCTACACAGAGAAACCCTGTCTCGAAAAACCATTAAAAAAAATTATTTATTATATGTAAGTATACTATAGCTGTCTTCAGACACCCCAGATTAAGACGTCAGATCTCATTACAGGTGGTTGTGAGCCACCATGTGGTTGCTGGGATTTGGGCTCAGGGCTTTTGGAAGAGCAGTCAGTGCTCTTAACCACTGAGCCATCTCACCAGCCCCCCATCTGTATTTCTGACACCAGCCTGCTAGGTCAGGGACTACCTCCTTCCACAGATTGGATAATCTACTACAGTGGCTCAGGACTCAGGAAGGCAGTGCACTTAATATTGCCAGTCTGTTATAAAGGAAAGCGCCAAATGGAAGAGATCTTCGGGAGGGTCAGGGGCTCCCATGCCTCGGTGCTTCCTTCCTTGGCCCAAGTAGTGTTTGTTCGTTAGCCTAGAGGTGGGGCTTTTAAGAGATGGATACCTCCCTCCCCTCCACATGCCACCCTTTGTCTGTCCTAGATTACTCATTGGGTTGAAAGTTTCTGTTACTTTGTGTCACATCTTCTTATGGCAGGAGGGCATTGTGCTAAACAGCATCCCTTCCCACACCTTTTATGGTTGTCTACCTGAGTGAGTATTAACGCACTTGATAAAGCACTGAGGCATTTCTTCTCTGTCATCACCATGACCCAGTGACATCCGCAGGTCACTCCTGCTCCATCTCCTTCACTGTAAGGAAACTAGCTTAAGCATCTACCTGGTAACTGGTCACTGATCTACTTTTAGGGGTGATGTGGACTTTGCTTGGATTTGAATGTTTTAGCTGTTGGATTAATCCCAAATTGTTGATTGTCAGTTCCCTCCACACTTGTTTAGTGTGAGCGGGGCATCAGAATTCAATATCAAGCACATTACTTTGTTTTGCAATCTTTCAGGCCCTGGCTTATTTTGAGCAATTAAAGATTTCCCCAGATGCCTGGCAGGTGTGTGCAGAGGCTCTAGCACAGAAGACATACAGGTAATTAAGATGGAGTCTCTATATTGTCTGGAAGGATCGACATTTCTGGGAGGCATTATAAGTTTTTTCTTTGGGAAGTGTTTTTTTGTTTTGTCTTTTAAGATTCTGTGACTTGCCTTTTAGAAAACCATTAGTAGCATGAAAAGAGAAAAATAGCAAACCGATTTTTAAACTAATCCAGAATTGACTTTTCAGTAAAATCACCCTTTCCTTTGTGTGCCTGAGAGGCAGTCCTCACTGGCATAGGCTACACTAACCATGTCTCTGTCTTATTATGGTGAGTTGGTAAAGATGAGCAACATCCATATGTATCCTTGCGTTTGTTTGTTTGTTGGTTGTTTGAGACAGTGTTTCTCTGTGTAACAGCCCTAGCTGTTCCAGGCTGGCTCTGTGGACCTGTCTGGCCTCAAATTCACAGAGATCCACCTGCCTCTGCTTCCCCAGTGTTGGGATCAAAGGCTTGAGCCACCATGCTGGGCTAATATGTATCTTAATTTAAAGCTTACGCTTACAGCATATCAGTACTCCAGTGCTGTTCTTCGGTGTTGGGGCAAGGTCTTGTCATTAGTAGTCGTGCCCGTAATCCACCCTGTAGGCTTTCTAGCGTGGACCTCAGTGGGGGTGAAAGCAGATCTCAAAGTATTTCTCTCCAGCTCTTTTGTCTCCGATCAATGTGGCCATGCCACATGTGAAAGGCTATCCCCTGCAGCGTGCCCTTCTTTTAAAGCAACAAACACAGTTTCACAGATAGAGAAACCTATATAGTCATTTCATTGTTAGTAAAGTTAGCTTCTTACTAAAGAAGAAAAACTGGCAGAACAGAGCTTGTGAGAAGCAGGTAGCCAGCAGGAGGAAGGCAGCCCACTGGTGGGGCGGCAGCACGGGCGCTTGCTCTGCCTTCTGGCTGCGGTTGCTGGAGTGCTGCGCCCGCCCGCCCGCAGTTTGGTCGCAGCCCGTCGATTGATTGAGCACAGAGGCTCGTTTTCCCGAGCATCAGAAGCACCCCCATTCCTACTCAGACTACGCTCAGGAGACAGTGTGCCCACACGAAGCCTGTCTTCCACACCGTCCATCTCCACTGAGCAGACTCTTGGCCCCCCGAAGGGATGTTGTCAGGGTTGGTGACTGTATCACTAACAGTAAAGAGACGGATAACCGACAGGTGGTGCTGGGTTTTTTCCTCCCATCTTCCTACCCTGTTTATTTTGTGATTGTCTGTAAGAACACTGACTAAGGACGCTTGACTTTCAAGTAGGCCAAAGCCGGCATCTTTGATTTGGTCAGTCTCTGGCAGCTGCACTGTTTATCACCCTGCATCTCTAACCATTCCAAAGTCAAGCACAGACATTGTTCCAGGAACCGTAGAGTTTTGAGGTGATGGCCTCTCTTTACAAAGCTCTGTGTTGATGGTGTGTATCAGAGCTTGTGGTTATGTCGCTTGTAAAATGTAATGGGACTTTCACATGTTGGGAATTGTATTTAGGGCTTTCTTAACCCTTTAAACAGGGCTTGGGCCTGTCGCTCATTGGTAGAACCTTTGCCTGGAATTCAGGAGGCCCTGGGTAAGGTATCCAGCACTGTCATTGAATAAAGAAGATAGTGATAAAAACAAATAAAACAGAGTTGGGCAGCAGAAACCCAGGCAAGAGGCCTCTTTTGAAAAACATCACAGTTGTTACTGGTATTTTGCCTTTGTTTTCCCCAATCCATTTTCTGATTGTCTAATTTTCTTTTGCTTTTTCAGTGATGATCACATAAAGTTCTTCTGCTTCCAAGTGTTAGAGCATCAAGTTAAATACAAGTAAGGCCATTTCACTCTTTCCAGTCTCCAAGGTTTGTTGGGATAGGAATGGTTTTTTTTTTGTTGTTGTTTTTTTTGTTTTTTTTTTTTTTTAATATTTATTTATTTATTTATTTATTATATGTGTGTACACTGTAGCTGTCTTCAGATGACCCAGGAGAAGGCATCAGATTTTTGTTAGGGATGGTTGTGAACCACCATGTGGTTGCTGGGATTTGAACTCAGGACCTTTGGAAGAACAGTCCCTGTTCTTAACCACTGAGCCATCTCACCAGCCCCCGATAGGAATGTTTTAATTTGCTCTTCCAATCTTGAGGAAACCAAAAATACAGGTGGTAAACTAACAGCATAGATGTTCTCTCTGGGCTGTGAACCTGTTGTGATTTATCGCAAACTAAATCAGTCAGTCTATAGTCCTACTCTGTACACCACAGACCTCAACACATAGTTTGTCTGAAAAGTCAGACAGCTGTCATTTTGTCTGGTGGAGAACTGAACCAAGAATCTGAGATCAGTGACTCTAGTCTGTCTGATACTCTGATCTATGCATTCTTCAACACTGTGACAGAGGGTGTTTACATTGTTTTAGGAAACCCTGAACACTATAAAATGCTCCATTTTCAGTAGGTGAGATTGACTTGGAAAACCACAGACCACAAATGCAGTGACTGCTGTGTCTTTACCAGGTACTCAGAACTAAGCACTGCTGTTGTGTCTTTACCAGGTACTCAGAACTAAGCACTGCTCAGCAGCAGCTCATCAGGGAGACACTGCTCTCATGGCTTCAGGCTCAGGTAAAATAATCATTCATTCTGTGCCTCAAGCAGTCCGCTGCTTCATCTTCTGTGTCTGCAATGCTAGTCATGAGGATCACGGGCAGAAACAGTAATAACTTAAGACTGCGTTAATAACCAAAACTGTTGGGCTTTCTTCTGTAATACGCTGTGGAAACTTTTCTTTGAGCCCAGTCTCACTGTATAGCCTTGGCTGGCCCTGGACTCCTGTCCCTGCCTCCCAACGACCAGGATCAAAAGTGCCTGCCACCAACCTAGTTGGAACTTTGGTTTTAAAAAGAAATTCTTTATTTAAAATAAACTATAAGCTTTTAAAATTATTATTATGTGTATATATGTTTGTGTGTGGGTATGTACACCCGACTGCAGGTACCCACAGAGTCCAGTAGAGAGTGTTAGACTCCCTGCAGCTGAAGTTCAAGGTGGTTGTGAACTGCCCGGTGTGGGTTCTGGGAACTGACCTCAGGCTGTCTTCGTGAACAGGACCTGTACTTCCCCTGCAGAGCTGTCTCTCTAGCCCCTAGAGTTTACTGATAGTCTTAACCTCCACGACAGTAACTGCTATTGTATTTGGTCCTTAGAGCTGGCCTGTGCTGACACAGCCTATATACAGAGGCACTTCTACAAGAACAATAAGTTGTTTATTTTCACACTCTTCCTGGTTAACCAGAGCCTCTTTCTTTACTACGATCGAACCAAAGAAGGAAGAACAATTGAATTTTTTTCCTTAGAAGAAATTCTGTGAATTGTTAAAATTGTGTTCATGAAACTTAAATGACTGAGAGTTGTGGCTCCCTGCCTAAATCTGTGTTGAGAAGGCAGAGGCAGGAGAGAGTGTTATCCCCGCCAGCCTGTACTTTGTAACAAGTTAAAGGTCAACTGGAGTCGCCTAGTAGACCTTGTCTCAAAAACAAAACAAAAACCTCAAGGCCTGGGCTGGGGCTGGTGGCGCAAACCTTGATTCCCACATAGATGCAAAGGCAGAGCAGATCTCGGAATGAGGGCAGCCTAGGCTATATAAGTCCCTGACTCAAAACAAGCAAACAGCCCCTCCTCAAAAAATAAAAACAAAAACAAAACAAAACAAAACAAAAACACCAGGCTATGTGTCTCTGGCAAAATGCTTGCATAGCCTACAGATTTATCCCCAACACTGTAGGAAAAGAAAAATTCTAAGGGGCAGCCATGGTTCTTGTATAGTCATGTGACCAGTCACTTGCTCACCTGGGTAAATTTGCACAGCTGTGCTGCCACTAATCTGGGCAATGTTGAAGTGTGGTTCCGTTTTTTGCCTGCTAGTGATAAGTAGGAAAAAACAATGTGTTTTCATGACTGTTTCTGTTTGTCAGATGCTGAACCCCCAGCCAGAGAAGACCTTCATACGAAACAAAGCGGCCCAAGTGTTCGCCTTGCTTTTTGTTACGGAGTATCTCACTAAGTGGCCCAAGTTTTTTTTTGACATTCTCTCAGTTGTGGACCTAAACCCGAGGGGCGTGGATCTGTACCTGCGAATCCTCATGGCCATCGATTCAGAGCTGGTGGATCGGGACGTGGTTCACACATCAGAGGCAAGTAACGTGGAGTGCACGGGGTTCCCAGTGTAGGCTTTGTAGGGGAAGCAAACAGGACAGACAGGGCAGGGAGTCTTTTTCTTTGTCTCCTTAGATACAGAGCTACCGAGCGCCTTGAATTTGCCAACAGTGAAATTTAACCTCTCCCGCCCCATAGATTGAAGTAAGAGCATTCCTTAGGTCCCTAAAACTAAGCCACTGTCATCTCCAGTAAAGTACACAAGTTTGCTGTCGCATAGCTCCTGTGAAATGCCTTCCATACTTAATGCTTCTGAACAAGCGAAAAGCAATGGCACGGGTGTCCGTGCCTCCTCGTTGGGAGTGTGAGCCAGTCATAGTCCCTGAGCCCATGACCCTTCTCATGCGTCTCAGCATCTCCTTTGCCGCCTTCTAAAATGTGGTTTGTTGTTGAATATCGCTAGTAGTTGAATATATTGTATCATCTCTGCCAAGTACTCCTTACAACTGAGGTAGTACACCCTTAGGCCAGCCTTAGGCGTGGTAAGCAGGAGGCCCAGGGTTTGAGCTATGTCACTTGAGTCTAAATATGAGTAGTACAGAGTGTGAGAGTTTTAATTGGCTATTTCTAGCAAGCATTTGGGAAACTGAGGTGGGGGGTGCCCAAGCTTGCAGCCATCCTGAGTCATATATTGAGAACCTGACTGATACAAGAAGAAACAAAAATGGAACTGGAGACGGCTTTAAAAGTATAATAGTTTGATGATAGTAACTAAAATGCTCATAAATTTAAAGGACAATGAGCATTTAAGTCACTGCCATTTCTAAATAGCCTAAGTACCATGTTTGTGTAATATTTAGAAATAATTTCACATGCTTAAAACTTCTAAGCAGTACTTATTTTTAGGTTTGTATTTAATGAACTAAGTCTGGCACTGAGGAGTAGAACGGAAAAAGGAAACCCCGAGAATCACAGGATGTAATTTTAGAGCAGATAGGAAGCCACAGTATGGGAGTGTGAGCAAGCCTGGAAGTTTCCTGCAGAGGAAGTCACGGTGCCACTGTGCTTGGACATTGAGTGCTGCTTTGAAACCTTCCCTGTCTCTGCTGCTTTGTGTCTAGGAGGCTCGCAGGAACACCCTGATAAAAGACACCATGCGGGAGCAGTGCATTCCAAATCTGGTAGAATCATGGTACCAGATTTTACACAACTACCAGTATACGAATTCAGAAGTGCTGTGCCAGTGCCTTGAAGTAGTTGGGGCCTATGTCTCCTGGATAGACTTGTCCCTTATAGCCAATGATAGGTGCGTATGCCTGTGACTCTTAAACTGCAAACCTGCAGAGTTGGTATCTAAAACTCAGGACTGCCAGTGTTAACAATTCTATTCCCCCCCCAACACACCAGGTTTATAAATATGCTGCTAGGTCATATGTCAGTAGAGGTTCTACGGGAAGAAGCATGTGACTGTTTGTTCGAAATTGTAAATAAAGGGATGGACCCTGTGGATAAGATGAAACTCGTAGAATCCCTGTGTCAAGTATTACAGACTGCTGGGTTTTTCAGCATTGACCAGGTCAGTGGATGTCTTAAACCTAAGCTTTGAAAACTGTTAAAGTACCCCCACCTCACCCCCATCCCCACCCCTGAGTTTTGGGGACTGTCCTTGGGCTGGCGGTGACCATAACTGGGATTAACAGCATGTTCCTTACACACTTGGTCATCCTGGTTCTTGACAGTCAGGATGGTGCATGCATTTTGCAAGTTTGCAGCGCTGAAGAAAAGGCTTTCTCGGACGACTCCGAGCTTTTAATATAGATTATGTAGTGTGCGTTCGTGTGTATGCATGTGTGTAAGTGCTCTTGCTAAGGTCAGAGAACAACTTCCTAGAGTCAGTTCTTTCCTTCTGCCGGGTGGGCCCCAGGGTGGATCTCGGCTTGTCCAGCTTGTCCGGCTTGGCAGTGGCCTTGCTTGATCCTGAGACAGCTTTTTATTGGTGATAATGACAGCAATACAGCATTAGGATGTCCTTTCTTCATGGACCCAAGGTAGCTTTATTACCTTCTCCTGTCTTAGGATCTGGGGTTGCTTAAGAAAATACAGAATTGCAAAGGTGGAGCCCAGACCTACCTGTACCCCTAGCAGGGACTTGAAGCCTGCCATCATGTAGCAGCTTTGTGTCTTTGTAGGGAAGTTAAGACCTAAGTGAAACAGTCGCAGAAAGGAAGGACTGTTGTAAGACATTACACATACAGTGCAGCAGCATGGATGTCATAGACTGTGCTCAGTAAATTGAACAGTTAGGGAAGGAGGTTCTAAAGCTGCTTTTATTTAAGCCTACCCACCCAAGATTGGTAATATCCACAGGACTATCTTCATTAGAATACAGTTGCCAATGTAGAAATGACTCAGTGGTTAAGAACACTGGGCATCCGTCTTCCAGAGTCTGTAACTGCAGTTCCTGGGGACCCGGTGCCCTCTTCTGGCTTCTCTAAGCACCAGGCATACATGTTACATGAATGTATATGCAGGCAAAACTACCAAACATTTAATTATTATTATTATTTTAGTTAAAAAATAAAACAGTTGCTTTTAAAGTACTATTGGATGATGGTGGTTGCAGAACATCTGATAATGCTTCTATCATAATGACAAAATTGGTAGTCGTTGTCTTAACGTTGAGTTCTGGGGTCCAGGGGAGTGCTCAGTAGGTAACCCTTGAGATGCTGTGGCCTGAGTTGCATCCCGAGAGCCAGCCGTGGTAGAGGGGGAGCTGGCTGTCTGCGGCAGGCGGCTGTAACCCAGGGCTTTGCCTCTTGCTTCTAGGAAGAAGATTTGGACTTCGTGGCCAGATTTTCTAAGCTGGTAAATGGAATGGGACAGTCGTTAATAGTTAGCTGGACTAAATTAATTAAGAATGGGGCTGTCAAGAATGCGCAGGAGGCACTGGAAGCTATTGAGACAAAAGTGCCACTTATGTTACAGCTGCTAGTTCACGAGGATGATGACATTTCCTCCAACATCATTGGGTTTTGTTACGATTATCTCCATATCCTGAAACAGGTAAGTCAGTGCTGTCCATTAGATATAGAAAGAACTGGTAAAAAGTGAAAATACTAAAAAAGACACACATGTAGATGATAGTTAGATGGATAGATAGTTACACACACACACACACACACACATAATATATACATATATATTATATATATACATACGTACACACACTTTGGGCTGGGTCTGGGAATGCAGCACTTGGGATGGGCAGGCACTGGGCTCAGGGTCGAGGACGGCTCTGCAGCAAGTTCAAGACCAGCTTGAACAGCACGAGTCCCTGCCTAAAAACACACATTCCTAAGTCATAAACACAGCCTGGAATTATTTTGTTTGCTTTGTTTCTGTTGTTTTAAGTCTGAATTTGTCCTCGAGCACAGTGGAAACTTGTTAAATTACTCCCTCGGCAGTGACAGCATGAAATGTCGTGGTTTCCATATGGTAGTGTGCGGTGTTGTAAGGATTAATTAATTCCATTATGACACAGAATGAGAGGCCATTCCTACTTTGTTACATTTTTGTTCCTATATATTAATTATACTTAAGTGTTTCAGAATGACTTTTATACATGTATATAATAACATTTTAATCCCATCTCTCCCCCATCACCCATTCTTGTCCCCTCTTGTCCTACCGGTACCTTTGTCTCCTTCTGAGTCCTGCCTTGATGTCCTTTGAGGGTTTAATGAATTTCATTACAGTTAGTTGTTCATAGGATTGTAGGTGAGGGGTTGTATACAGAGCATGAGAGGCTACATCACTGAAGAAAATATCTCCCTGTTCCTTAGCAGCTGTAACAGCTCCTCGAGGAAGGGGTAGGGCCTCACGGACCACCTTCCCCTTCCCCCTGCAATCCCTGTCAGAGTGCTGGTGGCCCATTTCAGATCAGTTAACCACAGGGGCTGACTCTGTGAGTGCAGGGTCCGCCATGCTCAGAAGTCAGCATTCCGCACCATCACCCCTCTGTGGGCTAGCTGGTTAGGCTTTGTTTGCAGTGCTGGGAACTGAACGCAGAACCTGGACCATGCTCGGCACACCCTGCCACTGAGCTACCTCTCTACCCAACCCCCAATTCTCAGCAATATAACCACTACTTGCATAGTTCAAGGGAGTAGCATTGGAGAAACTGACCTCCCCAGGAATTTGTCTCAGGTGTCTAAGCTTCATTTGCATTGTTTGTAAAAAGCTCAGCATGATTGTGCATGCTGAATCTCAGCTGTGACAGGTAGATCTCTGAGTTCAAGGACAGTCTGGTCTACAGCATGAGTTTCAGGCTCACCATGACTAAATGTGAGACTCTCTCAAAACAACAAAAATGTCCTTGAGTGCCTTACAGCATAATTCTAAATATATGATAAAAGACTTAATCAAATTATCTTTTGCCTATATATTATTTATTAGACAAAATTATTACATCTAAATTTAGGAATCTGTTAACTATAGATTTGCTGTCAAACTACTCAGCAGAAATGTGTGTATTTTTTCATATTAGACCCGGCGACCTGTGAATGCTGGAAAATGTTCTGACCCCTAATTGTACCAGAAGCTCCATTGTGTATGTTTTAGAAGAATTAATTAGAAAAATACTTTGATAAGCAAATATAGCATCAGAAAACCAAGTAAATTATTGTTTACTTTTTATTTGAAGCTTCCAGTGCTCTCGGATCAGCAAAAAGCTAATGTAGAGGTAAGTGGCTTCCTTCAAACCAGAGGTAGGTCTGTTTTCCAAATCACCTCTCTGTGGGTGAGGGATTACTGCTCAGAAGCAGCTGCTTCACTGAAAAGCCAATCACCATGTGTAGGAGAGTCCCTTCCTGGGTGAATGGCCCTGGGGAGTGCAGGGCTTAGCGAGGCTGGTGAGTTTTAGGGACTTCTGGTGAGTTGTTTGTTTCCTGAGTCTCAGGTAGCCCCCCTCCAAGGCGTACTCCACCCCATGTCTCTCTTCCACCTCTGCTCCCATGAGACTCCCCAAGCCCTTGCATCGGGTGAGGCAATGCCCATCTAAAGCTGATGTTCAGCTCTTTGTCTGAAACCTGCCTTGACATGTAAGTGTAACTTCCAGGTTCAAAAGAACAACTAACACATGCTATTTTATTACTAATTTTAGGCAATCATGTTGGCCGTTATGAAAAAATTGACTTATGATGAAGAATATAACTTTGAAAATGAGGTGAGGAGTTGTGCACCAAAGAAACACCAGTTTTAATTTTTTTTTTTGTTTGCAGCAAATTAGTATTTTATATTTTAGTTTTCGAGCCCTTTAAAACAAACAAAAAAACAGTGTGTTTTAATCAACCTTGCTTATACTGGTGGAGTTGTGTCGCTGTTAGTTTGCAGCGGCACTTGCGGAGACCTCTGAATCCTTCGCTGTCTAAGGGGTTGCAAGGGCATCTGGCAAAGTGCTTGCTGTATAAGCATTAAGATCAGAGCTTGACGACTGGGAGGCTGGACTCGATGGTGCGTGCTTGTGGTCCCAGAGCAGGGAAGGCAAGCGGGTGGATGCCTGGAGTACATTGCCTGGTCACACACACACACACACACACACTACACTCACACACACTACACTCACACACACATGCACACACGCACACACACATGCGTGCGCGCCTGAAATCCAGCAGTTGGCAACCTTAGAAAAAAATACTGTCATAAATGTGAAGGCAGCCTGGGCTATATACTGGGCTGTGCAGTGAGAGCTGTTCTCAAAACATTCTCAAAAAAACAAACAAACAAAAAGAATACTATTAAGAAAAATGGTGTGGGTTTGGGATGCAGCTTGGTGGTAGAGCCTTTGCTTATTACACGCAGGTCCTAGATTATGTCTATAGCAGTGAAGGAAAGAAAAGCAGTACTTTGTAACATCGAGTTTACAGTCGACGGTGTCGATGATCTTATCTCTGTTTACGTTTAATCAGAGTGCTGGATCAAGGCCCAGTCAACAGGCCTCAGGTGGCCAGCCAGCAGGGAGGGTGAGAATGGGGCCTCCCTGCCTGGACTTGTTCAGCTACAAGGTTTGTCCAGAGTTATGAGCATCAGCCTCACGCTAATTTCAGGGGCTGTCCACTGCTTCCTGGAAACCCAGGCACGTGTTGGTTAGCCGTGTGCTAAGACTCTGCATTAGGAATGGATGTCACAGGGTAATAGTGGCAGTAAGCAACACATCAGCCCCAGTCCTTCCTAATGATGTCAGCACTTGGGGAGCATAGAGGGGGCGTGCAGAGCATAGGCAAGTCTCAAACCTAATTCAGATCCATACCAACGTATGGATCAGCCCTGCCCTCCTCCAGAGGCCTTAGGACCCATGCCTTTGATGGCTACAGTTACTTTTGGAATTACTAGTTAATGAGCGGCAGAAGGGAGGTGCTGCTTAGCATTTATGATTTTTTAAAAATTATTCGAAGATAAAAGATATGAGATAACTTATCACCTATGTAATTTTAAGATCTCAAAATTAAATATATAGGGGTCTGTGTATTGATGTGCTGTGTACATGTGTAGGGGTGCGTGTGAATGATTGAGATATAGATAGATAGATAGATATTGAGATAATAGACAGATAGGTAGGTAGGTAGGTAGAGAGGGAGAGATGGGTGTCTCCTTATTGTGTGTGCAGTTGTGAGCATGGGCCAGGTATGGCTGTGGAGACTGAGGACAGCTTTGGGTGTTGGCTCCCTCCGCCCTCTCTGAGTGCTCCTAATGGCTGAGTCATCTTGATGCTGGCGCCTTAGAACTTTAAGACGGCTTTTAACTTGTGTCACAGGGTGAAGATGAAGCCATGTTTGTGGAATACAGAAAACAGCTGAAGTTACTGTTGGACAGACTTGCTCAGGTGTCCCCAGAGCTCGTGCTGGCTTCCGTTCGCAGGGTCTTCAGTGCCACGCTGCAGTAAGTCTGCATGAGTAAGCTCTGTCTCGGCTCCGAGGGGGATTTGCAACAGCTGAGCCCTGTTGTGTTCACCCCTCCTCACGGGTCTGAAAACAGCTCGCTTTGCTTCTGGAATATCTCCTGACTCTACCTCTGTGGTTTAAGTTACGTTGCAAATGTTCCCACACCTTCACCTTTGTGCTGTTTCTGTCTCTTGTCCCCTCCCATGGTTGTTGTGAACCCTGGGCCTCCTTAGGGTTGGTTACAGGAGTGTAGATAACGAGGGGTCGTTAGAGGAGCATGTGGCAGTGCCATTGAGGGGACTTGGGTGGGTTTCTGTCCTGTGTATCAAGAGTCCTACAGAACATTCACGTTGAGATCTCACAGACATACCATACTGTGACTTGGTAGGAACTGGCAGACCACGCGCTTCATGGAGGTTGAAGTAGCCGTGCGGTTGCTGTACATGCTGGCGGAAGCTCTCCCGGTGTCCCACGGCGCTCACTTCTCAGGTGACGTGTCAAAAGCGAGTGCTTTGCAGGACATGATGCGGACGGTAGGTATACTGAGGGTCCTTCCCTGGAAACGTATTTGTCCTTTGTGCCGTGCCGTAAGCTCACATAGGGTCGTACTGGTTAGAGCTCGGCGTGGTTTTTATAGCGGGACCTGTGGATGCTGCAGTAAGCAATGGTTTCTTCATTTCCTCTCTAGTTGGTGACATCAGGAGTCAGTTCCTACCAGCACACATCTGTGACCCTGGAGTTCTTTGAAACTGTTGTTCGCTATGAGAAGTTTTTCACAGTTGAACCTCAGCACATTCCGTGTGTACTAGTAAGTGTGCGATGCACTCTGGTTTGAATGTCCAGATCGAGTTCTGTCTTTGTTGTCTGTAGCTTTTCTCAGAATTAAAAGGTTATCTAAACCTGAGAGATAGTTACTAAACCCAGTCCTTCAGGGCCTATGTGCGTGTAATATAGCATTGCTTCTGTATTCCTAGTCCCTGCCTAAGGTGTACTGTTTGATGTGAACAGAAATGCAGTATGGTGCTGGGTGGTCATGGGGCAGAGGCAGGCAGATCTCTGTGAGCTCCAGGCCAGTCTGGTCTACAGAGCGAGTTCCATGACAGCCAGGGCTGCGCGCACACACACACACACACACACACACACACACACACAGAGAGAGAGAGAGAGAGAGAGAGAGAGAGAGAGAGAGAGAGAGACCGACCCTGTCTTAAATATAAAAGACAGTATGACAATGGAGTTCTTGAATGGGAGCAGAGCTAATGAGTGTCTCTTCCTGTAGATGGCTTTCTTAGATCACAGAGGTCTGTGGCATTCCAGTGCTAAAGTCCGGAGCAGAACCGCCTACCTGTTTTCTAGATTTGTCAAATCTCTCAAGTAAGTATCGGCTTTCAGTGCTGCGAGTGTACTCTTGGAGGCTGCTGAGGGTGGATGTGGTTTGGGTGTCTGGGGTGAGCAGTACATGTGTGCCATGGCGAATGTGAAGAAGAGGCAGCCTTCCCACTGTGGGAGCAGGGAACACACTCGGTTGGGCCAGCAGGTTTGCAGTCACCACATTCACACGCTGAGCCGTCGTCTCCCTAGGCCATGGTGCATATTTTTTGTTGGTTTTCTTGGTCCTGGAGATGACAGACTCCATGTTCTGCCTCTCCCTCCAAGCACCGGGATTATAGGCTTGCATGGAGATGCCCAGCTTGAAAGTCGTTGTAACACAGTCTGCTGTACATAGTGTTCTTCATAAGTCCCCTTCTGTTGGTACTCACTGGGCTGACAGCCGGGTCACTGGCATGGCAGTGCATCGCTGCAGAGCACACAGACTTTAACATTAGTCTTAGTGATTGGAGTAGCTAGCGTAGAAGTGAGCTTGGGCTTCCTTGTGTCTAAATGGGAACTTGATCTTTTAGCAGCTTGTGCGCGTCTCACCTATTTACTGTTTTCTTTTTGATTTCATTCAGTAAACAAATGAATCCTTACATTGAGGATATTTTGAATAGAATACAAGACTTATTAGCCCTTTCTCCACCGGTAAGTTATCTCCTCGGGTACCACTGAGACTGTGAGTGACAGCTCTGTTTCTCATAGTGGGAGGGGCGGGCGGGCGGGCGGCGTGTGCAGAGTTTACTAAGGTCTGTTTGCCAATGTAAAGAAGTTGGCAGTGTGGAGTGTGTCCTGATTCCTAAATGTGGGTCTTCAGACTTAGTGTTAAGATGTTAATCCTTCCAGCATCTGAAAGGATTTACATTGAGATGGTTTATAAGTACGTTTTGATTTACATCTGTTTTTTGATTTTTAGTCATATATGCATGTGTGTTTTGTCTGCCTGTATGTGTAGCTGTGCATCACATGTGTACAGTACCTCCAGGGGCCAGGAGGGGGCGCTGGCATCCCCAGGAATGCGGTTACAGATGGTGGTGTGCTACTTGCCTTGTGGGTGCTGCGAGTGGAAGCCCATCCTCTGTAACAGCAGCCAGTGTCCTTGTGCTGAGTCACCTCTCCAGCCCGCTACACTGTTGCGTTGCAATCAAGATAGCAACATTCATTTAATGGAATTCTTCACTGCCCAGTTCATGGCAGCTTTTCTCAGCAGTTTGCTGACCCTTGGAACTTGAGGCATCCAAAAAGCCATATTGTATCGGACAGTAACAGTTATCTTAGGAACATCTGCAGAGTTGATCAGGACTCAAGTTTAGTTAATTGATATGCTTGCTCGCTCATGTACAAGGCTAGGGTTTATCTTGGAGCCTCGGGCATGAGGACACAGGGTACCAGGAAGTAATACCCTTAGCTGAGCACAAGAGTTAGAACTAGGAGACTTTAACCTCTGCTTCCATTTTCAGTCTGGAATTGTGGCGGAAATTTCGTTTTTCTATGAGTACTTGATGTAAGAGCCAACGTTGTAGAGTGTTATTTCCAGTTTCTCATGCTTGATTAAAGGAGAGGCACTAAAACCTAAATATTCAGTTAAGACAAAACTTCCTTGTAGGAGAACGGTTACCAGTCCTTGCTGAGTAGCGACGATCAGCTCTTCATTTACGAAACAGCCGGGGCGCTGATTGTTAACAGTGAATATCCCGCAGAAAATAAGCAGGCCTTAATGAAGGACCTCCTGACACCACTGATGGAGAGGTTCAAGGTTCTGTTGGAAAAGCTGATGATGGCGCAGGATGAAGAGAGACAAGCATCTCTTGCAGACAGTCTCAACCACGCGGTGGGATTCGCCAGGTGAGCCCAGGTGCAGCTAAGATTGCACAGGTAAAGATGTGCATCTGTGTAGGCAGAACCTCTAGTGCGGGATTTTCTGACATGGACACTCAACTGTTTGCAAAGCTGAGTCAGCTACTCAGAGGGTTGTATAACCCTGTGTCTCTCCAGTGAGTCAGAGGTGCAGCCGGCAGAGAGCACAGAGCCCTGGCTAGCTGTGTGCTCGTCGTGCAGTGTCCAGATCCTCAGGTCTCTGGATCCTGACTCCGAAGTGTTTGACGGGCTTGTGTTTCAGGAGGCTCGGCCAAGAGTCTGTGTTCCAGCAGCCACCGCGACATTGAGCTTTACTGTTGGCCTTCAGGAGGCGTCCTGACGTTCGCTCCATAGTGTTAGCGTGTCTCGAAGACCCAAGCCCACCTTTACTACTCTGCCTAAATTTTTTTATTAGCAGCATGGAGATTGAAGTGATTGCTAATAAGTTATCCTGGGAGGTTCTTGTACACTATAAAGTGCAGCAGGAGAGCCAGGCCTCGGGAGATAGGAGGAACTTGGCTGAGTGTGATTAGGTTGTTTTTAACTTTGATGAGTAGCACACACAGATTGTCTAATGACTTAGTCACACTAAATACATTTTTTTCTTGCAGACTTGATGTCAGGATTTTAAAAAAGCATATGAATAGATTCAGCTTATGTTTAATTGCATCTTGTTTGCTTAACTTATTTAATGTTTTGTTCTGTAATGATAATCTGGAAGCCACCATCATTTTCACATAACTGTTAACTAAGGATGGATTTGATTCTGATGTGATTCCTAACACCAGGAAGCCATTGGTTTCCTGGTGTTAGGCCTTTGTTTGTTTGTTTGTTTGTTTGTTTTTCGAGACAGGGTTTCTCTCTGTATAGCCCTGGCTGTCCTGGAACTCACTTTGTAGACTAGGCTGTGTTAGGCCTTTTTTATAAAAACGACTAACACTAAACTGGGTTGCCTGGTTTTTGGTCATGCAGTCGAACCAGCAAAGCCTTCAGCAACAAGCAGACTGTGAAACAGTGTGGCTGCTCCCAGGTCTACCTGGAGTGTTTACAGACCTTCCTGCCAGCCCTCAGCTGCCCCTTGCAAAAGGACGTCCTCCGAAGCGGCGTCCGGACCTTCCTTCATCGAATGATCATCTGCCTGGAGGAGGAGGTGCTCCCGTTCATCCCCTCTGCCTCCGAGCACATGCTCAAAGACTGTGAAGCGAAAGACCTCCAGGAGTTCATTCCCCTGATCAACCAGATCACGGCCAAGTTCAAGATACAGGTGTCCCCGTTTTTACAGCAGATGTTCATGCCCCTGCTTCACGCCATCTTTGAAGTGCTGCTGCGACCAGCGGAAGACAACGACCAGTCGGCCGCGTTGGAGAAGCAGATGCTGAGGAGGAGTTACTTCGCCTTCCTTCAGACGGTCACTGGCAGTGGGATGAGTGAAGTGATCGCGAATCAAGGTAGGGTGCACGCCGTGCATAGTGTGTGAGAATCGAGGTAGGTTGCATGCGGCGAGCGTGCCGTGCATGGTGTGTGCGAATCATTAAAGTTAATAACAGCACTGCCCAGCCACAGTAATGCAGGCTTGTAACCCCGTTACCTGGGAACCTGAGGCAGGTCAGTCAGAGGAGGCTCTGCTGGCCGTCCTGACTGTGCAGTGTTCAGGGCAGGTTCTTGAGGCCTTTTCTTAAAAAAAGGAAAAGTGTTTGTAAACTGGCACGGTGTGTGTCTTGGGCTAGTTTTCTATTGCTGTGATGACCAAGACAACTTAGAGAATAAAGATCTTGGTGCTTCCCGTGTCTGAGGGTGAGCCCAGGACTATCATGGCAGGGCGCATGACAATGGGAAGGCGTGGTGCTGGAGGGTAGGCAAGGCAGAGAGAGCACACTGACTGGAAACCCCAAAGCCCCAAAGCCCAACCACCTCCCTCCAGCAAGGCCACGGCTCCTATAGCAAGGCCACGCCTCCTACAGCAAGGCCATACTTTTTTGATTTTTTTCAAGACCGGGTTTCTCTGTATAGCCCTAGCTGTCCTGGAACTCACTCTGTAGACCAGGCTGAACTCAGAAATCCGCCTGCCTCTGCCTCCTAAGTGCTGGGATTAAAGGCGTGCGCCACCACGCCCGGCAAGGCCATACTTTTAATACTTTCCAAATACTGGGTCCACCCAGTGGGGACCAAGCATTCAAATATGTGAGCCTAATGGGGCCATTCTCGTTCAAACCATCACATGGTGCCTTTAAATTCAGTAATTAGGAGGCAAAGACAGGCAGACATCTGTGATTGTGAGGCTCGCCTGGTCTGCACAGCAAGGTCTTTGCTGTTAAAGGGATCTTGGCTTAGAAATTAAGTGCTCAGTTATGGACTAAGTGACAGGATTTTATAATGCTGTAGGTGTGTTTTGACTTAACTGTATATTTTGAAATACATGCTTCCAGTTGTTTTCCTTTTGAAGTTAAAGTATAATTTTCTTTGTTTTTTGTATTTCTCTCTCTCTTCAGGTGCAGAAAATGTAGAACGGGTGCTGGTTACTGTTATCCAAGGAGCCGTTGACTACCCAGACCCGATTGCACAGAAAACGTGTTTTATTATCCTCTCAAAGCTGGTGGAGCTCTGGGGTGAGGCGAGGTTTTTGCTTTTGTTTTTGAGATTTTTATCCACCTTCCTCCCCACCCCACCTGCCTCTCCATCCTCCCCCTGCCTCCCCCAGTACTAGAACAAGAACCCAAGGCTTTGGGTATTCTAGTCAGTGGTCCTACAGTAGGCAACACCTTCAGCCTGAGGATTGCTTCAACCCTTTATTCCACAACCCGTGTCATGGGAGAGTTGGAAACGGAAAGGAATTCTGATCCGATAGAAGCAGGAGCTGGGAGTGGATTCCCCTGCCACGGACTGGCTGGCGACTCTCTTTTGAAGCAAGATATGAAACCTTGGCTTCTCTCGCAGGAGGCAAGGATGGACCGGTGGGCTTTGCCGACTTTGTTTATAAGCATATCGTCCCGGCATGTTTCCTGGCACCTTTGAAGCAGACCTTTGACCTGGCAGATGCACAGACAGTATTGGTGAGCGAGCACGCCGCACACACACACCCCTCCCCGCCCAGGCTTTGTTTACCACGTGTAGACCTCATAGAAGCGTCACCATGACAGGGTGGCTTTGTTGCCTGGGTTGTTTCCATACAGAATTGGTGACATTCATCAAGTTACTTTTTGTGTTCAGGGGTTGGAGCTGAGGGTATCCCATGCTGGACAGGTGCCTCACCACTAAGCCCCTCCCTTTCTCTCCCACTTACCTTTCTCACTCTCCTCCTCTCCCCGCCCTTCTCCTCAGTGTCCCTCTTTCTGTCCCTCCTCACTTTGGTTTTGCTTTGTGGATGGCACTGGCTGGGATCTCACTGTGCACACCAGGCTGCCCTCCAACTGTAGGCAGTCCTCTTGCCTACAGACCTCCAGAGTGTTGGAGTGTGCCCACTATCACGCCCTGTTCCTGCCACTCTGCTCAGCGGTGCCCCCTACCACTGAGGGCGTTAAAAGGCAGCCTTCTGCCCGGGTGACAGTCCTAGATCTCAGACTGCTATGTGGGAGAGTTGTTTTCTCCATTCTCCATAGTTGGGTAACGTCCGCCCGCGTACTACATTCGGACTACAGTATGTTCCGTGTCTGTTTCATGTCTATGGGGGTTTTCCTTCCATGTGTGCTTGTGTGCTTTCTGCAAGCCTGGTACCCTCAGAGGACAGAAAAGGGAGTCAGGTCCCCGGACTGGAGTCACCCATGACTGTGAGCCACCATATAAGGGTGCTAGGAGTCAAACGCTGGTCCCCTGGAAGAGCAGCCAGCCGGTGCTCCTAACCGCTGAGCCATCTCTCCAGCCCCAGGGTTCGTCTTTGCTGTCTTCTGTGCGGCCACTGTTCACGCCCTGCACACACTTGGCCATCAGTATTTTCCATGTGGCAGCTTGAAGGCGGAAGGGATAGAAGGCTGGCTTTGTAGTGAGGAACTGCTCGTGTTAACTTTTGAACTTGCTTTTTACAGGCGCTTTCTGAGTGTGCCGTGACTCTGAAAACAATCCACCTGAAACGGGTAAGGCCTGGCCCCGGCTCCTTCACCCCAGTGCGCCCGGCCCTGGCTCACTCACCTCTGTGTGCCCACATTTGCCTTCAGTCGGTTCTGACTGTGTCCTTACAAACCCTTCCCCGAGGTGACATCAGCGCTGATTCTGTGAGTGGTTGGGAAGGGACCCAGTGAAAGTGGCCCTGACTGTGGCTGTCCTTCACACTGTGGGTCACAGAAGTTCAACTTCTGCACAGCCTCCATTTCTCTGCCTTGTCCCTTTTCCGTGTGTGTGTGTGTGTGTGTGTGTGTGTGTGTGCGCCTGTGAGTGCACAGGTGAGAAGCTGCCATCAAGGATGTGCATATGGGTTTGTGTAGGTCAGGGGTCACCCTTGGATGTTATTGTCCTTGTCATTTATCGCTGAGACCCAGGGCTCACCAGTAGGCTGGCTGGCCGGCTGTCCCAGGGCACCATTGTGGGTTTAAAGTAGGTGCGGGGGAGGGGAACCCAGGTCCTCCTGTTTGCAGCAACTGATTTGCCAGTGGAGGTATTGCTCCAGCCTTTTATTAGTTGGTTTATTTTTTATTTACTAGTTGACTTATTTATTAGCTTGTCCAGACAGGTTTTCACACAGTAGTCCAGCCTGGCATAAACTCATAGCAGTCCTTCTGCCTCAGCCTCTCGCATGTTGAGGTTCCAGGTGTCAATGAATAGAGACTGATTACTTCCAATACCATACCGAGTTCTTGGTCAGGAGTAAATCATGTGGATAAATCATAACAACTTTAGACTCAGATAACTTGAATTAGTTGCCAACATTTTTTAAAATGTACTGTTTTTCTTTTAACAAACACCCTGATTCCAACTTCTCTGGTCCAGCGTTCTCTCAGACTGCAGCTTACTGCAATGCAGCCCATTCCCTGTCCGCATAAGGAGCGAGATCTCTGCTTTAGTGCCCCCGCTTCTCCTAGCTTGAGTCTACTCGTGACAGGGAGTTGAAAGTTGTCATTTCAACACTATGTCCTCCATCCCGGTACCACGACAGCCAGGGCAGGGATGGCTGTGATGCGGGAAAATGTATAGAATGGAGCCTCAGTGTCTGGAGCTCAGGGTCAGGGGAAGCAGTGCAGATATCAGTAACCCTCAGTGTTGCCATACGTGGTTCAGTGCGTGGGTGAGGTGGCTCAGTGCGTGGGTGAGGTGGTTCAGTGCGTGGGTGAGGTGGTTCAGTGCGTGGGTGAGGTGG
>NC_034598.1:55184828-55185859 GCF_900095145.1 Mus pahari
TCAGTGCGTGGGTGAGGTGGTTCAGTGCGTGGGTGAGGTGGTTCAGTGTGGGTGAGGTGGTTCAGTGTGAGGGTGAGGTGGTTCAGTGCGTGGGTGAGGTGGTTCAGTGCGTGGGTGAGGTGGCACAGGTGGGTTTGTCTTAGGATGCGTATGCATTGGTTCACTGGCTCTCTGGGCCAAGCCGGGTGTGTATGGGGGCGGCGGGCATCTGCCGGGAGGTCAGAGACTTAACCCTTTCCATTCACCCATCTAAGCTTGGGGATGGGTGGTCAGAAGCTCTGTGTTGTTGCTTGTGAACAAATATTCAGAACGTCAGTAGGCCAAGTACTGTGGTAGCTGGGTGGGAAAGATGGGATTATGAGTGCAGAGTACTAACTGGGGGTTCTCACACTCAGTCCATCAGAACTTGTAGGATCAGGACGAGAACTTTGCCTAATCAACAAGACAGAACGACCCAAAGGTGGGGGAGAGGTGGCTTCAGCAGTGAAGCATTGCATGCTGCTTCTGCAGAGGGCCTGCCTCCCTTCCCGCTCACGTGGGAAGGCCAGCAATGTCTCAGTGGGCACACACACACATGCAGATGCACACATACACAGATACCTAAAAAGGGAACCAGCAAAGGGCAGAGGAGACTGACAAAGTGGATGCTTGAGTTTAGGATGCTGTTCTGGGGCTGGAGAGCTGGCTCAGTGGAGAAGAGCACTTGCTGCTCTTGCAGAGGACCTGAGTTCAGTTCCCGGCACCCATGTGCAGGCTCATGACCATAAAGGGATCTGATGCCCTCTTCTGGCAGAAAGAGCAATCAGACATAAGTGATGGTGCTCTGAAGTGTGGGCTCATCCTAAGTCAGTAAAAACACCGACCCTAACCCAGTCTCCCTCTCGTGTGTGTGTGTGTGTGTGTGTGTGTGTGTGTGTGTGAGTGTGATGTAGATGTGTGTGTATGTAAAGTAGGTGTGTGTGTGTGTGAGAGAGAGAGAGATGTAGATGTGTGTGTGTAAGAGAGAGAGATGTAGATGTGTGTGTGTGTGT
>NC_034598.1:55186007-55203985 GCF_900095145.1 Mus pahari
GAGAGAGAGATGTAGATGTGTGTGTGTGTGTGTGTGTGTGTGATGTAGATGTGTGTGTATGTAAAGTAGGTGTGTGTGTGTGTGTGAGAGAGAGAGATGTAGATGTGTGTGTGTGTGTTGATGTGTGTGCACTACAGCACAGGTACAGAGGTCAGAAGCCAACTCTAAGGGGTCAGGTGTCTCCTTCACTGCGATCCGACCCCGGGATTGCATGCCAGTCATCAGGCTTGCAACTAACAGCTTTGCCTTCTGAGCTATCAGTTCTCCTGGCCCCAAATCCTGGTTTTTTAGGGGGCGGGTGTGTGTGTGTGTGTGTGTGTGTGTGTGTGTATGTGTGTATGTGTGTGTTTTAAGAGGTAGTAATACAGTTGCATAAGAATGGCAGGCAGGGCATTGGAAATGAGCAGGACGAGTGGACTCACAGGGGAGAAGTTCAGACTCCTCAGAGCCATGCAGGGGACATTCCCACAGACGACACATGTCCTGAGGGGTCGGAAGGCTGAGACCTAGGCCCATCTGAGTCCCTTGCCCTGAGTGAAGACAGAAAGGTGGTAAAGGAATCCATGATGGAAGAGTGCTCTGACAGTCGGTGGGAATCCAGATGTTAAAGCAGGGGGAGGTGCACCGAAGAACGGGAGATGGCTTTTTGATTTGTTTTGAAACGGCCAGGCCAACTTCACACTCAGAGTGGACCACTGAGTCTGTTGGGTTACTTTCAGGTTGGAACCACCAACTCACTAACCCTTAGAAGTCATCAGATGCAGGGCAGGGAAGATGGCTCGGTCTGTCAGCTGCTTACTATGTAAGGACCTATGTTTAGGCACCCAAGCAGAGGCAGACATGGCTGTGCAGGTCTGCATTCTCAGTGCTGTGGAGAGGGATAGGTTCAGACAGGTGGATCGTCCCTGGAGTTTACTGACTGGCCAGCCAAGCCAAGTCGGCCAACTCCAGACTTAAGGAGAGACCCTGTCTGAACAATAAGTGTCGCAACGGTGTGTGAAGACACCTGGTGCCAACCTCTGCTGCCCTCCACACGCTGGACCAAAAACAATGACCAAATTAAGACATATTTACTGCTGTTCCTTTCCTTTTCTAAAGTATTGGGTTTGTTCAAAAATTTTTATAGCTGTTCTCTCAGAAATAACATTGCTAAAAAGGAAGTGTTTTTCAAAGTGTCCTGGGTTCCTTTGTGGTCACTGGGAACCGGCAACACTTAGGGTTATTTATGGCCTCCTCTCTTGCCGCCGCCNCCCCCCCTTGCCCCCCCCCCCCCGAGTTTAGCACCCTTCTCCCAGAAAGAGGAGTAAGCCACTACTGACTTGACAGGTTTTACACACTGGGGAGCCAGGAATCAGTGCCTTGAAAACCGTATTCCGACTCCATCCGCCTGGCCCCTCTCTTCCTGGTCTGTGCTCGTGCCCTCTGTCCTCTGCTTCCTGCTTGGTTGGAGAAGGGAAGTCAGTCGTTAGCCTGGGCCACTCAGAGGCTTCTCTCCATGCCCCATGAGCTGCTCTGCTCAGTGGCCTGGTTATAGGACCACCCTTCTCTGCTGGCCTTCACTACTCAGGAGGTTGTGGCTTTAGCAGCAGGCTTTAGCAGTACTTAGCACTAATGTTAACAAGTACTGAGTGCTTAGTGTTAACTCCAAGAAATTTATATTTGTTGTGTATTATGTATTACGTAGTACATTGTTTGTATATAATATATACAGATAATTACATACTTCATCAGATCTTCCAGTAATTTCATTTTTCAGATGGAGAGCATTTAGTTTAAGTTGATACAGAGTCGGGCTTCCAACTGAAGCAGAGTCTGTTCCCCATCATCATACTGTATCGTCTTTAAAGTGTAGATGTGTTGTTCCTGTCCCTTCTCCAGCGTTGACTAATGTCCAGAAAGATGATGGCTGAGTTCTCTTGTCATCTGCAGGGCCCTGAGTGTGTTCAGTATCTTCAACAAGAATACCTGCCCTCCCTACGAGTTGCTCCAGAAACAATTCAGGTACGAGCTCTCCTAACGGTGGTAAGACTTTATTAAGTGTATTCATAAATTTATCATTCTATTAAATTAACGCGAGTATATACTTCAAATCTAAATTTTAACTCAAGAAAGCCAGATAGCATTCAGTTGTCTGGCTATACAGAGAAACCCTGTCTCGAAAAACCAAAAAAAAAAAAAAAAAAGTCAGCATCATGAGGCTCAGTGGTCTAGAGCGCTGGTTGCCCTTGCTCAGAACCCAGGTTCACTTCTCAGCACCCACTCATGAGCTTGCAGCCACCTATAACTCCAAATCTAGGGGATCCAGCCACTCATGAGCTTGCAGCCACCTATAACTCCAAATCTAGGGGATCCAGCCACTCATGAGCTTGCAGCCACCTATAACTCCAAATCTAGGTGATCCAGAGATGACCCAGTTGGCCTCTAAGGGCTTATGGACATAAACTCATGCAAGCACATACACATAAAAACAAATTAATTTTTTTAAAAATCAAAGTTCCTCATAACCATCCGTAACAAGATCTGACTTCCTCTTCTGGAGTGTCTGAAGACAGCTACAGTGTACTTACATATAATAAATGAATAAATCTTTTTAAAAAAAAGAAAAATCAAAGTTCCTTATAGTCGCTTTCTCTTCTGCTCTTACAGCATTTTATGCATGTGAAAACATTCAGGTGGGCATGGTCGCCCAAGCATGCAGTCCCGGCATTTAGGAGACTAGGGCAGGAGGATTGTCAGGAATCTGAACTACCTTAGATCATCTAGTGACTTCCGGCCCAGCTGGGCTGCAGAGTGACAGTCTGTTGAAAAGCAAACAGAAGAAAAAGGAAGAAACCCTGTAGCCTGCCAACAAAGATGACAATATGCGAAGAATCTGTTGGGCGTGCGGTTGAGTGATATCATGCTTGCTCGTCTACCGTGTGCAAGACGTGACAAAAAGAGAAGGAAGGAGAGGAAAGGGGGACAAACAAAACAACAAATCCAAGAGCTTCTGCTTGGGGTGGTGTCAAGGTTTAATGTTCTGAAGTTCTGTTTTGAGATAGGTGCTTAGAAGGTTACCGTGTATGTTGACACTTAGAGTAAGTAGCCCATGTTTTGTTAGACAGATCCCCACACCACTTGTGCAGTGGTTCATGCTGCTAGTGTCAGACTGAACCTGAATGTCAGCTAGCATCAGACGCTCGTGTGTAAAGGGGCCAACAGGATGGCTGACCGGCCACCAAGCCTGAAAACTGTCTCACATAGGCTTCCATGTGTGCTTATTCTTACACAGTGTTTTGCAGGTTTGTTCAGGTTCATTGCAATAAGAAGACACCACACAGGGTGTAGCTTATCATTTTTAAGTCTTCTGTACAGTATTAATTAAGGACCAGTGTTCTGTTTATACAGCATTAGATACATTAGGGAGGTCTTTTTACATAATTTAGGTTTTCTTCCTCTTACTAAGTTCTCTTTCCCAGGTCCTGGCAACCACCCGACTACACTGTGATTCTATAGCTGACTGTTTAGAGGCCTCATAGAAGTAGAATTGTGTCCACCACCACCACCCCTTGGTCTGTCTGTGACTGGTTGTTTGATTTAGCACATGTCCACAAAGTTTATCTGTACTTGCTCTGTACAGCAGGATTTCGTGTGTGTGTGTGTGTGTGTGTGTGTGTGTGTGTGTTCGTCCTTGTAGACCCTAGAGGTCCACCTTGGGTATCACCTGGTTTTGAGACAGGGTCTCTCTCTCACTGGGACTCGCAACTCCCTGTTCACCTAGACGTTCATGTGGGCAAAAAGACAAACGCTGTGAGACCTGCTGCACACGTATTGAACATTACTGTGCTAAGCGTGTAAAGTGGTTATGATATAAGATGTGTTTGTTAACCATAACGTAAAAAGAATACCATGGGCTTGGATTAAATGGAGTTTCTTGTCTTCCCTTCCTTGTCACCCAGGAGTTCTGTCAAGCACTTCAGCAGCCTGATGCTAAAGTTTTTAAAAATTACCTAAAGGTAGGTATTTGGGAAACGGTTGTCTCCTTGGTAACCTTCGAGCACGACGCTTAACTCACTTACTCTGGAATGTCTTTGTTTAAGAAGATGTAACTGTAGAAGTTTTTGTGAATCTCCATGAAGTAAGCTCTTGGAAAAGATCTTAAAATTAGATATTTACACTAATTGTCTAATTCCTGACAAACAGTGTTTGGCTTTCCTTGTATAGTTGTGTGATGTAAGTGTGTGGGCACTAGAGGACAGAAGAACCAAGAAGGTTAGAGGACAGCTAGCTGTTCGTGTTCTTAAAGCACAAAAGACAAACACCAAGGTATAAAGTAGATGCTTACAGTTTGTTGTGAAATATTTGTATTGAATAGCAGGCAAAGGAGACCCCTAGGATTTGACCAACAGGACTGTTTTTTGTTTTTTGGGTTTTTTTACACGTGAAAAAACAAACATCACATTTTATAAATAAGATAAAGCAGAACACCTCAGTTGGAGTCACACCCAGTAATCCCTGCGGTTGGAAGACGGAGGCAGGAGGCTCACAAATTATGGTCAGCGGCCAGCCTCTGCTACACAGTGAGACCATGCAGGGAGCAGAGAGGCAGAGTGCCACTCCACACGCATCGAGCCTCAGCACCTAATACTTACGTAAGCAAACTGGAAAGCAGAGCCCCGCGTAGGAAATTTAGGTTACAAGTAAGTGGCTCCCGGGCTCAAGGTAGAATTCTTTTTTCTTTTTTCTTTTTTCTTTTCTTTTTTTTTTTTTTTTTTTTTTTGGTTTTTAAGACAGGGTTTCTCTGTGTAGCCCTGGCTGTCCCAGAACTCACTTTGTAAACCAGGCTGACCGCGAACTCAGAAATCCGCCTGCCTCTGCCTCCCAAGTGCTGGGATTAAAGGCGTGTGCCACCACGCCCAGTTCAAGGTAGAATTCTTAAATCAAGAGGTGGGTCAGTGGTAGAACATTGCCTAGCACGCACGATTCCTCGGTTCAGTTCCTGCCGTGGCAAAACCCCCACGAGGAGACTGAATAGAAGTTCGATAGCATCTGCCTTCCTTTCGGTTATACGTTGTCTCTTGGTAGTTACCAGCACGAAGGAAGAGTGTTTTTCTTATGTTTGGGAGAAGCATCCACAGAAACAAGGACAGCCTTCTCTGGAGGAGCTGAAGCCTTGCTGGGGGTTGCAGTGGGTGCTGCACTGTGGCCTTGGTCTGAGTATATCTGTGTGTGCATCACACTAACAGAGGCTCAGCTCAGCTCTGCTCTCATTGACAACAGTTTCTTGGTTTTAGTACCTAAATTGTTTTCCTCTTATGAAACTTTAAAGCTCTTTATAAAATGCAGCAGTGGAAAACTGACTAACAAATCGAATGTCAAGTTGGGAATGTCCGGTTCTGTGTGTGCAGACACACAAGCTGTGGGGTAACAATCGAAACGTAATCTTCCGTAGATAGCCTTTACATTTCCTTAAACTATTTCAATGCCAATGTGTATTCCATAAGAGAATAGCTTCCTAATTAAGTTGGTTTAGAAGCAGGTGCTAGTGTCACACATTTTTTATAAAAAATAAATTTTTACATAGTGAAATACACCAAGTCTTTTCTGGAGTTATTACAAAGAGTCTCCTTTTCCCACCTTAGGGTTTTTTTTTTTTTTAAGAATTTTTTATATTATGTATATAAGTATTCTATCTGCATTTACATCTGCATGCCAGCGGGGGGGGGGCATCAGATCACATTACAGATGGTTGTGAGCCACCTCATGGTTGCTGGGAATTAATCTCTTTAAGAGCGTCCATTACCCATAACGGCTGAACCATCTCTCCCCTGCTAGCATTTTTCTTCTGATTGGAAACAGTCTTTGTGCCCGTTCCCCTTCCAGAACTGGCTGGTCACTGCTGACAGCTTCCGTTATCTCCCTCAGTGTCCCTTCTCTTGTCCCAGCCAGGCTGTTGGGTCAAATGTTCCCTCGTTCACTGTTGTTCAGGGCCTTCCTGGGAACACTGTTTACTAAGGCATGTCCATGCTCTGCTCCTGGGCTTTCAGCCCATACTCTGATAGCAGACGACAGTCGCCTCTCTTGTAAGAATCACCTCTACTGTTCCTGCTGTTCCTCAGACCCGCCTTACCGCCAGCCCTCCTCCGGTGGGAACTCTGGCACTGTCTCCGCTTACCCTTGCAGCTTGTGTTCTGGCTGTTTCATTCCAGCGATGGGGCAAATAGCATGGCCAGAGGTGATTTGAGGGAGAGCTCACCCAGTCTTGAGGGCAGTCAGGCCAGGAACTTGAAGCTAAAACCACAAAGGAACACAGCTTGCTGAATCAGCACAGGCTAAAGCAAGCACAACTGGTTTTCCTACACAGTCCAGAACCTCCTACCCAGGGAGTGGTGTTGCCCACAGCCGGTTGCTCCCTCTCCTATCAATTCAGAGTCAAGACATTGTCCCACAGACCAGTCCTCAGTAGACAGGATGTCGGGATTCCTCTGGTGACCCTAGGCTATGTCAGCAGTTGAAGCCAACTGAGACGGATGGCTTCCCTTTAAGCTGCTTTCTTTTAAGACAGGATCTCTTGTACATAGCCCAGGGAGCTTGGAATCCACTGTCTTCCCCCTTCAGCCTCCTAGCTTTTGGAATCTCAGGTGTGAGTCACAATGCCCAGTTTTTCTGCATGTAGTTTGTAAGGTAAATGCAGGCTCTCGAGGTCTTGGGAACATGCGTATGGGGTAAGCGTCCCTGCCAGAGCTCACTGCCTGCTGTCTGCTATTTCTAGTGCGTGCTTAGTTCACATCACTGGGTGTGGACTGCAGTGCTGGCCAGTGCCTGGCCTGACTGCTAGCCTGCTCTTTGATGGTCTTAAATTTTGAACTGTAAATACCTACTAATCACCAGCTCTTTTAAGGCTGAAGGTTTCAGTCTTTATCTTTGATTTTTTTTTCATTAAATTTAATTTTGTTAATTTTACCAGTAAATAGAAATCTTCTGCCGGGCGTGGTGGCACACATCTTTAATCCCAGCACTTGGGAGGCAGAGGCAGGCAAATTTCTGAGTTCGAGGCCAGCCTGGTCTACAGAGTGAGTTCCAGGACAGCCAGGACTATACAGAGAAACCCTGTCTTGAAAAACCAAAATAAATAAATAAATAAATAAATAAATATAAAAAAATTAAAAGAAATCTCCCAAAAGCTATTTCCTCTGACTGCTATTGTTCATAGCAATATTGATTGCTACCAAAGAGTGACTAGTGTTCAGAAGCCTTGGGAAAAAAAACAAAAACAAAAACAAAACCATCTTGTCTTGACATATTTGCTGTTTCAATGCTTGTCTTCCAGGTGTTCTTCCAGAGAGCAAAACCCTAAGGACTGGACCTCCCGGCCCCGTCGTGATCAGGAACTCCAGTTCATAATTTATAAAGAAGCAGTTTGTGTGTGTGTGTGTGCACACCATCCACACTGGTCCTTTAGCATTGTTTCCAGCATATTGCGGTGTATGTGGGATTTTCTGTAAAATGGGTGTAATTTTTCCCTAAAAAAGGTGTGTGACAACAAGAGAAGTTGCCTGCATGCCGGTTTAAATTGTTTATGTAAAAATGCTGTTATAAGACATAGATTTATCCTAGTTCCTTAATTGTTTTCCTTTTATGAAACTTTAAAGTTCTTTACAAAATGCAGCAGTGGAATACTGACTAACAATCGAATGTCAAGTTGGGAATGTCCGGTTCTGTGTGTGCAGACACACAAGCTGTGGGGTAACAATCAAAACGTAATCTTTCGTAGATAGCCTTTACATTTCTTTAAACTATTTCAATGCCAATGTGTATTCTATAAGAGAATGGCTTCCTAATTAAGTCGGTTTAGAAGCAGGTGCTGGTGTCACACATTTTTTTATAAAAAATAAATTTTACATAGTGAAATTCACCAAGTCTTTTCCGGAATTATTACAAAGAGCCTCCTTGCCCCACCTTAGTCACTCTGATGCCCACCTAACGATCTGCAAATGGGAGTATGGGCTCCTTACTTCACAGACTGTGCCCCAGCGGCCACTCACAACTGCACTAGGAACCAACTCTGCCCGTCTGTAATGGAGTTATAAAGCCCAGTGTTTTTCTATGACATTAGATGTCCTCAGAGCACAGCCCACTTGGATTTGTTTGTTTTTTGCCTGGAGACTGGGCCTCACTGTATAGAACAGCTGCCTCCCCGCTGCTGGGGTTAAGCCGAGAAGCACCAAGTCTGACCACCCGTGTGTTGATGAGTTGCAGTCAATTACTACGTGTGCTACTTCGTGCGACAGGAGAGAGCCAGAAGAGCAGCCTCGGGAAAGACAGACGAAGTCCAGCAACCCAGCTGTAGGTGCTTACACTGAAATCTGAGTCTGTATTGTAAACGCCCAGCAACGGCCGGCTTCTGTCCCAAGCACTGTGTAAGCAGAGGACCAGAAAGGGAGAGGATCAGAAGTTCCAGGTCATCCTCAGCCACATAGTCTAAGGTCAGCCTGCACCACACGAGAGTCTGTAAAAGCCTGACGTCTGCCGCAGAGTGGATATTACTTCGTGGTCGAGTGCTTGTTTGAGAACCCAAGTTCCATCCCTAGCACCACAGGACAGGGAGGGGACACAAGATTTCAGGAGAGATTTGTCTTCTTTGGCTGTGTGTTGTCCAGGGATATACATTTCCTAAAATCTTTTTTTGTTTGTTTTTTTCGTTTTTTTCGAGACAGGGTTTCTCTGTGTAGCCCTGGCTGTCCTGGAACTCTGTAGACCAGGCTGGCCTTGAACTCAGAGATCCGCCTGCTTCTGCCTCCCAAGTGCTGGGATTAAAGGCGTGCGCCACCAGCACTTGGCCCTAAAATCTTTTTAAAGTGAGTTTGTATGTGCACATGTGTGCATAGGGGGAGGATAAGAACTGAATTATTTGAAACAGGTTATTTGAAACTGTATTATCCTACTCAATATTGTGGCCAGGTCCCAGTCCCGGGTGGCAGGTGTTGACCCCATTCAGGCCCCCATCTTGTCCATCGAGCACTTTGTGTGCTTGAACCCATTCCCCCCACACACGTCCCCCCTTTCACACACACCCTAGAATCTTTTTCTGATTTTTAACTCCAGAAGAGATAGCCTTTTCCTTACATTATAAAATAAAAGCAGTGAAGTAAATTGACAGCTAAGGATCTCAATTTCATCTCTTGAACGATAAAAATAGTGAAGTATATATAGTACTTCTATAAGTAACAATTTTTTAAAAATAGGTAAGTGGGCCAGGTTTGGTGGCTTTTGCCTGTAATCACAGCATTCGGTGGGGGCCAAGGTCAGTTTCAAAAACAACAAAAACCAAGACAAGCAAAGCCAGGTGTTTCTTTGTTATGTTCCTGTGCACTGTGGGAGATGTAATGGCATCTACGGGACACAGCAAAATTGTACAGGTGTACAATTAGTGTGTAGCAGAGCACAGTAGTTAAGAGCTTGTATAATGAGGACTCTGGATCCAGATTAAGTAGGTTCAAACACCACTTAATACCAGTAACTGATTTTAGGACCTTGAACAAGTTAAATAACTTCTTCCTGCCTTGGTTTCCCTGTCAGAAATGGGGAACAGTGGTAGCTACCTCATAACTTGTTAAGAATCCAATAAATTAAAACACAGGTCTCAGTATTAGCTTGAATTAACTGTACTATCGAGTCCATACACGGCTCTCTAAAGCCCTACAGTGGGTTCACGTGTTTAGACTTGAGATATCAGGACATGGAAATACATGGAAATCAGAGTGTATAAATAAGGAACTTCATTTTAATGTAATCATGTCTAATAATCCTCTTCATTCCTTGAGATTACCCAAGTATGGTCATGATCAAGGAGCCTTTCCGTCATTGAGTACCTGATTTTTTAAAAGCAAGCACCCAAATAATTATCTCGAGGGAATCTCATTTGTTACAGGTGAGAAGACGGTGTTTTATGGTGCCTGAGTTAGTCCTGTGCCTAACCAGTGGTTGTTTCAGTCTCTGTGCTTGCTAATGGTTTCACAAGTGGCTTGACTTTTTTAGAAGTATTATGTGGTATTTTACTGTGCATCACTTCTGTGGTAAATATGTGAAGTCCTTTTGCTTAGTCATACTTCCTCCATCACTTCTGAACGTTGGGGTTTTTTTGTTGGAAGAAACTTGGATGGATCTGTCATGTCATTATCAGAACTGAAATAGATTTTATTGTAAGAAGTGCATTTGCTGTTAGAATGGTTTTGTTGCCTAAACTGTCTAAAATTCTAATAAAATAACTTTCTAAGAAGTCGTTGGATTGGGCCTTTTAAAATCTCCATTGTGAGTTTGATGAAAATAGGACTGGGCAGAGATGCAGCTTCAGCCCCTTATCTGTTTCAGTCAAAGCCTGTGCCCTTAACCACTCGGGGGTCCCGTCCTCGGAGATCTGCTCGCCCTCGGTCTGGGGGGTGCCTTAGGCAGAAAGAGGGATTTGGTGCGTCGTGCTTCCGTGGAAGCAAATCCTTGTAAGGAATACCTGCTTGAGCAGGACCTGATCGTATAGCAGTTTACCTCTTAAGTTGTCAAGTTCAATGCTTAAAGTCTCCAGTGTTCAGTTTCAAGAACAGAAACTGAAAGCGACTTAAGAGTTGGCATGAACAGATACTGCTTCACGCAGCAACCAAGAGACGTTAAAACACAAACCCGCCCCATTCCTACTCTGCGAAAGCGATCGGCGGCCAGCCCTCTGTCCACGGGTGACCGAGGGCGTTGCCACCTCGCCGCACGCGGGCCGCCCCGCACTCTCCCCTAGCTCCGCCCGCTCGCCCAGGACACTGCAGCCCGGCGAGCTTGGCCGCCGCGGAATACGCACGCGCAGGCGCGCCCCCCACTCGGTCACGTGCTCCGTGGCCCGGGCTGGCGAAGCCGGAAGTACCCGGGGGCGCGAGAAGGCCCCGGAGCCGCGGGCTGGACGCGGCGGACACTCGCTGGGTAAGAGGGGCGGGCGGAGGCCGGTGGGGCGGACGGGGACGGAGGGGCCGGGCGGTGACGCGCCCCGGGGCCCGGGAGGCGGCGTGCTGAGTCAGCGCGGGGCCGCGGCCCCGGGAGCCCCGCAGCCTCGCGCTCGCCCGGGATGGGCCCTGGCACCCTCGGTCCAGCTGCCACCGTCTTTAGACGGACTGGCGTGCCCGAGGGTTGGCTCGCCCGAGGATACCGGCACGAGACGTTTTTAATGTACACGGCGAAATGCAAACCCCCCGTCTTCTCGTTCCTCTCCGACCTGCTGGATTTATTTCCCGGATCCATTCCCCTGGTGTTTTCTGTCAGCCGTCCCGAGACGGAGTCTCCCCGAGAACTGTCAAAACCCGACCTTTCCCATTCCGGGACCTCTGCTATCTATGGAGTAAATGGGTGACATAGAGGTAGAGTTGGGAAATCCTGGAACTTTTGTCCCTACATGTCACCAGACCTGTTTTATCCTCGGTAACTTTCGCTTTAAACGATCAAAGGACGTAGACTGCCTACAGAATCACATATAACTTAACTTGTTGAATGCCAGCTAATACACTTGTCAGAATTTGGGGAGATTTACATAGCAAGCATCCGGTGGGTGTGCTGAGTCATGTTTTAGTCCCGAGGGGGTTCCTGGAAAAGTTTCAGATCATTACTATTACTATTCAGATCATCTTTTTATATTGGTATAAAGAGATCTTATATATCTTAGCTGATAAATGTGCTTTCAGGTACCCACTAGAGACATATGCGTACTTGATGATACTGTCCTTTACAGTTATTTAACAGCAATGCAGCATCAGTTAGGGAAGGTTTCCCGTTACATATTTGGGTTTATCGCCCCTTGAATGGAACATAGTTAAGTGGTAAGTGCATTTGTTGTTTTTGAAAAGGGTTCCTTTATTCTTACTTCAAATGGACAGATGGATATACAGTTCCTATCTAAATTACATGGGTGATAAAATTCTAAGTATAACTACTGTGTAAGAGATTGGTGAACCTTGGACTCATAGGCATTTCCCATGACCTTAACTTGGAAGATCAGAGTTCTAACTTACTGGAAATGGACTGTAAGGTTGTTTTCTGACCTCACAACAGGCTTAAAGGGGTCTGATCTGTCTGGTGTTTGTGCCATCCATTCGGTTGCATGGCCTTCTGGTGTTAAAAGTCAATTCTGAAGCCGGGCGTGGTGGCGCACGCCTTTAATCCCAGCACTTGGGAGGCAGAGGCAGGTGGATTTCTGAGTTCAAGGCCAGCCTGGTCTACAGAGTGAGTTCCAGGACAGCCAGGGCTATACAGAGAAACCCTGTCTCGAAAAACCAAAAAAAAAAAAAAGTCAAGTCTGCAGTTGGTGCATCTTAGGATTTGGGAATACATACTTGGTGTGCGTATACCCTGTCCGTTTAGAAGTTAGGGAAATGACTACTTTTTGACAGTTTTTACATTTGTGTGTGTGAGCTCGTATATGCTGTGGCACAGATAGTCCACATAGGTTCCGGGAACTGAACTTAGGTTATCAGATTTGGCAGCAAGCCCCTTTGCACACTGAGCCATTTCACTGGCTCAGGAAAACCATCCTTAAACAGAATCAAAAGAGTTACTAGCTTTTCAAGAATAGTAACTTCTGTACTTTTCAGTTACGGTTTCTCTGTAGGTGAAATTTTGCCTTCTGGGACGATCATGTAGTGATGATCGTTTTCTGTGCGTCCCTAAGTTCTTTAATTTGTCTCCCAGCACATGAGAGGCAAAGGCAGGAAAATTGCAGGTTCGAGTCCAACTTGGACTTGCAAAGAGACTCTGGGTCAAAAAATATTTTTTTGTAAATCAGGATTAATCTTTTAAAGCAATTGGAAGAGATAGTCAATATTAACTGTCAGAGACGGTACTAGACAATAAAGGGGTGTTTCCTACAGCTCTGGGATATAAATTAAATTGAATATATGAAATAAAAGCCAAACGTGGGGGATGGAAGTGGTTGGGAATACTACTGCTTTCACAGAGGGCGGGCTTAAACTCCCAGCACCCACAGCAAATGGGTCACAACTTAACCCCAGCTCCCAGGGATCCGACGCACACCTTCCAGCATCATGGACACAGACTCAGATACTCATATCCAATTCTTCTTAATTTGAAAAAAAAAAAAAGCCGGATATACCCGTAATTGACCATTCTGGAGGCTAAGACAGAAGACTAGTCTGGGTCATATGGAGAGCTGAAAGCCGGGCTGGGAAGTTAAAAACGCTATCTCCAAAGGTAACAAGAATGGTGGCATGTATGTGGTTCACTGTTGCACTGTTGCTGCTGTATTGCTGGTATTGCTGTATTGCTGTATTGCTTCTGTATTACTGTTCACTGGACTGCCGCTGCACTTCAGGCTAGCAGTAGATACTGGGCAGTCCTACTTCAGGCTAACCGTGGCTAACACTTGTTATTTCCTTAACAGCGTACATGCAAATCTCTTCTTCCCCCTTATCGTGAGGAGAAGCGCCTGACCAGCCGAGATGCAGAGCACTTCCAACCATCTGTGGCTCCTGTCTGATATCCTAGGCCAGGGGGCCACTGCAAATGTCTTCCGAGGAAGGCATAAGGTAGGTACAGCGTTGTCTGTCATGCTCATCTTGACCTGAAGTCCAAAGAGAAGGGATTTATGGGTTTGTGATTAAGATTTAGATTGTTTTGGGGCGGCGACCACATCTACCTAGTGGTGCTAGTTTCTGAGTTTACAGAATGGAAAAACACTGAAAGAGATTGGACAGTGTTTCCTACCTGCCTTCCTGGTGTGACATGCAGTGGAGGGAGGCATGACTGACAGGCAGATAGATGCCCAGAGTTAAAGGAGCCCACGGGTGATTCGCATCATCTCTAAATAGCAGCATCCAGGGTGGATTGGACATGGAAGGCTGTGTTGTAGTACGAGGCCGTCTGCAGCTGGTGGAATGGGGGTGGGATTGAAGGGTTTCTCCTGGCAGCACTGTCAAGAACCCACAGGAATCTGGGGAATTCTGTAGTGGAGGCTGAAAGTTAAGCCAACTAGAGTAGCCAGGCAGAGATGGAGCACACCTTTAATCCCAGCGCTCGGGAGGCGGCAGAGGCAGAGGCAGAGGCAGACAGGTCTCTGAAGTGCCAGTTCCAGAACAGCCTAGCCCACATAGAAGAGCAGACAAACAAACAAAAACCAACAAAAAAAGGTAACTAGAATCGTTTAAAATGAAGAAATTGAAGATAAATGTGAAGAGAACTGGAAAGGGACAGAGTGGGAACCCCTTTTCCAGGTAAAATACTGACTTTTCTCCAGTGCTGTGAACGTGTTTGAGGGTGAGTTTTGTTTGGAACCCTGATGTTCTTATTTTCTGACACAGGAACACTGAACATGTTACCGGCAGGGGGGAGGGGAGGCGCTCTTCTGTTTTCCTGTGACTTTGAGATCGTCACTGAGACAGCACGCATGGGCGAGGGGCTCTTTCCTCTGGGGAGCGAATATGATTGTAAGCAGCTGTGTGGCTCATAAAGCATGAATCATACATGTCACATGCGGCTTCTCACAGTTTCCTCTTCCTTCCGGAACTGCCCCCAGGCTCTGGGGACTTCCTCACGTTCACTTCCACAATTCCTGGGGGTTTCTTTGCTAGAAATTGTTTTTGTTTGTTTGTTTTGTGCCAGGATGAGAACAACAGAATTTAGTGTTAACACATCTAACCTTCTGTCTTCCTTTGTTCCAAATTATCATAATGGTTACTTGGTGCCTGTTGGGCACTGTCGGGGCTGGAGTTGTTACTTATAACTAATACCTGTCCCTGCATGTGACAGGTTTGATTTGGTATCAAGGTGGTATTAGGGAGGGTGTAAGTTGGAAACAGAATGGCAGTCAGTAGCTGTGACATGTTTAAAACGATGGCATTATAGGATAGTTTATGTTTCCTGTCCTTTCTCCTGCTTGGCTGCTCAGTGTCCTTCACGTAAGTGCCTAGACGGACATGGTGGATGTTTGGAAAAGAATAACTGGATGGGAAGGTCTTAGTGATAGCAGTGTCGACTTCGGGTATTTAAAACTGCACCAGAAGGCAGGGTGTGAGGTGTGGAGTGGAGATGGCTCAGAAGTTCAGAGTACACACTGCTGGTGCAGAGAGACCTGATTCTGTCCCCAGCACCTGAGTCTCGTGGCTCACAACAGCCTCTAAGTCCAACTCCAGGGAGATTTGATGCTTCCGCCCTCCGCAAACACCCGCAATCACTGGACACAGACAAGTACCCATGGTTAGAGACACGAATACTGGGCTAGAGGGCTGTCTCAGTGGTCAAGAGCAGTGACTACTCCCACAGAGGACCAGGGGTTGATAACCAGTGCCCACCCACAGGGTGGCTCACAGTGGTCTGTACCAAGTTACAGAAGATCTTATGCTTTCTTCTGCCTTTCAAGAACACGAGCAAACACACAATGCACAGACATAAATGCAGTCAAGATACCTATGAACATAAAATACATATAATTAAGAAAATTAAAATAAAGGTAAACCTTTTTTTTTTAATCTTGCTTTCCTTTAGTTGTTTAAAAAAATTGATTTTTGATCATGATATTCAACATGTCCATAAATACACTGCCATTCAAAATATATTGCTTATTTAATCTTTAAGACTTTCATTTATTAATGTGTGATGTGCGTGTGCAGACACGCTGCTGTGACATACATGCTGGAGGTCAGAGCCAACTTTCAAGAGTCAGTTCTTTCCTGTTGGTTCTGGGGATCGAACTCTGGCCATCAAGCGTGCATGGCAGGTGCCTATGTCCTGAGCCGTCTGGCTGTGCTCCTTAACTGAGTCCTTCCAGAGTTGCCATGACTATTGTATGGGATAGAGTGCCTGGGTGTGACCACCTGGGACCGCTGAAGAGGCGTGGCCTGCAGGAAGGTTTGCTGATCGTGCAGATCTTTGCATACAGTTCATGTAACTTTGACTTGTGACAGAGAACGGTGGGTGACTGCAGGTGTCACCCACAGGTGATAGCTTTAACCTTCCCGGAATGCAGACCCTGATTATCCTGGGTGCCTCAAAACAAGGTTTTGTTTCCCTTGCTAGCTCCTCTGTCAGAGACCTCCTGTTTGAGTGGTGAGATGGCTTAGCAGGTCAAGTGTTACCAAGTGTAACAGCCTAAATTTAATCCTCAAGTCGTACAAGGTGGAAAGAGAAAAGTGACTATTACATACTGCCGTCTGACCTCTACCCTTGTGCCCACACCCATACATACCCACGTAATAAAGTAAATGTAACAAAAAGTTTTTAAGGAAAAAACATCTATGTTAGACTGAGTTTGAGACAGTTATCAGGAAATAGACATGTCTTAGTATTGCTGTGACCTGGGCCGTGAGGTCACTTAGAGACAGGCGTCTTCCAGTGCCGATATGAGAGGTAGGTTGTTAAGAGCAGATAGTTTTACAAGCATGTGCTTCTGTGGGAGAGGAGGAAGGTGATGGACTCCGCAGTACAGGAGAGAGGTCACCCCGAGAAATGGAGGAAAATGAAGTTGAGTGCCAACTTTGGGGGGCAGGGGACTTGCTGGTCCCAAGGATGGAGAGGAAGTGGGTGAACATGGAAGAGCTTAGAGCAAGGTGGAGTTTGTCGTGCTAAACGGCCATAGTTGTGTGTTGTGATGCTGCGCGAAGTCATCTGATCGGTCCACTGGACCTATGGTGGCATCTAACCAGGAAGCCCACTCAGACCTCCATTCTCAGAGGCCTCCTCACAGACACACATTAGCACAGCTAGGGAAAAAAAAATGCCAAAACTAGAATTGCATTACTTTGCTAACATTGATAAAAATGTTTGTAGGTTGAGTATAATTTTACATCTCTTTGCTCGTATGTGAATGAATGTTTGGCTTTGAAAAATCCTTGGAGTTTCAGATTCAGTTTATTCTCCAGAAGAGGTTCCCCTTTGACATTAGAGCTGCTAGCTTCTGCAACCTGTGTGACTGCCTTTGAACTAGTGTGTCCATTTGTAAGTTCTGCTTGTAGTGTAAAAGACGGTGACCTTTGGGGAATCCATTCTTTACCTTTGGTAAATCCGGGAACTTGGTCGAGGGATAAATACATAAAAATTATTTATGTGCTGAGAGGGTACCCTTGGGCTGAGGGTGCGTGTGTGTGCTGAGAGAATACACTTGGGCTGAGGGCGTGTGCTGAGAGGGTACAGGTTGCCAGGGTGTAGTCACTGACTACTTTTTCTTGTCTTTTAGAAAACTGGCGATCTCTATGCTGTCAAAGTATTCAACAACATAAGCTTCCTTCGCCCGGTGGATGTTCAAATGAGAGAATTTGAAGTGTTAAAAAAACTCAATCACAAAAACATTGTCAAATTATTTGCTATTGAAGAAGAGGTAAGTACTCAGGCTTGCCGTTGTGGTGTTGTTCATCCTACTCAGAAGACAGGATCTAGCAGAGAGTTACAAACACCACAGGATTTGTGGCTCTTGTAACCAAGTGGTCTAGCCACAGCACTTCTCTAATGCATAGAGAATAGGAATGAAGTGTCACAAGAAAGAAAGCAGAAAAAATATCAGAGAGGTGTCAAATTTAGTTACTTGTAGCGAGGCCTCTTTAACCCCGCACTTGTGAGACAGAGGCAGGCTGGTCTCTGAGTTCCAGGACTGCTAGGGCTACAGCGAAACCCTGTCTCAAAAAACAAACAAACAAAAAATCAGTTACTTGTAAATAGTTATGCAGAAAAGAAAAACTAACTGCTGAAGTAAAATTCCCATAATTATAGAAAGAAAGAATGGTTCAGCACTCAAGAGAACTTGCTGATCTCCCAGGGCACTGGGGTCAGTTCCCACACCAGGCCTTTCAGGAGATCCCATACACTGCTAGCCGGACACTTGGGCGCCTAAACACACATACACAGAAATAAAGAGTAAAATACTTGGCCGGGCATGGTGGCGCATGCCTTTAATCCCAGCACTCGGGAGGCAGAGGCAGGCAGATTTCTGAGTTCGAGGCCAGCCTGGTTTACAAAGTGAGTTCCAG
>NC_034598.1:55204420-55234570 GCF_900095145.1 Mus pahari
TGGTGGCTCATAACCATCCATAACAAGATCTGACTCCCTCTTCTGGAGTGTCTGAAGACAGCTACAGTGTACTTACATATAATAAATAAATCTTTAAAAAAAGAAAAAAGAAAAAATATTCTAGAAATAACGAAGTAGAGATCTTGCTGTCAGGCGTGGCTATTCAGTAAATATCTTCTCTTAAACTCCTGTATCCTCCTTACCCTGGTAACCTTATCTTGATGGTTTTTCCTAGGGCTGATCAAGTAAGAATTAGAGTTTATTATTAAAATGTGAATTGGTTCCCTCATAGTAAGGACCGCTTGAAAAGCTGAGTAAGTAGGGTGTGCACTGGCCAGTTACCCCAGTGGTGTATAGCGGCCAGTTACTCCAGTGCGGTACAGCGGCCCGTTACCCCAGTGCGGTACAGCGGCCAGTGACCCCAGTGCTGTGCAGCGGCCAGTGACCCCATGGAGCCAGGCCTGGTGGTGCTTCGCTGAGATGGAATGAACGTATCAGACCTTTGAACTGTTCTGCCATCTAGTCTTGCTTCTTTTTTTATATTTTCCTCAAGTTTGGTTTCATTTTGAGTTATGTGTGTATACGTGTTTGTGTACTGACTGGTGCAGGTGTCCTTGCAAGCCAGGAGAGGGCATCGGGTCCTCTGTAGGGGACATTGCAGGCAGTTGAGAGCTGCCAGACACAAGTGATGCTCGCTCCCCTCGACCCTCTGGGTGAGCAGCACAGGCTCCTAACCACTGAGCCACCTCTCCCGCTCACTTGTTGTGTTTTAAGGCTAGGACTCCATTTCTTGAAGTAAAAGTATTTATTGTAAGAAGGAGAGTTGTCCTATGTATGTTGTTGTGCAAAAAAAAAAAAAAAAAATTAACACTACCACCATGATCTTATGGTTGAGGTTAGTTTCCACGCAGACTGAACTTTATAAGTGACATGATCTATCTATATATGAGGATTAATGTTTTATTTGTATGTGTATACTCACATGTGTTCTAGGGCCTAGGGAGAACAAGACAGTGATGGAGCCCTGAAGCTGGGCTTGTGTGAGCCACCCCATGTGGTGCTGGGCTTGTGCGAGCCACCCTGTGTGGTGTTGGGGTTGTGTGAGCCACCCCATGTAGTGCTGGCACCTGAGCTCAGGTCCTCTGGAAGAGCAGCCAGGGCTCATAACTGCTGAACTATCTCCAGCCCCCACCTCCACCCCACCCCCCACTTTATTTCCTGGAAGTCTGGAAGTCATTATTCTACAACTATAGCACTTTCTCAGTCCCAGTGGACAGGTTCATAGTAACTGTGTCACTGTAGCGTGTCCTGCACTTGAGTGAGGTCAGGTGGGCAGATCCTGCCTGGAGACAGCTTTGGTCTTGTCGGATTTCCTGTTGAGTCTCAATTAGTGACCTTTTTCTTTTCCAGACAACAACAAGACACAAAGTGCTTATTATGGAATTTTGTCCCTGTGGGAGTTTATACACTGTTTTAGAGGAGCCGTCCAATGCCTATGGACTTCCAGAATCAGAATTTCTAATTGTTTTACGAGATGTGGGTATGTTTATATGATTTTATATATGTGTGTTTGCATATGGGTTCACATGTATTATTTAAAGATACAGAATGAAAAAAATAATTTCCTACATTAAAAACAAAAAGCTTTTATTCAATGTTTTCTTAGAAACCACACTAAAAGCACAAGTGCCTAAAAGAAAGATTTGGTAAATTGGACTTTAGCAGCATTAAAAACTTACTTCAGGGCTAGGGCAGGGCTAAGCAGTAGAAAGCACTGGCTGCTCTTCCAGAGGACCCACACTTTGAATTCCCAGCACCCACAGTGCAGCTCATCACCATCCATATTTCAATCCCAGAAGCCAGTGGTCTTTAATGGCCTCCACAGGCACAAAGCATTTAGTGTACAGATATTCATTCATACACATACATAAAATAAATAATAATTTTAAAACCACAACTTATTTGAGATGGTAACTGAATAGAGAGCCCAGAAAGTGTTTACAGATTACACGTAATGTGTGTTGTCCAGACACACGTCCAAAGGACAGTTCTAGAGTTTGTCAAAGGGTTCGACCAGACATTTGTCAAAAATCATAAGGACAGACGGCTATTGGACGAGTGTATTAAACAGTGCTCATCATCATCGATCGCTAAGGCAGTTCTAAGGAGAAGAGGGACAGATCAAAAGAACAAGCGAGCGCTGGCAGGGCTGGAGAAGTGACTCTGCCGTGTGTCGCTGTGGGGTTGTACAGTAACACAACCCTTTAGAACACAGCTCAACAGTTCCAGAAGACTAAATATAAAATAACTATGCTGTGGCAATCCTGACAGGCACACCCCCAAAATTAAAACACATCCACATAAAATTTTACATATCTGTCCATTGAAGCACTATTCAAAATAGCCAAAAAATAAAATAAAACCAGGACAGCCCAAATATCAACTGACAAATAGATGAAGATATTTTATGTCCATATAATGGAATATTACTCATTCATGGAAGAAATGCAGCCACGTGAGGTAAAGCAAGCCCATATTTCCAACACTTGGGAGCTAGAGGCAGAGTGTTGTAGTTTGGCTTTTGTTGCTGTGTTAAACACCATGACCAAAAGTACTGGAGAGGGAAGGGTAGGCTTGGCTACAGGCCTCAGTGAGGGAAGCCAGCAGGAACCAGTGCAGACTGGGGAGGACCACCCCTGATCCCTCTCTCAGACCGTTTTCAATCACTTTCCTATAGCTCCCAGGGCAGCACTGCCCACAGGGGACTAGGCCCTCCACATCACTCAGTAATCGAGATATCACAGTCACAGTTAAAGGTCAGTCTGAGGGAGGCCTGTACCGCCTGAGGCTCCCGCTTCCCACTTGACTCTAGTTTGTGTCAAGCGGGCAAGAACTAACCACACATACATACAAAACATAAATACAGCCAGGCGTGGTGGCGCACACCTTTAATCCCAGCACTCGGGAGGCAGAGGCAGGCGGATTTCTGAGTTCGAGGCCAGCCTGGTCTACAGAGTGAGTTCCAGGACAGCCAGGGCTACACAGAGAACCACTGTCTCGAAAAACCAAAAAAAAAAAAACATAAATACATCCCTTAATTGAAAAGTTAAAAAATGGAATCTTGGCACGTGCTAAAGTGAGGGTGAGTCTTAAAAGGATAGAAAATGGAAGAAGCAGGAGACAAAAGATCAGAGTATCATAGTCCCAGCCACATGAAGTACAGTCAGCCCAGAGGCAAAAAGCGGGCGAATGCCTGCAGAGTCTGACAGTGCCTACTAGCGGCTGTACGGCTAGACCAGGTAGTGTGAGAACAGTGCTGTGCTGTTAGTAGTGACAGTTGTACAGCTCTATTAAAAATTATTGAATGGTACACTTCTTAAAATGAATGGCAAGGGGTGTGTGTGTGTGTGTGTGTGTGTGTGTGTGTGTGTGAGTAAACCTACTATTTTTAAAAGACAAGTAAAATAATACCTTCTCAGACAGAAATGAGTCCAATGTTTAAGGAGGCGAAAATGGTGGTGTGCGCCTGCAATCTCAGCTGATGCCCTGCCCATCGACTCCACCGCTCAGCTGCAGCGGTGCCAGTGCATTTGCCCTTGAGAGAACGACATAGACTGAGCAGGGCTATCATAGGAAACACATCTTTATTGATAGATCACACTGTGTGCCCCTTTTGCTACTCATTATTTACTGTTTCATATGTTGAAGCCAGTTTGTTTCTTGTGACACTTTTTTTCCCCAAAGTAAAGGATGTGTAAAACAAGAGCTGGGCACAGTGGCACTCAGCTTTAACCCCAGCATTCCAGAGGCAGAGGCAGGCGGATCTTCGTGAGTTCAAGGTCAGCCTGGTCTACATTTGAGTTCCAAGACAGCCAGGGCTGTTGTCTCGAAAACAACAAGGAAGTGTAAAACTGGTAAAAGATGGACGTCTGTGAGATCTGTCTGTCACAAAAGTAGATCAGGAGGTCCTGGCCTCAAGACAAGACTCTGTGTTATAATCACCCAATAATTATCAAAGACAGCACACTTTTGAGGGCCATAATTCTTTTTTCTTTTTTTTCTTTTTTTGGTTTTTCGAGACAGGGTTTCTCTGTGTAGTCCTGGCTGTCCTGGAACTCACTCTGTAGACCAGGCTGGTCTCGAACTCAGAAATCCGCCTGCCTCTGCCTCCCATGTGCTGGGATTAAAGGCATGCGCCACCACTGCCCAGTGTGGGCCATAATTCTTACTAAAACTCCTTGTGTTTGAAACATAAGATTGTTACACACTTATGCCTGAGGAGTGTGAGTATTTGTACAGAGGGACGAATCTGTTTCTTAGAAGGACTTCAAGCCAACTTGTACAGAAAGTTGAGTTTGAATTTGAATGTGTCCTGTCCATGAGTTTGGGAGGCCTACAATGAGATGCCCTTTGTCTTGTATGTATTGCTGAAGTGGGCGGGATGAATCATCTCCGAGAGAACGGGATAGTGCACCGTGATATCAAGCCAGGCAACATCATGCGCGTCATAGGGGAGGACGGCCAGTCTGTGTACAAACTCACAGATTTCGGCGCTGCTCGAGAGCTGGAGGATGACGAGCAGTTTGTGTCTCTGTATGGCACAGAAGAGTATTTGGTAAGCCACACGCTATGGGTGGTTTCATTTTAATAACCAGGTAGGCACATTATATGTGGAGTTACAGGTCATAAGCCTATAAGGTATTACATAATTTTTATGACAGGTTCTGTTTTCTGTCCCGATGGATATGGTGTGTAATAAGGAACTTAGGAATTGATTTCTAACTATACTGTCTCTTTCTATTGGGCAGTCTCAGAGGTTGTCCCAGTTGTGGTGACTCAGGGCTTTGATCCCAGCACTTGAGAGGCAGAAGCAAAACAAATCTACAATAAAGCCAGCAGTAAAAATTCTTGAATGTTTTAAAGTTTATACTAAATCAATGGATTTGTTTTGCTTATTTTTATTTTATGTGCATTGATGTTTTACCTGCCTGCATGTCTATGTAAAAGTGTCATGAGCCCCTGGAACTCAAGTTTCAGACATTTGTGAACAGCCATGCGGGTGCTGGGAATTCAACCTGGGTCTTTTGGGAGAGCAGCCAGTGGTCATAAGCACTGAGCCGTCTCCTCAGCCCCAGTGCCATGGGTCTGTCTGTATTAGAAGAAGAGGCACCCAAAGACTTGAGAAGCATTTGGCCGGGAAAGGCACGTTTGGGCTCAGTGCAGTGAAGAGGGGAGTCTGCTTGGATGGGATGCAACAAATTAGGTCAATGCTACAAAGGAGGGTGGGGGCTATCTAGAGTTCATGAGCTTACATTCTTATTACATATATGTATTGGGGAGATGCTGGTCCTCCGGCACCCCTGTAGGAGTCAGGATAGCTCGTGGCAGTCACCGCTCTCCTTTCACCATATAGGTCCCAGAAATTGAACTCAGAGGTCGCCAGACTTGCTTACTGGCACCTTTATCCACTGAGCCATCTCCCCAGCCCAAATTAGTCTTTTGAGAATGGAAGAGTGAAGTTACTAGGAAAACATGCTAGGACTTGTAGCATTGTTGAATACTAATTTTTTATACACATAAGTCATCAGCTCATGCTTTTCTCTTTAGCATCCTGACATGTATGAAAGGGCAGTGCTAAGAAAGGACCATCAGAAGAAGTATGGGGCTACCGTTGATCTGTGGAGTGTTGGAGTGACATTCTACCATGCAGCCACGGGGTCGCTGCCGTTTCGACCCTTCGAGGGGCCCCGGAGGAACAAAGAAGTAATGTAAGCACCTCTGAGTCTGAAGTTAGACGTGATTTCTGATGTATATACTATCTTGTTTATCCAGATATTTGAGGAAATGAAATGGATGAAAATTTGTCGCGTCCCCTCTTGACCAGCAAGAAAGACGCAACCACCAGTTCTTCTCTCAGCATTTTTTTCAGGAACCTTGAACAATCTTCATTTCCCTCTTCATCTCCCCCGAGCCCCGGGCTACAAGCCCTTTTATACTCTCATATCCACTCCAATCGCATCGCGGCAGGCCACGTCACCTCACCAGGCGCGCGGCCTCAGCCAACCAGAAGAGCGGGAACATATCACCACCAAATATGGACTTGTTTACCACAAGCTCCATAGCCAACAGGTGCCATCTTTAAGGTGCGGCTTCGGGTAGCCCAGGGGAGGGGCCGTAGCCTCCTGCAAAAATTGGCTTTTTCTAATACTTTATGCCTCCTGGGGTTTACTGAGAATGCAGCCTTCTAAGAGTGTTGGCATAGATTTCCAGACCAAGTATAAACACTATCCAGTCTTGGGTTTGTCATCGCGCATATCCTATCTTCTGACCTCTACTTCAAAACGGTCCATTTCCTGTTCCCCTGTTGTGCTTGCCACTGTCTCCCCAGCATCTGAAACGCACACAAAATGACAGTATGTTTCTGAGGAGAGCAGGACCAAGGGAGTTCTTCCCTTCCACTGAACAGACTGAGCTTTTTAAAAATGGCGTTTTGGATGTAATTTTTTTCTTTGTTGCAGGTTCTATCCAGAGATAAAGCATTTCAGTAGTGTAGTATAGTATACACTTTAAATTTTTATTTTGTGAGTATAATTTATGTATATAAATGTTTTCCTGCATGTGTGTCTGTGTACCTGGTGCCTGAAGAAGCTGAAAGATTGCCTGAAACTGAAGTCAAAGGTGCTTGTGAACTGTTGTGGTGGTGCTGGGAACTGAACCCAAGTCTGCAAGATGAGGCAGTGCTGCTCTTAACTGCTGAGCCATCTCCACAGCCCTATGGCATTGTATGCATTTATATGCTGCCATACTGTCGGAGAAATGATCCGTGCACAAAGTCTTAAATAGTAAACAAATCAAGGAAAAGATAGACTTGTGGAGTGAAATTTCTTGTGTGATTCATCTGAACACTGTGTGTTAGGATTTCTGCTGTTGTGATCAAACACTGTGACCAAAGGCAGCTTGGAGAGGAAAGGGTTTATTTTGTCTTCCAGCTTGCTCAGGGAAGTCAGGGCAGGAGCGGGGAGGCAGGAGCTGAGGCAGAGGCCATGGTAGGTGCTGCTTCCTGGCTTGCTCCTCCTGGCCTGCTCAGCCTGCTTTCTTAACCATTCAGGACCACCTGCCTAGGGTTGACACCACCCCAGTGGGCTAGGCCCTCCCTTGTTAGTTATTAATTAAGACAGTGCCTTACAGGTTTTCCTGTAGTCGTCTTTCGGGGAGGTATTTTCTCTACTAAGATCTCCTCCTCCCAGATATGTCTAGGTTTGTGTCACGGTGACCAAAGCCAGCCAGCACACTGTGCTTCATTTTATTTTAAAAGAAACTGACAGAGCAGTTGTGCCCCAGCCTCCTGAGTGTGGGATTGTGTGCCTTCCCACCATACCCACCTTCCCCAGGGCATGTGATTTAAAATAATCACAACTGTAAAACAGAGCCTTTTCTGTCATCTCTGAAAATAAGGAGGAAACACATTTCTCCTTTAACATTATTTGAGGAAGCAGATGAAACAAGTTCATGTGGTACATTGGCTTTTCCTAAAGCTTGAACATTTGCATGTGAGCTAGTGAAACACTGTGTCTGAACATAGACTGATGGCACTAAGATGATGCAGTGTCAGCCTGAGCTTGCTTTACAACTGTGCCCTTTTTATTAAACCTCCTCCTTAGTAAAGGCCAAGCCCCCCTTTGTTTCCTCATTAGATATAAGCTGTACCAGACAGGCAGGCACTTCTGTTCTCATAGATATATTTTAAAGCACTGACAACTTACACTGCTCTAGAAATGGATGAGAGCGTGTGTTGCTTGTAAGAAAGGAAATGTGACTCACACACAAGCCACCTCATGACTCTGTGATCAATCTGTGCATACGTTAGTGGGATGTCTTTATTTGTACAGTCACCTCTGTGCAAGGACTGATGGTAGATGTTCGTGGTGTGGTGTCGTTATCAGTGGCTGTCTAACCGTCCTGGAGGGTGGTGCTGCACCCCTCTCCCTCCAAACTCGTTGCTCAGCATGTGAGCTCACAGTGTGCATCCCATCAGCACGGATTAAGGTTCACATGAGAAGCCAGTAGGGATAAACCTGAAGGATTTGCCCAGCACAGCAATGCTATCACTCATTCTCACTTGTGTCTGGGCGGTAGCCCCACATCTCCGTTGATTCCTCTGTAACTGGATCCTGCTGGGATGAGCACACCTTCCTTCCCACCTCAGTTTCTTTATTTTAAAACATCTCGTGAGGCAGAAACTACAGCCACCTGCCTCCATGGAGAAGCAGCAGTCTGCAGCAGTTGGGTTTCTGGTTGTCTCTGGTTTGCTCAGAGCACGTTTGTTTAGCTGATGAACTAAAAATGATCAGACAGAAAGAAACCCTGGCCTCGGCTGATGCCAGACTCTGCTGACTGGTGCCGAAGGGGTTCGTGCAGGTGCAGGTATTCTCGTGGGAAGACACAGTCTGAGACCCCGAGGCCTGAGGTCCTGGCCAGCCTGGCTTCTGCCCATCCGTTCTACACCACACTCACCAGTGTGGACAGTCTTAGAGCATCTGTGTGTGCTTTTTGTCTATGTGGAGGATTTTTCTGATCCTGCGCTATGTATAGTTTTAGCTTCCACTTCTTTAAAAAAATAAATAACTTGATGGCTCATTTTGCAGTAGCCTGTAGTCTGCTTGACTGGATGAGGTGCTTTTTATAGTCTAGACAGACTCAGAGGCATAACGTTTTTTATGTTTGCCCCATTTTTGCAGACGGAAAAATAATTTTGTTGTGAACATCAGACACATTGGGCTCCCAAATGAAAACCAGCTGGCGTACAGTTAGTATTCGCACACTACTGTCCCACCTCAGTCAGAGCACTGATTGTCTCATGGATGCTGCAGCCGTCGGTCACAAAGGGCTGTAGTAGATGATCGCAGGTGCAAGTGAGGGGAACTTGCAGCCTGTTTATAGGCCGTGCTGTATTGATTGCCCTGCCTTACCTTATTCTGCTGTTGTTCCTCTTAAGGTATAAGATAATCACTGGGAAGCCCTCTGGTGCAATCTCTGGAGTACAGAAAGCAGAAAACGGACCGATTGACTGGAGTGGAGACATGCCTCTCTCTTGTAGTCTTTCTCAGTAAGTGCGCTGTACCTAACTCGTGACCTTTGGCACCTTGTGGTTAAACTTTTTGTGTCCTAAAAATCATAAACACATGCAAATATCTAAACATATTTCCAGGACTGGCTTTATTTGTTGTTTCTGTCAGTTTTGTTTTTTTGAGGCAGGGTCTTGCTGTGTAGTCCAGTCTAGCCTTGAACTCACTATGTAACCCAGACTGATAATTCTCCTGACTCTGCCTGCCACTTGGTGGAGTGACAGGCGTGGGCATCACTGCTGGCTTTCTAGTGTAGCTTTATTTTAATTAAGTTGAACCATGGGATAGTGTGCACTGGCACAATGTAAACACGCTGAGGACACAGGGCATGTGGTCTTCAGATTGTTCTTCCCAATGGAGGAATCGAACTGATGACTTTCATATCGACATAAGTTTTAAAAATTGGACTTAGAAAAAATAAGCATTACCAAGTTTAATATTCTCCTTACTTTAAAAAAAAAATTTGTTTTATTCAAAGAATACAAAATAAGCATTTCTAGGCCCTGCACAGCGGCTTGAATTTTTAATTCCATGGGAGGCAGAAGTAGGAGGATCTCTCTGAGTTCAAGACCAGAGCTCTAAGAATTATATTGCCAGATAATCACAAAGAAAGAATTGATTAATAGCAAATTAAAAGTAGCAGGGCATGGTGGTAACACACCTGTAATCTCCGCACTCAGGAAGCAGAAGCAGAAGGAGCACCACGAGTTCAAGGCTAGCCTGTGGTGTGCAGTTCTAGGATAGCCAGAGCTGCATAGAGACCCTGACTCAAAAAGCAAACTAAAAAGCCAGGTGGTAGTTCATGCCTGTAACCCCAGCATTTGGGAGGCAGAGGCAGGAAGATCACCATGGGTTTAAGGCCAGCCTGGGCTACCTAATGGGTTTCAGGATAGCCTAAAGTACAGAATGAGACCCTGTCTCAATCTCCCTCCTACCCTCCCTCAAGGGAAGAAAAAAGTAATGACGACACAATCCTAAGTTTTATTTTTCTTTTTTAGGAAACATTTTCTGAAGTAAACTCATGTAACTAGATTTGCCACAAGACATGTGTTATGTTGGAGAGCAGAACTTTACAGCTACAGTGCTTTGTTGATTTGTGTTATATTTGAATTAGGAAATGTTACCCTTAGGGACCTCAGGGAACCTGGTAGAATGTAACAGGCTTAGGCAGGGGTCTGTGCTAGTTAACTACTGTATCACTGAGGCAGTGGTCGCAAGCTGAGCTGCAGACACAGCGTAGTCTAGAAACTTCATCCACCACTGCTTTTAGCATAGAAGTCTTTCATCAAAACTGCTAGATTTCAAAGGTGCTTTTGTGAATTTTGTTTGTGTTAAATAGTAGAATTTTAAGTCAAGTGAATAGTGAAAACTACTGATCAGAGTGTAATGACCCAAGAAAGAAAAGAACAAGTTAGCCATCCTCTGTCCTGTGTGCCACTCAAGGCTGGATAGCCAGCCACAGGGAGGAGCCGAGCCTTCTGGGAAGTTGGCATCAGAAATGCTGCAGAGTCATGATACCATAAACGGAAAATTCCACACATCCCCACATGTACAACCAGAATGTGGACTCACTGAAAAGACTGAAATCCTTCAAGCCATGTGTATTATGAATATGTGAAACAAATTATGCATTTGGACTTGGATCCAATCTCCTGATAATTTCATATGTACAAATACCCCAACATCTTTGAAAGAATCTAAAGCTAAAAGATAAAGGATATACAGGCTATAAAAATAATAGCAATTTGTCTTAGTCAGTGTTTTATTGCTGTGAAGAGCTACCATGACCAAGGCAATACTTATAAAAGGAAGCATTTGGTGTTGGGGACTTCCTTACAGTTGCAGGGAGAGAAAGACCAAGCAACACCTTCCAACCCTCTCATAACGCCGGTCCATGGTGACCAAGCCTTCAAATCTCTCAGCTGTGGGGGCTGTTCCTACTCACACCACCGCACGAGTGCTTTGGTTTGTGTTTCCTTTGTAGATGTGCTTGTCACACAATGACACTCTCTCTCAGTAATTTTTATACTGTTTAGGGGTCTTCAGGCACTGCTTACCCCGGTTCTTGCAAACATACTTGAAGCTGATCAGGAGAAGTGCTGGGGTTTTGACCAGTTCTTTGCAGAGACTAGTGATGTGCTTCACCGAATGGTGATCCATGTCTTCTCGCTACAACAGATGACAGCGCTGAAGATTTACATTCATAGCTATAACACGTAAGTGGCTCTGCGTTCTTGTCCTGTCTGTGTTTGTGTAATGTAGTAATCTATGCTTGCATAATGTAATAAACATCTCCTAAACCAGGAAAACAGATAGATAAGAATGCCTTAGCTTGACAAATAGCATGCCTCATTAGGAAAACTAAGTTCAAGTACTCAGTAAAGTCCTGATCCTTACTGGAAACAAAAAGGATTAATTTTCTTAAATGCATAAGTTACTTCGTACTGAAACTGCAAGTTTGATGGAGCTGATTCTATGACTTATTTCAAGTGCCATGTATTGATAAAAAGGAGTTGTTTTATTGAAGGTATGGCCTAAGTCGTAAATATAGTGGAATTCTAAATCTAGTTTAGTCTTATTTGTATAGTTAGCATAAAACACTTTAGGGATATTGAAGAAATATTCACCATTTGTTTTGCATAAATGAAAACATACTATGGGATTTTTCTTAGCTCTCATGTAATAAGGCTGAGTATGACTAAGGGTGCATCTGCAGGGAAATCCAGGGAAAGGGTTTGAGGATTGTATCAAAGTAAATATATTTAGTGGTGACAGTTTACTATTGGCAAGGTGCTATCCCTGAGGGAAATGAGCGGAGGGGCCAGGCACCTGCCAGCGTTCTCTTAAAACTGCACAATACAGGCTGGGCGGTGGTGGCACACGCCTTTAATCCCAGCACTCGGGAGGCAGAGGCAGGTGGATTTCTGAGTTCAAGGCCAGCCTGGTCTACAGAGTGAGTTCCAGGACAGCCAGGACTATACAGAGAAACCCCGTCTCAGAAAACAAACAAACAAACAAACAAAAAGAATGAAAGAAAGAAAGAAAGAAAGAAAGAAAGAAAGAAAGAAAGAAAGAAAGAAAGAAAGAAAGAAAACAACACTCCAGAAAGGGGGTGGGAAGAAAGAGACAGAGAGAAAAGAAGAATCAGATTCATTCTTTGTGCCTTAGTCTGTTCGACAGAATTTAAATAACAGTTTTGATGTCTCATAAAATTCCTGGACAGAAGGCTGGAGAGTCAGCTCAGAGATCAGGAGCTCTAAGAAAAGCCCAGTGTGATTCTCTGCACACACGGCAGCAGCTCACCTTGTCTGTAACTGAACCCAGGGGGTTTGATGGCCTCTGCCGGTGTATCAGACAGGCATATGGTGCACAGACACACATGTAGGGAAAATACCCATACACATACAAGAAAAATAAATTTTAAAAAAGTTATTTTGTTTTGAAATTCATAAAAAGGGGTTTAAGGTATAGCTAGCTCTGAGAAGAGTGTCTTCTTAGCATGCAGGAGACCCTGACTACAACAAAAACTGAACAGAAAAGAAAAATAACATAGTTTAGAGAAAATGCTTAGATATTAGTAATGTAATAATTAGATCCAGTACAAGATAAACAAAATATAAGTTCAGCAATTCTAACATAACATTAGATTATTTTCGTCACGTTTTGGGTCTTTATAGCCGAGTCAGTTGCTGCCATTGTTACATGCTGCACAGGCCTTGAGCTGAAGGTAGCCGTCCAGGCCTGAGGCCGTGCAAAAGCAGCTTAAGTAGAGCCGCACCCCTCATCAGCGCTGTCTTTGCTTCTGCGCACCTATTCAGGGGAGTCTACCTTTTCTTCTAAAAGTTAACTTTGAGAATACTCTAATTTCTCAGGGTACTTTTAAAACAGTCTAGTAGTTGTGTTTCAAGCCCCTTTCTTGGCTCTTTGTATGTGTAAGCCACTTGGTCGTCTACATAAAGATGGGCTTGGGTTATATGGATTCCCATGCTGGCACATTTTGGTGTCCTTATTAACAAGGCAGTGTGAGAAATGTTCTTAGAATCACGTTCAGGTGAGCGGCGCTGGCTAACTCTACCCCTGCACTCTGTCATTCCTTCTTGAATGTCCCTCACAGCACTGCTGTGTTCCATGAACTGGTCTATAAACAAACCAAGATTGTTTCTTCAAATCAAGAACTTATCTACGAAGGACGACGCTTGGTCCTAGAGCTTGGAAGACTAGCCCAGCATTTCCCTAAAACCACAGAGGAAAATCCTATCTTTGTCACAAGCCGGGAACAACTCAATTCCATAGGACTGAGATATGAAAAAAGTAAGCTGTCTTTTTGTCACATTTTAAATGATCTAGAAAAGGCAAACGTCTGTCATTGTAAAACTGACGTTTTCTATGTAGCTGACATTGATTTGAATGTAAAGCTTTCTAAAATGTTGAAATTACATAAGTTAGTTTATAAAGATTATAAAATTGAAATGCCTCATAATCTTCAATTTTACTTTAGTATTTTGTTTTGTGAAGTGATGGTTTGTTGTGTTTTACTGTAACTTCTTTTAGTGTTTTGATAACTCCCAAACTAATATTCCCGTCATAACTTTCAACCATATGTATTCTAATTAGTATGCATAGGATGGTCTGCCATTCTTATAACAGTTAAGAAAAAAGTAGATCTGTGTCTTTGAAATTATTTGAAATTTGTTTAACCAGAGTTTTACAACCATTTGAGACTTAAATATTAAAGTTGGTTTGAAAGACAAGTATGGATTTCATTTTATTAAATATAATAAGAAAATGAGGCTGGCAAGACGGCTCAGTAGGTAAAGGTGCTTGTCACGGAAGCCTGGTGCCTGAGGTCAATCCCAGCACCCTGTGAAGGTGGAAGGAGAGCGCCAGCTTCAGAAAGTTGTCCCGGTCTCCTACATTGTGCTATAGCATGTGTGCGCGTGAACACTTAATGACTGCTTAGGGAGTGAGCTGATATGGGGGTGATTGTGTGTGTGTGTGTGGGTGTATACCGAATGGCAGAAGGCCAGAGGAGGGCTTAGCTCTGTCCTCTCTGCCTGTCCCCTTGAGACAAGGTCTCTCACATACCTAGACTTGTCGTTTTTTCAGCTAGGCAGGCTAGCCAGCAGATCTGCCAGTCTCCTCCCATCAGTGGGAGGATGAGAGAGAGAGAGAGAGAGAGAGAGAGAGAGAGAAAGAAACACGGACGAGCGAGCTGGGTCTGAGCTCGGGCCTCACAACTGCACGTCAAGTGTTCTGGCCCAGCCACCCAGCATCTCCCTGGCCTTCTCTTCTCTAAAGCTGTGCAGAGGACCCGAGAGAATTGCCTCACACGTGTGATTTAGTCTTCCTGCCACATAAAGAATACAATCATTTATCCCCGAATTAATTCTAATTCTAAGTCTTGTACTTCACATTTCAGTTTCCCTACCTAAAATACATCCACGCTATGATCTGGATGGGGACGCCAGCATGGCCAAGGTTAGTGTTTTGATGAATTATCAATGTGCTGTGTCTCTGTGTGTGACTTAGGAAAACATTGTTTTCAAGTATTACCCATTCCAAGTTGTTTCACATTCTAGTTTCCTTTATTGAACTCAATAAGAGGAAATGCTCTCCATTGAGACATGTTAATAGCTGAAATGTTTATTTTAGCTACATCTGTCTAGCTGTCAGACATTGGGAGTTTATTTTCCTGGTGAAAATGTAAAAGCCTGCAGTGTTTTAAGTTTCTCTTACCTTGTCCGCTGTCAGCAGCAAATCCTAACTTTGTCTCTCACTAGGCAGTGACGGGGGTTGTGTGCTACGCCTGCAGAACTGCCAGTACCCTGCTGCTCTATCAAGAATTAATGCGAAAGGGGGTACGGTGGCTGATGTAAGTAACAGAGGACAATCTGAAAAGCGTCCTTCCCCTGGCTCAGTGAGCCAGGGCCCAGCCCCACAGCCCTCCGCTGCTGCAAGCAGGAGGGCCCTGGCTTGACTTGATTGCCTCACTTTCCAGAACAGTCAGCATTATTTTTGTTGACTTCCTACAGTTACCTACAGACATTCAGGACAGACCGTCTGAATTGTAAACCCGCATGCTCTGTGAAGCGTGCGGTCCTCTTAGACCTTGACAGGTGCTTGGAAGACATCTTCATGGACCTAATCTAAGATGGTCAGTTCTAGGGATTAGGCCCACAGTCTTCCTCCACTTCCTACCTTTGCACACACACTCCTTTTTGACAGAACTATTGAGCTATAATTCATAACTATCTAATTCACCCATTTAAAATGTACAATGTGGCACAGGTGACGGGCAGCCAGCCCTACTGAGATCAGACCATTCTGTCACCTCACACGTCCTGTGCCCAGTGGCTTTCACTCCTATGCCTGCGGCCCTGCGGCCCTTCCATCACTAATGCCCCTCGTCTGCATAGATGTAGACATTTTCAGACATCCATGGACCTGGACGCATTCATTCCTACAAGGATCTACTCACCTTGACCAGCAGTCTAAACTTTGCTGATCATTTAATATAGTTATTCTAAAACTGGTTGATCTAATGAAGTATTCTCCTCCTGAAAATTACCTTAGGAAATACAAGTATTAAGTTGGGGACACAGCTTAGATGGTAAAGTGCTCGCAAGGATGAAGATTTGAGTTCATCCTTGGAACCTGTACTTTTTTTTTTTTAACAAGGGGAGTGGGGGCACAATGGCATAGGCTTATAACCCACCACTGAGAAGGCAGACACGGGTCACTCAGCCTTTCTGGCCGGCCAGCCTAATTTGCAAGACCGAGGTCTCAGAGAAAGACCCTTCTGAAAAACGAGAGGTAGTACTGGAAGACAGACACTGGCCTCTGTCCCCCCTGTCCCCCTCTTACCTCCCCCTCTTCTCCCTTCCCTCCTCTCTTCCCTCCTCTCCCTCACCTCCCCCCCAATCTTTCCTTCAAGAGCTGTGCTGTGGCTGTGCACATCATTTATTAATTGTGCATCCTGCAGACATGCAGTGTGACCTTGATGCCAGAAGGCACTGGGGCATGCTTTCCTGGGCTCAGTGCCCTGCCGTTGATGTGACAGCCCACATATGCTTACACCCGTTCATTCTCACACAGATGCATACATTCTCAGGACATTCCTATTCCTGGCTCTTGGTTTTGAGCTGCTGACTTACTGTGTAGCCCAGATTGGTCTCAAGTTCATGATCTTCCTGCCTCTACCTCCTAGGTGCTAGGACTGGGCATTTTGTTCTGTCGGCTGCTCTTACTGCCTGGGCTCCTTCCTGTGTTGTGTCGAACAAAGCACACAGCCTTGTGCCTGCAACAGCTTTCATGTGCTCACAGGCTGCTGCAGAAAGCTTTGTGCTCGGGGTAGCTTGGTGCTGAGGCTGGCACTTGGCGTGTGTCTAGAAGAATTAAATATGCCGGTACAAACGGCAACTGCTCTTCCTCTCACTGCTCAGTGGGTTCAGCGGGTTTGTTTGTTGTTTGTTTATTTATTATAGTTTAAGTTTTAAAAAGCTTCTTCCTCGTGTAGCCCACTGTGTCAGGTTTTCTTTTAAAGGACCCCTTGGTGTGCTAGGCTTCATTGCCCACATGTGATGTCCTCTTCATCTTTTATTTTTAATTTCTCTAAAAGTAATTCATAGGCTGTAAAAAAAACAAAAACAAAAACCAGACTTTGGGCCTTTTTTTGCTGATGTTGTTGTAGTTGAAGGCTTTTCATTATAGGTTCACTGTGTTGTCTTCTTTCAGAGACCACATGCGCCATAAATAGCAAAATTAACTTAATGACATAAATGCCACCCAGCTATTGTAAGTTGCACGTTAGTGCTTGATCCTTACTGTAATTTTCATGCCTTGGGTTTCCGAACTATAACCTAGTTACTAGTGATAGTCCATGAAGTATAAATGCCCCAGATATGGAAGAGTCACACATTTTTTTCTTTTATTAAGCCCACTGCAAGAGGGTAGCAAGCTGGCTAGAATACTGCCTGGCACAGATAATGCTTCTGATGAGACCTTAAAAAAATGTGGTTTGGCATTTAACATTTATGACGTGTTTAAAATAGAATTTCATTATAACCAATGGCTGCCCTTAGGCAGCCCGTGGACTAAGGGGCCCTCGTTGTTTTCCAGTGAACTAGTTAAGGATGACTACAACGAGACCGTCCACAAGAAGACAGGGGTGGTGATCACACTGGATTTCTGCATCAAGAACATCGAGAAGACTGTGAAAGTGTGAGTGGCAGCCAGCGCCCTGTCTGTCGGGACCTCTGTGACTGCTCATCTGAGTGTCTGTTCTAACTGCCTTTAGCGTGCGGAGTGCGTTCTTGGGGCAGCCCTGGCTCACAAGGGAGAATTGTAGGTCTCACATAAGGCGTTAGTCTGTCATCTAGTTGGCATTCCCCCACCTTTTCTGTGTGACGAGGCAGTGGAGGTGGGACCGCCTCTTGTCTGTACTGGGAGACAGAGCTGAACAGGAAAGAATGGTCAGGTAGTAGTTTTGGAATATCAAGAACAATGTCTTCTGGGGCCAGTAAGATGTGTGAGTGGGTAAGGATGCTTACTGCACAAGCTCGGTGACCCTAGTGCTGGCTCCAGACCCCACATATGTTGGAAAGAGAATAGCATCACCACAGTTTGCTCTGACCTCAGCATTGCCACAGCCCATGCTCCATGCATGCACACACAACATTAATAAGTAAAAAAAAAAAAGTTACAGAATTTTAACAGTGACCTTTAATTTATTCTTACTGTTCTTCTCTCTAAATGTATTTTGTAACAATGATAATTTAAATGGCCTTTCAGAATCCACTATTTATTCTGCAGGGAAATATAGTAAATGTAGTCAGTATGTATAAGTGACATATTCATTTATAATGATGTACATACATTCTGAAAGCTGTATTTTCACCATTCTCCTGGCAGTAGTGTGATTTGAAATTCCCTTGCCCTGTGTATTTTATCCTAATCTGCCTGTGTATAGTGGATGTCCAGCTGTGCTGATCTCAATGTACACATCCCCAGCCTCCTTGTAGAAAAGTTCAGACAGTGCCACAGTATGTATGCTGACTAAACCCTCCTGCTCCTTGGCAGGTCATCCCAGGACTAAGATCACTACCAGACTCTGGAGTGAGTGCATATGCAGTGTGGATCCGTAGGGCAGGGGCAACTTCGAGGAGTGATAGCGTGTGACTTCATCAGCCTACACCTGCAGCCACCTAACCCAAAAACCACAGACAGCGGAGCAGTGTAGGAAGTTCCTTCTTCAGGAAGGCAGCGAAGATCTTAGGCTCTCTTAGCATATAGACCTTGAGTACATTTTTATTAAATGATCATGATGATAAAGTTCACTTCATAAAACCTGCATTTGCTGCCCTCATCCATCTGTTTCCTGGTGGTGTCTTTTTCAAACAGGTATGAGAAGTTGATGAAGGTCAACCTGGAAGCCGCAGAGCTGGGTGAGATTTCAGACATACACACCAAGCTGCTGAGAGTGAGTACTGGGGGCTGTGGCAGCTATAGGCCGTGGTCTGCTCCTCTGCTGCTGAGAGCCAGTGGAAACCTGAGCGGTGTCGCTAAAGCTCCCTGGAGAAAAGGGACTCCTTTCCCTTTGTTAGAGGATATTGATAGGATTGTATCTTATTTTATTATATATGTGTGTGTGTGTATATATATATATATATAGTTGGTTATATATAGCATGTATAATTATATCTTATTCTATACACCCACACACACACAAACATGCAAGCATACACACATGTGCCCCCCCATTTCAGCCATACAGTTCTTTGTACTATTTCTAAATGCTTTCTGTATTTTCAACACACATGTGCATCTTTTTTTTTTTTTTTTTTTTGGTTTGCTTTGTCTTTAATCCTTAGTGCTGTTGTGGGTGTTCACCGTACGGTTCTACCATGTGCTCAAATGTAGGTGCTTACGCTTGCTTAGAAACAACTGTAAATCCTGAAATAACAGATGCCTTAAAAAGAAAAGGCTTTGGAATCCTCAGGCAGCGAATTTTTTCTTTAACTGAAAAGGCAGTAAGGACACAGTGTGCTGAATATAGAATGGGAGGTGTCTGATGGGTCGCTCATTAGAGCAGAAGTGCCCACAGTTATGTACTGTGAACACTATTACTCCTGGGCTTCCTCTGTTTACCCAGAGACTCCAGATGGGCTGCATAAGGGCCTTTTAAACGACTTACATTATTTTTAAATTATGTGTATACGTGTGTTGCAATGCACGTGTGTGCACAGGTGACCATGCCTTGAATCCCCTGCAGCTGAAGTTACAGGCAGTTGTGAGCACCTGATGCAGGTGCTGGAAATTGAACTTAGGACCTCTGGAAGAGCGATATATGCTCTTTCACCACTGAGCCATCTCTCCAGCCATCGTGAGGCCTTTATTTGTTCTTTGTAGTATTTAAGGAATTCATAAAATGGACAGACATTAAATTAAAATGTAAAGGAGCGCCCACAAGACAGTGTGTGAATAAAGGTACTGTTGCCAGCCTGATAACCTGAGTAGATTTCCAGAATCCTCCTGACCAAAGAATACCAACTCCATAAAGTATCTGACCACCACACACATGCTGTGGTGTGTGTATACCCACACACATCTACATAAGGAAGAAAATGGGATTAAAATGTTTTTTAATTAAGGAAGTAAGACCTAGGGGTCAGATAGAGTGGTTGGTAAGACCTGAGCTCAGTCTCCCGGAACTGGTGTGGTGCGGTGCGGTGCGGGGTGCGCTGTGCAGTGCACATTTTTAATCCCAGCCTAGAGAAGGAGCTCCCTAACCCTGCCAGCTGCTTAGCCCATGTGGTGAGTTCTAGCCACATTTCTCAACATGACAGGGCACAGGGGAGGGACACCCAAGGCTGCCCTCTGCCCTGCTCGTGCTGCACACAAACAGGGAACTCAGTGGGAGCGCGCATCTCTCCTGTGTTGCTGATGTCTAGTGGTTCTTTCCATAGCTTTAGATCTGCAACAGTGGTTTTCCAAAGGATGAGGCAAGGGTGAGTAACAGGCTATGGCGTTTAGTGCCTGCGGCTGGCTGACTGGCGGCACTTCTCAGTAGGATGGACAGTGTCAGAATGCCTCACGGGCTGTAAGTTGCTTCCCATAAGTCAGAAACAAGGGCAGGAGGTATAGCTCATTTGCTTGAGTTAATGCCTAGCATAGAAATTCTAATTTCTAATTTTAAAATAGCACATCACCAGCCCCACCACAAACAAACAAACAAAAACAGTAATAGATAGGTTTTATGTATGTCCTGTAGCACTCACAGAGTGGTGCCTGAGCAGCAGGAGTGGTCTCATGAGGGGCCCAGCAGAGACTGAGAACCTTCTATTGGGCATTTGGATCTAATGGTCTCGTTCTGACCTGACCTAACCCATTGTTGTGTTTAGCTTTCCAGTTCCCAGGGAACAATAGAAAGCAGCCTTGAGGACATCAACAGCAGGCTGTCTCCAGGGGGCCTGCTAGCTGATACCTGGGCACAGCAAGAAGGCACACATCCAAGGGACAGGAAGTAGGTGTCAGCCTGCAGCCATGGTGACTACTAGTTGCTCTTTGTTGCGTCCATTCCAGTCATTTACGTGGGTTTTTCTTCCTTACACAGTGTAGAAAAACTGCAAGTCCTGTTGAACTGCATCACAGAGATTTACTATCAGTTCAAAAAAGACAAAGCAGAACGCAGTAAGTGACATAGCGCTTCAGTCGTCTCCCGCGTCAGCTTAGTGTTGCAGGGACATCGCTGTGTGTGCTTTCATGTGCGGCTACACGTGGTTGAACGTACTACATTATTGTCCAACCAACCTTTTCATGTCATGAACCCTAGATCTTGTGGCGGCCCAGGTACACAGGCATGGCTGCTGCTGGCCTGAGGACACTGAAGTCAGCAGCCCTGTCACCCCGGCATTGCCCAGGCCGCCCTTCTGGTGGTGGTCGTTGGCTGGTTGGGTTTGGTTTTTTGAGACAGAGTTTCTTTGGTAGCCCTGGTTGTCCTGGTTGCTCTGTACACCAGACTAATCTTGAACTTGCAGAGATCCACCTGCCTCTGCCTCTGCCTCTGGAGTGCTAGGATTAATTAAAAAAACAAAAACAAAAACCTCGAGATACAAGCTTTATTAAAAATATCCTGACTTAAGTGTTGACAATTAATTTTTATTTTTAAATCATAACTTTATACTGACCAAATTAAAGCATCAACAGGCCATATGTAGCTAGTAGTTCCCAGACCTGTTATAGGCACTTCAAACCCTTAGGCTTTTTAAATCAGTAATCTCAAAGGAGAAAATATTACATGTGATGTTCAACTCTACACTAACAAAAGTATACTTTTTCTCATTTTCAGGACTAGCTTATAATGAAGAACAGATCCACAAATTTGATAAGTATGCAGACTGAGTTAAGATTCTTCCTGCTAAACTTTTTTTGATATCTTTGCTTCTTCTTGAGATTAATTGCAGTAACAATGTGATGCAGCGCTGCCTCTGGGAGGTTTCTGCTCTGGGTGCACTCTGTCCAGTTCCTCCTCTGGTCCCTTGGGTTACTAAGACAGGAGGATGACTTGTGCTCACGCGCTGTCTCCACCTCTGCTGTGCTTACAGGGGCAGCGAGAGGAATCCTATGAGACCCGCACAACCACCTTAGCTAACTCGGCCAATAAGGATGGGGGGAATGGGGGAGCTAGAGAGATGGCTCCCTAGATGGTCAGGAGCTGCTCCTCCTCCAGAGGAGCCCAGTCCAGTGCCAGAGCCCACGGCCCACTGTGCACAGCCACCCACCCTTAGCTCCAGCTCTGGCTTCTGAATATTCCAAGTCCACAATAATCACAAAAACCATGAATTCTGTACATCTGAAATGTTTTTAATTTGAGGTAGAAATAGTGAGGTTACATTAAAATCCTCTGGTTATTTCTTATTTGCAGGCAAAAATTGTATTACCATGCAACAAAAGCAATGAGCCACTTTTCAGAAGAATGTGTTAGAAAGTATGAAGCGTTTAAAGATAAGTCGGAAGAGTGGATGAGGTACGTAGCTGTGCATGGAAGAATGGGCGCTTGTCTGTTCGTACAGAGTACTGTGTATTTTAGGTGAGAGTCTCCAGGAAGCTGTTTGTTAATAGACTCTCATTGGTTTTCAGAAAGATGCTTCATCTTAGGAAACAGCTGTTATCGCTAACTAATCAGTGTTTTGATATCGAAGAGGAAGTGTCCAAGTATCAAGACTATACTAATGAGGTACAGCCCTCAAGAGCTTGGGGACAGACTTTGCCCTGGGAGGGCTGCTGGCAGTGCTTCTGAGACATGCTGGACATGCGGGCTCTCATGTGTGCACAAGTGTGCCAGGGGATGGCTCTCGGGGGCGATTATCTCCTCTGCCACGTGAGCTCCAAGATGGCACTCAGGTCAGCAGGCTTGGCAGCAGGTGACCACACTGCTGTGCCATCACCCATTGGACAATTACAAACACTGATAATTCATCTTTTTATTGTTTATAAGGAAATTGTTTTAAAGACTGCTGATTTCAGTATTTCCATTGACAGTTTTGAAACAGGAATTCACAGCTGGGCTAGGGCTATAGATGAGCCCTAGAGAGCACAGGGCTTCCCACATTCCCTGGGGAATCTGAATCCCGTGGCCTTCCTGAAGCAGTAAGCTGGTCCCTGATTGGTAGTGTATGCCTTGTCTGGTGACACACTTGCTTTACATTGTAGTTACAAGAAACTCTGCCTCAGAAAATGCTCGCAGCCTCTGGTGGGGTCAAGCACGCCATGGCCCCGATCTACCCCAGCTCTAACACCTTAGTGGAGATGACTCTTGGGTAAGATGTTTCCTGGGCAGTTAGAACGGTGCCACCCGCTCTCCTTTCTGTCTCTTTTCTGTCTTCCTTTTTTTTTTTTTTCCTTTTTTCTCTTTTCTGTCTTGATGACTACTGTGCTACTGTTGTTCCATGGGCAGTTGGATTATAAAATAAAACAGTGTGAGCATAATTCTAAGGTGTTGACCAAAGTTGCTCGTCTGTCTTTGCTTTATACATCCAGTATGAAGAAGTTGAAGGAGGAGATGGAAGGCGTGGTTAAGGAGCTGGCCGAGAACAATCATATTTTAGAAAGGTGAGTGCTGCGGTGCCGCTGGCGGGGATGGAGCTGACTCAGGCCCAGCTCTGCTTGTAGTGCTTCGTCTGTTCATAAGGTACAGTAGTGAGAGGCAGGGGAAGCCTCAGCCCCGAGTGCACGTCCCTCTCGGTGCGCTGGGAACTTGTGAGAACCTGTAGCATTGATTCTGTTGTTGTTGTCTGGTTTTGACGGGGTCTCACTATGTGGCTCTGGCTGTCCTGGAGCTCACTCTGTAGACCAGGCTGACTTTGAGCTCACAGAGACCTGCCTGCCTGCCTCTGCCTCCCCAGTGCTGGGATTAAAGGCGTGCTTCATTCACTACAATTAGCTTGGCATCTGTGTTTAATAGAATAGCTTGCTTATTTGACTGTGTGTGAGGACCGTCTTCATGTGATTTCTCCAGTTTTGGGGTTCAGAGTTGCCCATAAGACACCAGTGCTCTGACTGGCACTAAGCGATCTACAGAGCCCTCTGCACACCTTTTACTTGCAAAAAAGGAAAGCAATGTTACATCCTAAGGAATGAGCTCGTTTGTCTGCACAGCACAGCACAGCACAATCCAGTGATACACTGATTTCATACTTCCATGCTGAGGAATGGCTGTCAGAAAATGTCTTCCATGGTTAAACTAAGAGCAGATCCCTGCATTTTCAGTAAAACCTGTGCAACTGGTGATGTAACCGTCTCAGACCTGAGCCATTCTTCACGGACAGTGCTCACAGGCATGTGGCACATTGCTGGTACTCCACAGAAGCAGGGATGCAGTAGAGGCTGTCATGCAGTGTTGGCCGCCAGAGCACCTTTGCTTTTGCTCTGACTGACATCTCGGTGGCTGTGCATTCAGAAGCCTCTGCTGTGCTAATTTTTGTGGCCTCTCCCCCACCCCTCCACACAAATACTCAGTTACTTGAATAAAATGTTCTGAATCAGAAATGTTTGAGATGGCAGGATTTTTCCAGATAATGAGATGTAGAGGTGAGGCCCAAATATAGGCCCAGCACTTACTTGCTTCATATATTCCTTACACACATGAACTGGAAATAATTTTATTCGGTGTCTTAGTACACCTGCCCTCTGAGTATACCCTGTCCCGGGAGTCAGGTGTGGACTTGGTCTCCTGCCGCTTGTCAGTACATACCGATGTTAAGTTCTGGGTTATTTCAGGCTTTGAATTCTAAGATTCAGGTTGTGTGACACTGAAAGCCAGGGCTAGTGAGATAGTGTCCTCCTACCCTGTGTACACACAGGTGTCCCGCTCGCGCTCAGGGCTGAGGTTGGGTGCTTGAAGTCATCCTCCAATTGCACCATGCTGGTCCAGGGAGACCACTTCTACCTCGTGAAACACCAGCGCCCTATGGGCTTGCTTCCTTACTCCCCTTGACTAGTTTGGAGTCTTGACAGGCCCCTGCTTCCCCTCACCCAGACCTTAGGGAGGGAGCAGTGACAGTAACCTGCTAGCATGGTTCTGCGATCGTGTGGCGTTCTGATGTTTAAATACTGACATAATTGTGCCCCTCTCTTGCTTTAAAATTCTGGCTGGCTCTGGTGGTTTTTGTCTTTAATCCCAGCATGGTGGAAGCAGAGATAGGGCTCTCTGTGAGTTCAAGGCCAGTCTGACCTGCAGAGCAAGCTGTAGGACAGCCAGGGGTACACAGAGAAACGATGTCTCAAGAAAGGCAGGAAAGCATTCTAAGCTGCTGATACCAGAAAGTAGTGTCAATCCATATGTCTGATGAGAAGGCAAGGCCCTGGTGCTGCCTCTGTACCAGCATTGCTGCCGTCTGCTCCCCAGAGTGACACTCCGCAGAGACCCCATTCTCTTCCCCTTTCTGTGTACACTCTGGGCTCTGTATTTCGGCCTAGAAACCTTAACCTCTCTCTAAAACAAAACAAAAAGAACTCCAGGTGTTTTTTTTTTCTTTTTCCTTTTCATGTATTTATTCACTTTATATCCCAGTATCTGCCCCCTCCTCTCAGACCCCCCTTCCCTTCTCTGAGAAAGGGGAAGCCCTACCCCACCCCACCCCACCCCCAAGTATCAACCTTACCCTGTCACATCTCCCACTGAGACCAGACATGGCAACCCAGTTAGGGGAACACATTCCACAGACAGGCAAGAGCTTTAGAGACAGCCCCCACTCCCATTATTGGGGGCCCTCATGGAGACCAAGCTGCACATCGGCTACATGTGTGTGGGGACCAGGCCAGCCTGTGCATGTTCTTTGGTTGGTGGTTCAGACTCTGATAGCTTCCAGGGGAAGACCCTAAAGGGTCTCTGTCTTCTTCAGGTCCCTCAATCCTTCCCCTAACTCTTCCATTAGAGTCCCCGAGCTCCATCGAATGCTTGGCTGTGGTCTCTGCATCCGTTTCCATCAGCTGCTGGGTGGGGCCTCTCAGAGGGCAGTTATGCTAGGCTCCTGTCTGCAAGCACAACAGAGCATCATTAATAGTGTCAGGGATTGGTGCTTGCCCATGAGATGGGCCAGTCACTGGTTGGCCATTCCCTCAGTCTTTGCTCATCTTGTAGGCAGGACACATTTTGGGTCAAAGGTTTTGTGGGTGAGTTACTGTCCAGGTGTAAGGTTGATGAACATCTTTTCCCAATCCGTAGGCTGCCATTTTGTCCTGATGACAGTGTCATTTAGCTTACTGAAGCTTTTCAGTTTCATGAGGTTCCATTTGTATGGATTGTTGATCTTAGTGCCTGACCTGTGGGTGTTCTGCTCAGAAAGCTGTCTCTTGTACCAATGAGTTCAAGGTTACCACATACTTTCTGTTCTGTTGATGCACCCCGTTTTATGTTGAGGTCTTTGATCTACTTGGACAAAACTTGAGTTTTGTGCAGGGTGATATATACGGATATATTTGTGTCATTCTACATGCAGACACCCAGCTAGACCGGGACCATTTATTGAAGATGTTTTCTTTTTTCTGTTATATGGTTTTGGCTTATTAGGTGCCCATGAGTGTGTGGGTTCATTTCTGGGTCTGTGATCCAGTTCCATTGACCAGCCTGTCTGTCTCTGTACCTGTACCTTGCAGGTTTTACTGCTGCCGCTCTGTAGTACAGCTGAGGTCAGGGTGGTGATGCCTGGGTTCTGCCTATCCTGGGTTTTTGTTTTTCCATATGAAGTGGAGAATCGCTCTTTCCGTGTCTGTGAAGAATTGTGTTGGGATGTTTGATGGGGATTGTGTTGAATCTGTCCATTGCTTTTGGTAAGATGGCCATTTTAACTATGTTAATCCTACCAGTTCATGAGCACGGACATCTTTCCATCTTCTGCTAACTTCAGTTTCTTTCTTCAGATCTTGGAAGTTTTTGTCATATAGGTCTTTCACTATTTCACTAAAGCAAAACAAAACAAGCTCCAGTTCTTACAAAACGTTTTAAATTACTTTAAACAGTTTTTTCATTCCTTCCCATTCTCTCTTAAAAATGTTCCCAGGTCAGGGAGATGGCGTTTGCCACAAGCCTGACAATGCACACGGTGGAAAGAGGCCACAGTTGTCCTCTGCCTCACACAGTGCCATGGTGCTAAGGCCAGGAAAGAGATTGGAGTCCTTGGAACTGGAGTTAGAGATGGTCACGAGCCACCATGTCAGTGCTGGTAGTCCACTGTGGGTTCCCTGCAAGCGCAGCCAGTGCTCGTTAACTGCTGAGCCTCATCTCCATCCCCAAGAAGGGTTTTTATTTTTGTTTTTAAGCTTGGGAACAATTATGTTGTTTCATATAATAACACCACTTTTCTGTAAGAAATAGAGCAAATCACAGTTGTTTAAATTCTTTTAAAATAACTATTCCACGGCCAGCAAGGCAGTGCAGCAGATAAAGGGTCTTGCTGTGCAAGCCTGGTGACCTGACTTCAGTCACCAAACCCACATTAAAGGTACAGGGAAGGGACCGACTCCACAAAGCAGTCCTCTGACCTCTAGCTATGTGCTGGAGGAGGAGCAGGAGCAGGAGCCATTCTTCTGAAATCTATTCTGTAATTCTCTAGAGTGTTGGGATGTCAAGAACTGGGATGTGACTCTCATCAATAGAGTTCTATCCCAGCATACACGAGGATCCTATACTGAGTCCCAAAGACATAGGGGACCCTGGGGAGCCATGAGTGTGTCTGCTAAGATGATTTTTCTTCTCGTTTTGTGTTTTAGGTTTGGGTCTTTAACAATGGATGGTGGCCTTCGCAATGTGGACTGTCTTTAGCTTCCTAGGGAGTCTGGGAAGTTCTGTTTTGCACAAGAAGATAACACTGGGGCACGAAATGAACATCTTTGTGAATGGAGTTCTTATTTCTACACTTCAGTATTTGATGAGGTCGTGTAAATATGTACAGTTTGTAAATACATATGCATATATATATATATATATATATATATATATATATATATATATATATATATGAATTTTGGCTGCTGTAAGTAGCAAAGACAGATTGACCTCAGCGAGCTGTAGAAGAAAGCCATGACCAGCCAGTGCTTTGGGGTGCTCGCCCTAATTCTTCACATAAGGCTGGAGAAATCAATTGCTTGGTGCCTAAAGAAAGTATTTTTTTGAATTGGCATCCTTAAAATTTTGAAAGGACTGATAGTCGACACAGTGTAACTGGAGGAGACACAGGGCTTTGTGACAGGAACAGAACCTCTGTTTTACTAAGGTCAGTTCCTCTGACAAGGATAAAGTGGCATTATTTCATTTGACCAGGTGCCCAAATATCAGTTTTCCTCTTAGGTTTGATTTCAGGTAAATTATTGAGCAAAAACTTTAAAGTGAATTCATTGTTTAAACTATTCATTTTTCCTTTGGTCATGAATGTGTAATTGTCATACAGATCCTAGTATCATTTCAATTGTCTTAAGATGTATATTTCTGTACTTTAATTCTGCTATTTCATGAAAAAATAAATTTCTCAATTTTAATGTAAAAAGCTTCTGTGCTTTTGTACCTCTAGTACAAAATAGTCTGTTACTGTGTTTAAATCAAGGAACTGATTGCCCCGCCACTGAGCCACCTCTCGCAAGTGAACCACATCACACCACTGAGCCACATCTTTTTTTTTTTTTTTTTGGTTTTTCAAGACAGGGTTTCGCTGTATAGCCTTGGCTGTCCTGGAACTCACTTTGTAGACCAGGCTGGCCTTGAACTNAACTCACTTTGTAGACCAGGCTGGCCTTGAACTCAGAAATCCACCTGCCTCTGCCTCCCAAGTGCTGGGATTAAAGGCGTGCGCCACCACGCCCAGCACTGAGCCACATCTTAACCACAGCCACATCCCACCACTGAGCCACATCTTAACCATAGCCACATCCTACCACTGAGCCACATCTTACCACAGCCACATCCCACCACTGAACCACATCTCCTACCACTGAGCCACATCTTACCACAGCCACATCCCACCACTGAACCACATTCCACTACTGAGCCACATTCCACCACTGAGCCACATCTTAACCACAGCCACATCCCTCCACTGAACCACATCTTACCACAGCCACATCCCACCACAGCCATGTCTTCAGTCCATAAGTTAGCCTTAAAGAGCCTTTCTTGTGTTGGGAAATTGTTATTAGAATACTAGATGTAAAGGTGGTGCTGTCCTTATAAACAGAATAGCACAACACACGTTTCATGCTGCACTAACTAAATTGGATCTGGAGAGATGGCTCAGCAGTTAAGAACACTGTTTTGTACTTTCAGAGGTCCTGAGTTCAATTCCCAGCAACCACATGGTAGCTCACAACCATCTGTAATGGGATCCGATGACTTCTGGCATGTCTGAAGACAGCTACAGTGTGCTTGTATATATAAAATAATAAAGAAATCTTTTTTTAAAAAACTGTCCTTTGGGATTTTGATTGACTTGAGTTTTGGCAGGTCAGATTGTTGAAGGACAGTTAGACAGAACCTGGGAGCCCTAAAAGACATTTGACATTTAACATCTGACTACAACAGATAGCTGTCGTCCTAAACTGAGGTGCATTTGCATTATTGATGGGCTATGATAAAAGTTTTCAGTGTCACATATACCCTTATGGAAGTAAGACCAAATGCTTGACCTACACAGAGCATGGAGTTACAGATGGTTGTAAGCTGCCATGTGGGTGCTGGGAATCAAATCCAGAAGTCCTCTAGAAGAGCAGCAAGTGCTCCTAACCATGGAGCCATCTCTGCAGATCTTACATGGACAAGGCTAGGAAATGTTTTCAAAAGCAGTAACACGGGCTAGAGAGATGGCTCAGAGGTTAAGAGCACTGACTGTTCTTCCAGAGGTCCTGAGTTCAATTCCCAGCAACCACATGGTGGCTCACAGCCATCTGTAATGGGATCTGATGCACTCTTGTGTGTGTCTGAAGACAGCTACAGTGTACTCATATAAATAAAAAATGTTTTTTTTAAAAAAAAAAAAAACAGTAACACATATTGCACATTGTATACACAGCCAGAAAGTAGACAGACAACAGGAAAGGTGGAAGTTCACTGGAAGGATACCCATCTGATTAGAACCTAAAATCTCATAAAGCAAGTGATAGCACTGAAAGACCCACGAGAGAGCAATGGGAGCCAGCGCTCCGTACAAAACCTGTGCTGCTGAAAGCAGATGGGCCAAGAGCAGTAGGTCTCCAATCCTCACCCTGTTACAGAGGCAAGGAGTTGGGTCGATCTCAGGAACTCGCCCACTGTTCTGTTCCCATGAGCCTCAGCCCCAGGAAGAGAAAAGTGCAGAGGCCCTCACACCTGAGGACCCATCCAGACTCTCACTAGGGGAAATGGGAGACCCGTCATGGGATCCGGTGACCATGAAGTTTAAGAATATGTAAGTGTGCCAGGCCTGGTGGCGCAGGCCTTTAATCCCAGCACTCGGGAGGCAGAGGCAGGCGGATTTCTGAGTTCGAGGCCAGCCTGGTCTAC
>NC_034598.1:55236450-55240201 GCF_900095145.1 Mus pahari
TGTCCTGGAACTCATTTTGTAGACCAGGCTGGCCTCAAACTCAGAAATCCTCCTGCCTCTGCCTACCAAGTGCTGGGACTAAAGGCATGTGCCACAACTCCTGGCATTGAAAATGATGTTTTAAAAATAATTTAATTTTTCGTGCATTGGTGTGAGTGTGTCAGATCCCCAGAACTGGAGTCACAGGCACTTGTGAGCTGCCATGTGGGTGCTGGGAATTAAACCTGGGTCCTTTGGAAGACCAGACAGTGCTCTTAACCACTGAGCCATCTCTCCATCCCCAAAAATTACTTTTTAAAGAGATAAAAAGATTAAAAAGATTAGTTATCGGGGGGAGGGGGTGGAGAGATGGCTCAGTGGTGACTGCTCTTCCACAATGAGATCTGACGCCCTCTTCTGGTGTGTCTGAAGACAGCAACAGTGTGTACTTAGATATAATAATAAAATAAATCTTTAAAAAAAAAAGGATTAGTTATCTACTTAATCATCTCTCAATGTAGTTGCTTTATTTTTACTTTATGTATGTGGATGTTTTGCTGGCATGTTAGTCTGTGCACCACTTGAGTGCCTGAGCCCAAGGAGGCCAGAAGGAGTGTCTGATTCTCTGGAGCAAGGGTCACAAACGACTGTGAGCCGCCACAAACGACTGTGAGCCGCCACAAACGACTGTGAGCCGCCGTGTGGGTGCTGGGAATCAAACCCAGGCCCTTTGCAAGAGCAGTACCCACTCTTAACTACCCAGCCATGTCTCTACAATTAAATATAAAATGTAAAAATAATTTCATCATCCACAGTAACAGAAGTCATAATACCGACTGCACAGGTGCGTGATTTGAAGACACGCCTCCCACCCCACCCCCACGCCACCCTCCAGTGGCATTGAGGAATAGACAGTATTCCCTCTAAGACTGATAGAAATTCCATAAAGGTTACCCGAGAGGTCCTGAGGAGGACTAACTTTAGGGCCATGAGCATGATAGAATTTTGTCACATCGTGGGGTAGTGGGTATACAGGTACGTATGTCAAAAGCCTCCCAAGGCGAACTCTGCATTTTACACTTTGTGAACTATACGTCAGGGCATGAATCTAGATCATCAGGGTGGCACTCTCGTTAGCTAGAACCAAGCTGCCTTGATCCATAATCTTTCCCACTACCTCCTACGCCCCTCACAGTACCTGCCTCGGAGGACTGGGGAGATTGGGTTGAAAGGGATAATGCTTTTACATATCAGAGCCCCTCACACAGCAGCACCAATAGACGGTTATTTCCTGTTTCTAGTTACAGTGGTGCATGTAGGGAAGTGGCTCACTTTAAATACTTTAAAGCAAAAATAAATCAATAAAAGGCTCCCAGGTTGGAGCCTAGATGTGCGTTAAATAGAATTTCGTGTTTAGTTCCCCAGATTCCTGTTACTATTTCTACTAGATCAAAGGGCCCGAGGCCATAGCTGAAAAGAGGACACAGGAGTCCTCTGGAAGAGCAGTCTGTGCTCTTAACCACTGAGCCACCTCTCCAGCCCCAGATGTAGAACTCTCAGCTACCTGTCCAGCACCATGTCTACCTGCATGCCACCATGCTTCCCACCATGATGTTAATAATGGACTAAATCTCTAAACTGTAAGCCAGCCCTAATTAAATGTTTTCCTTTATGAGAGTTGCCGTGGTCATGGCGTCTCTTGACAGCAATAAAAACCCTAACTAAGACACTCTGGAGAATCTACACAGAGAGGTTCAAATGTCTACAGGCCCCAAGGATCTAGAAATGAACTTCTTCAGAGCCAGGAAAAGTGGCTTCAGGTGGTTAACTAGGATTCCTAGAGGCTCCTGGTATAGCCTTCAGAAGAAAGAGGCTTGCAGACAGAAGGGCCGTGTGACGATGCCACGCACTGTGCGCTCTGCCGATGATGGCCTGCAGGGCATCCATAGAAGACTGGAGAGAGGAGCATCTTAACCAAAACACAAGGATGAACTGTGTGGCTGCAAAGACTTACACCTCCACACACCTAAAGTAGGCCCAGGGTCACTCTGTTTCTGATGTTTGTGAGCAAAGCAATGGGCAGTTGTGCCCATGTACCATGCATGACACCAGAGTGAACATGTAGGAGACAGTGTCAGGGAAGTTAGGAGCTGAGGAGTGACCTCTGATGGGGAATTTGTCTTATGCATTGAAAAAGATAAGGAGGACAGGGAGAGGGGGAGGGGGAGGACGGAGAGGAGGGCTCAGGGTCTCCAGGAGGCTGCCATCAGGATCTCAATCTGGCTATGGCATTTCTGCTGTGGTTCTGTCTCCTCCCCCTCCCCTCCCCCCCTCCTCTCCCCCTCTCTCCCGCTGGCCTTGAACTCCCAGAGATCTGCCTGACTCTGCCTCGAGAGTGCTAGGATTAAAGATGTGCACCACCACTCCCAGATTAACGTTGACACTTCATCCTGATGATACGATGTTGGGAACTGACGTGTGGATCCTGTAACATGCACACGGGCAGAAGCCATAGTATTTCTTCCTTAGACAGACCTTCTTGCCTGTTTTCCAGGGCATCATCACCACTGTTTGGCTGGCTGCCTTAGTCTGTACTGAAACTCTGTGACGAGTGTGGAGACATTGTTGCAAGTTAACTGCATTGGAGAACACACTGACCATACAGTCAAAGAGAAATCCTTTATAGAGCTGGCGGCTGCAGGGAACTTGCCGGAATCATGCAGCCCCAGGCTGTACCATTCTTGGTGCACAAACCACACCCTGGGTTGGCACATTTCAGTTAACAAGAGCAGCCAGCAAGAAGCTGAAATACATGGTTCATACATTTAAGGACTGCCCAGCCCTGTCCTGGGACCACTGGCATCCTGGGCCTTTGCCCCTGGTTTGGCAAGCACTGCCTTGGTGGTGGCTGCCAAGGCTTGAACAGGCATCTATCATGGCATTAATTGTGCTAAAGCACTAAGGTCTGGGAGCCTGCTATACAGCCTGAGCCTGTAATTTCAGCACTTAGAGGGCTGAAGAACACATGTTCAAGCCAGGCGAGGCTCCGTATCAAGTCCCTTTCTCAAAAAGGACAAGATGTAGAAATGTTTTAGGCCTCTTCCCTAAATGACAGGATCTGTCTCACTGCTGGCTTGGTTGAATCAGCTCAATCGGATGAAACTGAATTACAAAGCTCCAAAGTTTTAATCTCACATTTATGAATTAAAACAAAACAAAACAAAAAACTTCGGGTGGCTGGAGAGATGACTCAGCAGTTAAGGACACTTGTCGCTCTTGCAGAGGACTAAGCTGCAATGCAATCCCCAGCGCCTGTGTGGCGGGTGACAAGCTTCGAGAACTCCAGCGATCTGACCTCCTTAGGTGCTACATTCTTTCCAGTAGTGACAAGCGCCAACAGGCCCCAGAACCCTGGTCGCTGTCCCGAGGCAAAAAGTTCAAGGAAACTCAATCTCCTGGAGTGGTGGTGTTGGACCCACGCCAGGGAAGTCAGGGTATCCCAAAAAAACACGAGAGGCCTTCTTGTTGTAAAAGCATGAGGCAGTTTAGTGGCGGGGCCCTGGGCCGATGCATATCTCACGCAGGAGGCAGAGGCATCGACCCTGAAACCCAAAAGCTAGGGGTTTTTATAGGGAGAGGGTAGGGGGTTGGGGGAATTTTGGGGGAGCTTGGCGCAGCTTCACACAATTGGCTTGATTACAAGTCAGTAGAATAATACATGCAGGTTATAGCATCAACAATTCCAGGGAAGGTCAGCGAGACCTAGGCCGCC
>NC_034598.1:55240796-55244413 GCF_900095145.1 Mus pahari
GTAGATACTTAGAACCATAGGTAGCTGAGTTACACCCATACACAAGCATTACAATGGCTTAGGAGGGAGGTGGACTATAGGAACTATGGCAAGGGCATGAAGCCCTTGCCCCCGGCTACTGACTTTAGGTGGAGCTGTTTTTGATCCCAGCTGTTAACATCAAATGTTATGCCCGTTGGTTCCTGCCAGACCTTCCAGGTTTGCATTCCTCTGTTTTGTGCAACTTCCCTATTTTCTTCTGTATAAATAGTCTGATGCTCAATTTGACAATTCGCATTCAGATACCACACTCCCTTGTGTCCGNGTCTGTTTGTCACCCCACATTCGCTGAATCCTCGCTCACCTGCAACCAGAGACCCGTTCCCCACAGATCAGGGACCCCAGAAAAGTCCTTAGGCACGCACATAGTGCACACACCAAGTGTACACATAGTGCACATACATTGTGCAGGCAAAGCACACACAAAATAAGATGGATACATCTAATAAAGGTTAAATATTATATCTAATTTATCTAATAAAGGTTAAAATAAACTCAGGCTAGGAGTTTAGCCTCAAGCACTTGGTGAGGACCTGTGCTCAGATCTCCCACAGCCACGTAAAAGCTGGGGCGACAGCAGATGCCTGTAATCTCAAGGGTGGTAGGGCAGAGGTAAGGAAACCCAGGCCATGCTGAGCAGCAAGCCTAGCCAAACCCATACCTTCCAGGCTCAGTAAGAGGCTCTGACTCAAAAACTAAGGTGGACAGCAGCCGAAGAAAATGTCTAACATCAACTTCTGACCATCACATGCACTTACACAGGAACACGTACACATATGTGCACCGCATGTACACACACAAACTAGCAAACTTAGAGCTGGAGGTGTAGTTTGGTGGGAAAGCGTGTGCTGTGCATGGTATGTGGGGGTTCCAAAGCTCAATTCCTACCATCACAGTACAGATATAAAATGAAACAGTGAACCTTCTGGAAGCCCAAAGCGCACGAAAATAATCAACCCACTCGAAGATGTTCTGTGTCTCTGTACATTGTTCTGCAGACAGATCTGGAAGGCGAGGTCAAAAGAAACTGCTCTTTAAAATATCACAGACTTTATGATGACAAGGAGGGGGGGGGGGTCGTCAAGCACAGAACCAGCCTACTTCATGCCTCCTTCCCTCCCCCATCCCTTCATCTCTCTCCCTCCCTTTCCCTCCTGTGGCATATAAAATAAAAAGCAGACATTTCAATACAGTTTCTGCTCTCCAGAGTCAAACCCATAATCTTCGTCTGGGCTCCTGCTGAGGGACATGGGGGGCGGGGGGAGAGTTGTTAGGGATCCAACCAACTTCAATGTCCCTTAGCCACCAGGCACTGCCACCATGGTGGGCCCTGGTGATGGAATGCACGGGTAAAATGACTAATCCCTAACCCTCCCATCCCTCTTCCCTCCGGGCTCAGTGTGCACGCAGCAGCATGAAAACATGAAAACATTACACGCACGTTTCTAACCCCAGGTCCTTGACAGGAGCCATTCTGAAGTTATCAGCTGTCTTACTTAGAGTTTCTATGGCTACGACGAAGCCCCTTGGCCAAAGCAAGTCGGGGAGGACAGAGTTTATTTGGCTTCAATTTCCACAGCGCTGTTCATCGCTGAAAGAAGTCAGGACAGGAACTCAAAACAGGCAGGAACCTGGAGGCAGGTGCTGATGCAGAGGCCATGGAAGAGTGTTGCTTCCTGGCTTGCTCCCCATGGCTTGCTCAGCCTGCTTTCTTATCGAACCCAGGACCACCAGCCCAGGGATAGCACTACCTACAATGGGCTGGGCCCTCCATTAATCACTAATTTAAAAAATGCCCTACAGGGTCGTATACAGGAGGTGTTTTCTTAATTGCAATTCCTTCTTCTCTGATGACTTTAGCTTGTGTCAAATTAGCATAAAACTGTCCAATACACCAGCTCACAAGTGGTTGGCATGATCTGAATTCTTGGGCTTTTTGCCAGGATGATTGAGGGGTGTGTGTGTGTGTGTGTGTGTGTGTGTGTGATAATGATGTGAAGAGCCTATAAACCTGCCTCATCTGTGAAACCATCCTGTTGGTTGTGGAAACTACCCACTTAGTTGATCTCGGCTAAGGAAGTTGGGGAATATAGATGTTTATCCGTCACTGGGGTGGAGCAGGTTGTTTGTGAGCTAAGTGGTGTGACCCAGGCTGGTCTCAAACTCAAAATCCTCCTGCCTCAGACTCCTGAGTGTTGGGAGCAGCACATGCCACACCTGCCTCTGTAAAATAATGTTGATAGTGAGGCCTCTGGGATGCAGAGACAAGGAAGAGTATCTTCATGCCTTTGCCTGCTCGCTTCTGTGGACCACTCGGGGGAACCAGAAAGACTGTGGCTTCTAAAGTGGTCACAGCTCCACATCCAGTCTTCATGTCACACGAGAAAGGCACAGGGAGGGAGCCAGGTGCCGGATTATTCCAGACAGAGCAAGGCTGCTTTCCAGGTTGGCCTTCGCTCTTCAGTCGGTGGAACTCCTTTCTCTGCTTAGCTGCTGTGGGGGAAATGAGCCCTTTGGGCCAGCATCATGTTGCAGATAAAGATGTCCCTGCAGCTCTGGAAATCTCTTTCCCCAGCTCCTCTGGCACATCGGCCTTCTGAAGGAATGGCCTGTAAAGACCAGCTCCAGGCCCCCCGCAGGATCCAGGAGCATCGAACTCTGAGGTGCATGAAGGAAGGGTGGAGATGCTGCAGGACTCGATGTTCTTGGTGAAGTGCCTGAGCCTGAGGCTGCCCTCCATTCCTCCATCCCAAGCTTGAGTTTCCAGGAAGGCAGACGGAGGTAGGGAGGCACCTGCAGGGGCTCACCTGGGATCCCACCTCTGGTTTCCCTACAGCGATGTCTCTACGGACCATGCTTGCCATTCCTTGTCTGGAGGCTCCCTGTTGCTCCTGGATTTGCCCCCCCTCACTCTCTTGCGCTACAAATTCTGAAGAGAATATTTCTGCTCGGTCTGAACACATCCTACGTTTGGCCCCCAGTCTCCAGCACCACTGAGAAGCTGTGAACCTTAGGAGGCAGGTCCTCGTGGGGGGACAGGTCCTCGTGGGGGGTGTCAGGTCTTCTGAAGAGCCCATTGCTACACTCTGCAGCCCACCAGGATGCGCTGCCTTGAAACAAAGCCCAGAGAAATGGAAGCAGCCAGTCACACACTGAAACTCCATGAGGGAAAACAAACCTTTCCTTCTTCTAAGAGGTGTGTGTATGTGTGTCCAGTATGTGTGTCATGTATGTGTGTCCAGTATGTGTGTCATGTATGTGTGTCCAGTATGTGTGTCATGTATGTGTGTCCAGTATTTGTCACAGAGATGGAAACTTTTTTTTTAAAGCTTTATTATACACTGTAGCTGTCTTCAGACACCCCAGAAGAGGGAGTCAGATCTCATTACAGATGGTTGTGAGCCACCATGTGGTTGCTGGGATTTGAACTCAGGACCTTCGGAAGAGCAGTTAGGTGCTCTTACCCGCTGAGCCATCTCACCAGCCCAGAAATGGAAACTTAACCAATACATTTCTATACTGATGGGATCACTGTGTAGAGTTTACAGCCAGGGAAAGTAACACATGAAATTCTCTCT
>NC_034598.1:55244478-55248396 GCF_900095145.1 Mus pahari
AGGCTGGTCTCGAACTCAGAAATCTGCCTGCCTCTGCCTCCCGAGTGCTGGGATTAAAGGCGTGCGCCACCACTGCCCAGCTTATGCAGTATTCTCTTAACACTTGGGGGACAGAGACAGGATTAGGAGCTCAAGACTATCCTGGGTTAAACAGTGACATCAAAGCTAGCCTGGATTACACTGGACCGTATCTTAAAAAACAAAACAAAACAGACAAACAAACACTTGGCATTCCAGTTGAGAGCCACTGATCATGCAAACTCGCTTGTGTGGCTCACAAAGTTAGTGTCATCACAAACTCTGCCACAGCATGCTAGGTCCCCCACGATGCTTACAGCAGGCAGGCACCGCAAACACTAAGCTCCTAGGAATCGAGGCACGCCTCAGGTGAGTACAAGAAAACCTGGAAATGATGGGGACCTTGGACAGCACTAGGTCCAACCTCATCCTCTTTGCCTGGTTGTTGCTGAAGGGCCTCAGAGTTTAGAAAATCATCCGATTGCTTGTCTGTGGGCTCTCTGCTTATGGGAGATATCCATGCCCCATGTTCTGTGTTTGTCTCATCTTGTAGACTGGGGTGCAGTTTTCTGTAAGATTTCGGGTCTGAGGGAGGATAGAGTTGATAGCTCTGAAGGTACCCTTTTCCTTTTCTACCCTCACATAACACTTTTCAACAGGCCTCACTCTCCCCCCCCATCAAAAAAAAGCAGACTTATTTTATGCATTTGTGACTGAGTGTGTGTGCACAGGTGCCTATGTGTGAGGGTGCCTGTGTGTGCAGGTGGCTGTGGAGGTCAGAAGTAGGTGTCAAATCCTCAACAGCTGTGTCGGAAGACAGTACACATATACATAAAATAAATAAAAATAAAGTAAAAGCTTCAATCAATCAATGTAAAGGAAATAAATAAATAAATAAATAACTCCTAATTCCAGCTCAATCCAGAGCGTCCCGAACATCAGTTAGCATCAGGATGCATTGACAGAATGAAACTGGATTCAGGTTTTCAGAAGGCTTCCCGGGGGAGCTGTCCAGAAGGCCTAAGTAGGAGAAGGCAAGTTTCTGTTCTAACCAGCCCAGCCCCGTAGTCCACATCAGCCTTCAGCTCTGATGGTGTTCTTAAAAGGCACTTTGAAATGTTCTGAAAGGGAACATCCTTTGTTAGCCTGACCCAAGGGACCAAAATAAGCCTGAATCAGCTGTGAGGGAGCCCTCTCGTTAGCCTGGGACTTTAATTCTGCACAACTCAGTAGATGGTGTTGATTCAAACTGACCCCAAGTGGTTTATTTTAGGCATATTTAAACACAACACAACTTGTTGAAAAAAAATGCCCTGGTGATAATTAACTCAATGGGTTGTGCACAACAAAGTTTAAGACACAACTGCATCAAACTCTTGGAAAGGTACAAGTGACATAGTCCATAAAAACGGGCTCAACATGTTAACTGAGAAAACAGCAGGCTCAGGCTAAGAGTCTGGGGAAGGAGTGCTGTAGATTGGCTGAGACAAAGAAGCTCAAGTTAAGGGTCTGGGGGAGGATCCCTGTGGCCTAGTCACACAACGGTCACCAGGCTATTAACCATGTCCAGGCCAGCCTTCTGGGCAGAACACAGGTCCTGAATCCTCCCTTTGAAGAGATAACCCTGTGTGCTTAACATTCCTGATTCCCCTCGTGTTTATCTGAAGCACAAGGACCTCCAAGTCTCCTACAGCAGCCATCTCTCCTGAAGATGGATCACTGCAGAGAAACAGCAGAAAGATCACGATAGGTCAGGAGCCAGGATGAAAGCCAGGGCTTGAACTCGATAGCGCACACCACTGAGCTACATGCCCAGTACCAAGATCCAGTGATCTGTGAGCTTTTAGACCCAGCTAACAAAGTGTGTATGTATGATACTATGTGCATGCATGCACAGTGATGTGTGTGTGTGTGTAGACACAGTAACACTGCATTGCTCAGACTAAGTTCAAAATCCTGAGTTCAAGCAAGCCTCATACATCAGCTGAAAGTATAGACGTATTCCATTGCTCCCAGGGAGAGATGGGGTTGTTTGGTTTGGTTTGGTTTTGGTTTTTCTTTTTTTGTTCTGTTTTGGTTTTTGTGGGTGTTTTTGTTTGTTTGTTTGTTTGTTTTTGGGGGGGTTGCAACAGTTTTATATAGCACTCAAACTCTCTACACAGCTGAGGTTGATCTTAAATATATATTTATATATATTCTGACCCTCCTCTGGAATTACATACATATGTTCACTACCATACCCAGTTTATGCAAGGATGGGGACTGAGCCCAGGGCTCCCTGGGTACTAGGCCAGCCCCCTTCTTACTGAGCCACATCCTCAGTGGAATAATCTTGAGTTTCCTGTTCAGTTTATCAACTCTTTCTTTCTTTTTTTTTTTTTTTTGTTGCTGTTGTTGTTGTTGTTCTTTGTTTTTTTGGTTTTTCGAGACAGGGTTTCTCTGTGTAGCCCTGGCTGTCCTGGAACTCACAAATCCGCCTGCCTCTGCCTCCTGAGTGCTGGGATTAAAGGCATGCGCCACCATGCCCGACCTTATCAACTCTTTTATTGAAAGCTTGTAGTTTGGAGAATGGCAGTGTAGCTCTGTGATGGAACACTTGCCTAGCATTCAATTTTCAGTTCATGCAGTGCACACACCGCACTCACAAGGGGTGAATGAAGAAGGACACAGAGATGGCTCATCAGGTAAAGGCGGTCTCTGCCTAGCCTGATGATCTGTATCCACCCTCACACCCACCTGGTGGAAGGAGAGAGCTGATGCCTGCAAGTCATCCTCTGAACCCCAGGCACTCATTCAAAGCAAGCGAGCGAGTGAGCGAGCGAGCGAGAGAGAGAGAGAGAGAGAGAGAGAGAGAGAGAATGTAATAAAAAGATAAAGATCTTAAAGAAAGAAAGCAATGCTGTCTTCTGAATCTTCTGAATCTTTGCCTAAGTCTTGTATTAGTCGGGGTTCTCTGGAGGAACACAATGGATACAATGAATCTATATATTTATATAGAGAAAGTTTACTCGAGTGGCTTACAGCTAGTCTGCCTACAGAGAGTCCAGGAATCCGGTAGCTGCTCAGTCCGTGAGTCTGGATGTCTCAGCTGATCCTCAGTGTACATCTGACTCACAGCAAAGTAGGCTGTAATGCCTGTGAAGGAATACGCTTGCCAGCAAGGGCGAGCAGGCCAAGAGCACAAGCTTGCTTCCTCTCTCTTCTCTGTCTAGGCTTCCAGTAGAAGGCGTGGCCTAGATTAAAGCTGGATCTTTCCACCTCAAAAGATCTGGGTTAGAAGTGGGTCTTTCGCCGGGTATGGTGGTGTACGCCTTTAATCCCAGCACTCGGGAGGCAGAGGCAGACGGATTTCTGAGTTCGAGGTCAGCCTGGTCTACAAAGTGAGTTCCTATACAGAGAAACCCTGTCTCGAAAAGCCAAAAGAAAAAAGAAAAAAAGAAAAAAAGAAAAATATCCCTCACCAGTGATCCTAGCCACTTGCATTTTAGTTAATTCCAAATGTAGTCAAGTTGACAATCAAGAATAGCCACTGCGGGTGTCCTCCATATGTCCCCATGCTTGCTTCTAGCTCCCTAACCACAGAACATTTTACGCTTAGACCTGGGGAGTCTTATTTTGTTTTGTTTTGTTGAGTTTTGTTGAGACATGATTTCTCTGTATAGCTTTGGCTGTTCTGAAACTCACTCTGTAGTCCAGGCTGGCCTCAAACTCACAGAGATCCACCTGCCTCTGCCTCCTGAGTGCTGGAATTAAAGGCATGCTGAGTTTAAGACTTTTTTCCCAGCCGGGTCTGGTGGCTCAGGCCTTTAATCCCAGCACTTGGGAGGCAGAGGCAGGCGGATTTCTGAGTTCGAGGCCAGCCTGGTCTACCAAGTGAGTTCCAGGACAGCCAGGGCTATA
>NC_034598.1:55248793-55256930 GCF_900095145.1 Mus pahari
AAATTTTGTGAAATAATGTGCAAAGGATATAAGAAATGCTGACTGTCTTGATATTCTCTTATGCTGGCATGGCTGTCCTCTTATGCTAGCATGGCTGTCCTCTTATGCTAGTATGGCTGTCCTCTGAGAGCTCCACCCAGCAACTGACTGAAACAGAGGCAGAGACCCACAGCCAAACATTAGCCTGAGATTGGGGAGTCTTGGGGAAGAGTTGGGGGCAAGGATTGAGGGCCCTGGAAGGGATAGAACTCCACAGGAAGACCAACAACATCAACTAACCCGGACCCTGGAGGGCTTCTAGAGCACACACAGGCTGGACCAAGGCCCCCTGCATATATGTCGCAGATGTGCACCTTGGTCTTCAGCAGGTCCCCAACAACTGGATCAGGGCCTTATCATGACTCTGTTGCCTGCCTGTGGATCCTGTCACCCTAGCTGGACTGTCTTGTCTGGCCTCAGCGGTAGATGATGTGTGAAGTCCTAGAATGACTTGCAGTTCCAAGGGGTTTGACACCCAGAGGGGACCTCCCCTTTCTCAGAGGTGAAAAGGGAGGGAAGGAGGGGGGAGGGACCATGTGAGGGGGGACTGGGAGGAGGGGACTGGGATTGGGATATAAAATGAATAAATAAGTTAATGGGCAAAAAAAGAGAACAAGATACCCAGTACCCTCCCCTGGCCTTGTAGGCTTGTGCAGGTACAGAAGAAAACAGATGGACAAACAGAAAACAAAATGTCTCAAGCATAACTGCGCTGAACAAACTTGCTGCTTTCATACTCCGTCAGTCATTCACATACATTTATTTTTATTGTCACCGAGAATAAAGGATCATAATGCAATATCAGTACTGATGTTCAAGCTTAAAGTTAAATAAAAATACTGTAGGATTTATAAAATAATATTTTTTTTAAGGATTTATTTATTTATTATATGTAAGTACACTGTAGCTGTCTTCAGACACTCCAGAAGAGGGCGTCAGATCTTGTTAAGGATGGTTGTGAGCCACCATGTGGTTGCTGGGATTTGAACTCCGGACCTTCAGAAGAGCAGTCGGGTGCTCTTACCCACTGAGCCATCTCACCAGCCCAATAATTATTTTTTAAAAAGACAAAAAGAAATGCCATCCCAGTACCAACTGCGAAAAGGACCAGCCCTTCTCCGCTGACCTGCCTTTCTGCGTTTGAAGTCAGTTGACCAATGTGGGTTGGGTTTGTTGTTATGGCGTCTCATGGAGCCCAGGCTGGTTCTGAATTCCACTGTGTAAGCTGAGGATGGTCTTGAACTCATGAACCTTCCTCCTCAGGCCTCCTGGGTGCTAGTTACAGGCAGGTGACAACACACTGGGTTTGAAGACTGCTCTTTATGTTTTTATTGTGTTAAAGTGTATATAAGGGCTGGTGAGATGGCTCAGTGGGTAAGAGCACCCGACTGCTCTTCCAAAGGTCCGGAGTTCAAATCCCAGCAACCACATGGTGGCTTACAACCATCCATAACAAGATCTTGACGCCCTCTTCTGGAGTGTCTGAAGACAGCTACAGTGTACTTACATATAATAAATAAATAAATCTTTAAAAAAAAAAAAATAAAGTGTATATAACATAATACAGAGACGGAGAGACAGAGACAGAGAGACAGAGATGGAGAGACAGAGACGGAGAGACAGAGATGGAGAGAGAGTGTGTCTGTATAGCCCAGGTTGACCTCAGATAGAATCCTTCATTCCAAAGGCTGAAATTACATATTTTAACCATTTAAAATATAGGACTCGGTGACATTAATCACAATAACACAGTGGTGGAAAAATTGCTATTTTTCCCAGAATGAACTTTTTTGTTTGTTTGTTTGTTTGTTTGTTTTTTAACCACGTTTTTGTTTTCTGGGAAGAACAAAAACAAAACTTTGGAATTTTGAATGCCACTCCCTAATTTTCTAGTTTTGTTTCGAAAGAAATTGTTGTGGCTGAAAAACAGCTCAGTGGTAGATAATTTGCTTAGCAAATGTAAGACCTACGTTCAGGTCTCAGGACCACAAAAAAAAAAAAATTAAGAAAGATAAACTACTGTCAGCTGCTGGTTTCTGTGGACTTGATGGTTCGCCTGCCCCCCACGCAGAGATGTGTTAAGGGCTCTCAGAGGTCCCGTAGAAGCATCGCTCATCTCATAGAGGTGACAAGTGCGACCAGGGAGATCACTCTGCTGCTGAGTGACAGAGCCAGCTGAGAGAAAAAGAACTATTTTTGTGCGGTTGGGGGATTTGACCAAATCCTCGCAGCGTCACTCTGCTTATCCGACTTTGGTAAAAATCTGCCTTCCTCACTTCAGAACAGCAGAGAAGTGTCCTTTGGGAGGTGGGAGGGGGAGAGTGACCAAAGGATAAAAGTGGTGGCCAGCAGAAGACGGAGCTCAGGGGTAGAAAAGCACATTTCCCGGTATGATTTCTACCAGGCTGCTGCTGCTCCGGGGATGCTGAGCCAGGACGCACCCAGCGGCGCCCTCCTCTGGTGTGAATTGCAGACTGCGTCTGGGACTAAAACCCAGCAGGCTTGGCAGCCTGGCTGGAGCTCCTTTAAGCAGCCTCTCCTCCTGTCTCAGTTCTTGATGCTAGGGAGTCCCTAGCATCCTTAGAAGTATCTAGAAACAGTATCCCAGTCAGTCAGCCGGGTTTCTTTAGACACCGTTAAAATCAGTGGTTCACCCTCGCCGGGCGCTTCCCATGATAAGCTACTAATGCGTTTTCCACGTCTTTTAACAATGCAGTCAGGAAATGGTGCAGCCCTTAAGAGTTCTCCAGTACTCCAGTACTCCAGTACTCCAGAACTGTAGTTCGGATCCCAGCACCCACACCAGGCAGCCCACAAGTGCCTGTAACTCAGCTCCAAAAGATCCAACCAACCACTCATTCTGGCTTTCACGACTGCAGATGGAGCTCGGGTGTAGGTAGGACTTGCCTAACCTCTAGCATGTACAAGGCTCAGTGGGTTCAACCTGGGGCACCATAAAAAAAAAAAAAAAAAAAAAAAAAAAAAGATAACCTGAATCCGAAGGGAACTATCATCTCCCTCAATTTACAGAAGAAACAGAGGGGGTTTTATAAAGTTGCCAAACATCAGCCAGCTCTAAGTGTCTAAGCTCTCTTAACTAGTCGTATGTAACAGGCACCTCTAACCAACCCTACAGTCTCTCATCCTTTTCCAGTGTAGTTTATGGACCGCGCATAGGTGCGAAAGTAGCCGAGATGAGTTAGCTGGGCATGCTGGTGGCCTGTTAGAAAAATACACGGAACCCTGACTAGAGTGAGGCTGGGCCCCTGCCTCTGGCTCTGAGTAGGGCTGAGTGGCTCAGCCTGTCCTCCTCAGCTGTCTCTCCGTGCTACACAGCAGGGCTGGGCTCAGCTCAGAGATGGGGACTGCGATTTATAAGCTCTCAGATAAACTCAACTTTCAGGTGAAGAAAACCCACAGGCCGGGTAAGCCTTCCGCTCGGGTCAGATGTCTGAGGGCCCCCCGGGCTGCTGGGAGGGATCGGGGACCCACATTGATTCAATTGCTTACGCTTTTGATGTTGCAGGACCCAGCCGGTTGGGGGGGGGGGGTGTCAGGGATGAACACTTCAGCCAGGCCCGCTGTTTGCGTTTCTCTGAGTACATTTGTCAGCATTTCCCTGGAAGTTCTGTTTCTTGTAGGCAAGTGTGCTTTCTTTCAAATGTGGCACGGGTTGAACAAAGGAAAGATGGCAAACCACAGTTAACGGGACAGCTCGGAAGGTCTGATTCTCGGTGACAGATGGAACACTGACTCCAGCATTATTCTGACCAGTTATAAATATCAAGGACATGTGTGTCTTGGTGTTCAGATTCTTCCTCAAAGGACGCAAGACCTTTCAGGCTCATTGAGTCTGTGGCTCTGGGTCTTAGCAAGCAAGGAGCCATTTGGGTAGTAGTGCTGATTGAGGAAATAGTGGGGGAATGTAAGGAAATAGTGGGGAAATGTATGCAGGTATCACAGCATCTCTGAAGAATGCCCCCCCCCCGAGATCTCTGGGTTTTCAGAAAATGAGGAAGTCTTGATTATTAGCAGATGTTTTAACAGAAATGAAATACTGAGGGGGGGGTAAAAAAAAGGTTGTGGCTTCTGCATTTAGAGATGGAAAACATTCCAGTTAGAAATGGTGTATGTGGGAGGTGGCTTGTAGGGGGGGGCTTGTAGGTGTGTGGGGGGAGACGCCGAGAGACACATAGAGAGAGATTGTTAAGGTAAAAGATGGTCTCAGAAAGAAAACCTATGGCTTTGATCCATGACCTGCTTTTTCTCGACGTGCACAGCAAGTTTTTTATATTAAACTATGACAAATGTCACGGCTGTGGCTTGCCATATGAGTGCCTCACCAATGTTAGAGGCTTTGGCAGCAGGAAGTAGTCACTTGTCTGGAACAGACTACAGGGTAGAAGGCCCAGCATCACTGTTTTGTCGAATCTAAGGCACCACTGCGTTCTTGTTGTCATTTGAGATGAGGTCTCACTATGTAGACAAAGATGGTCTCAAACTCTCAGAGAACTACCTGCCTCTGTCTCTTAAGTGCTTCGATTTAAGGTGCCAACCACCACAGCCAGGATCTTTTTTTTTTTTTTCTTCCCAAGACAGGGGATCTCAGATATTTCAGGTTGGCTTCAAACTCACCTCTGAGAATGACTTGACTTGATCCTCTGCTCCTCTTGCCTCTGCCGCCCAAGTGCCAGGTGGGATTATAGGCATCATCTGTGCTTCGTGCATGTGGGGCTGGGTCAGGTGCAGGGCTTCAAATATGCAAGACAAGTACTCTGCCTGCTGAGCTTGTCCCCAGCTTAGCAGCGTCTTGCTAAACACCATCACTTTATCTATCTGTAAGGATGGAAAAGTGCTGTCAGTTATACTGTGGCATGTTTCATTGTAAGATGTACACCCATTCAGCAATCCTTGTATATGCTACAAAAAAAAAAAAAAAAGCACCCTTTAGGAAGCTGCAGATGTAGCTCAGTAGGTAAAGTGCTTGCCTAGCATGCACAAAGTCCTGGGTTCGATTCCCAAGACATCTAATGAGCATTGTGGTGCATGCCTATAGACCCAGCACTTGCAAGGTGGAATTGGGAGGATTGGATGTTCAAGGTTATCCTCAGCTACATAATAAGCAGGTTTGAGGCTCTACTGCAAAAGCACAAAACAGTCAGTAAGGATGGAATTTATAGGTAAGCCCATGGTGCTGTGTCATCTTGTAACTAAGTGCTCCCTCAAAAGATCATAACTCTGTCAAAACTACACGCAGAAGGAGAGCGACTTACACCTTGCTCGGAGTCATGTTTGCTTCTTGCGAATATTATGTTAGTAGGGGAAGGTCTGTCTGCTATAGGCACAACATTCCAGAGATGCAAATTAATCTCGAGTGAGGAAGAAAATGCTTCCTCTTATTATTAAAGAGTCCCCTCTAAGAAAAATGTGGATTTGCACACAGCTCACTAACTCAGCTTTCATGTTGACTTTACTACCACGCAGGTACGATACATGTGAACATCAAAATGGTCATTTAATTTAGTCCTCAGGGAAGACCAGACTGCCTGGAACTTATTTTAAGACAAGTAGCCTTAGAGGGGGAAGAACATGAAGTAAGAAATTAAAATGTACCATATATCCCGTTCTATTCTGAGTCCAAATACAGAATTCTGTAAAATCAGGTCTGATTTGCTCTGACCTGACCTTAGTCCACGGGGTATAGGCTGACAGGTAAGCAACCTTTGCCTTTAACTACCAATGCAACATCTAAACTTTACTAACTACTAATGTGGCAGCATCCATGTGCTCTGTGGGCAATTTCTAGGCTTAATCTCCCCTGAGACCTCCCTGAGTCAAATCCCTCCCTTCGTTCTCATTTCTCTTGTCCTTTTAAGACAAGTCTCTTGGGCTCCCAGCACCTGACCCCTTGTTCATCTTCACTGCTGTGACACATCACCTTGCCAATCCATCTATTTTCTTTCCTTTAGAAAAAAAAAAGAGAGAGAGAAAGCCGGGCGTGGTGGCACACGCCTTTAATCCCAGCACTCGGGAGGCAGAGGCAGGTGGATTTCTGAGTTCCAGGCCAGCCTGGTCTACAGAGTGAGTTCCAGGACAGCCAGGGCTACACAGAGAACCCCTGTCTCGAAAAAAAAAAAAAAAAAAAGTATTATGTACAGCATTCTGCCTGCATATATGCCTGCTCACCAGAAGAGGGTGCCAAGATCCCATTACAGATGGTTGAGAGCCACCACATGGTTGCTGGGAATTGAACTCAGGACCTCTGGCAGCACAGTCAGTGCGTTCAACCTCTGAGCCATCTCTCCAGTGCTATTCTGATTTTTTAAGTATTATTTTCATTTTACATGTCTGCATGAGTACTTGTGTGCGTATACAGGCACCAAGCACACAGCAGGTGCTGGGGACTGAGCCCATGTCTTTTACAAGAGCATACAGGGCTCTTAACTGTTACTCCATCTCCCCGGCCTTCTATTTTTATTTCTGAGTGTATATAAGTCTATATCTGTATGTGAGTGTGCATACATTTGATATTAAATCTCCCAGAGTTGGAGTGACAATGGGTTGTGAGCCACCCATGAGGAAGTGAAAGGAGCAGCTCCTAGGTCCTTTGCAAGAGCAGCATGCACACTTACTGCACACTTATCTCTCCAGCATGCACACTTAGTGCACACTTATCTCTCCAGCCCCCAATTGTTTTCTTGAAGCTCATTGGTCTTGATTGCCTTCCCCACAGCCCCACAGGTGTCTTCCTCCTTTCTTCTCTCTGATTGGATACCTTTGTTCTCCTAAAATGCGCCCCTCCCCCAGAGCACCCCTCCAGCCTTGCCCTGATTCTTCCTAAGGTAAAATCAGCCACCACCTTGTCCAAAGTTCCTACCCTAAAACATTCTCACTGCTGCCTCCAACTTTTCAACATTGTAGCACAACATGACATTGTCATCTCTAAGGCTCACCCTCAACAGCTGCTACCCAGTAGAGTTACAAAATAAACAAAAGGCTAAAAATGTCTCATAAGGTTTTAAGCAAGTTTATGATTCAGTGTCAGGCTTCCTTCTTAGTTTCTTGTGGTGATTTCAACCAACAGCCTGCCTGGGCATCTCAGGTGGAATACACCTGACTCTATAGCTTTCCCAGGCTCCCCTGCGTGCTTGTGTTATGAGTAGGCACATGTCCACGTGACACAAGTACGTCAGGATGTGTGGAGGTCATGCCGCCTATGGTCTGCTATCATTGCTCACCATATTTTTAAAGACAGGTTCTGTCACTGAATTTAGAGCTTACCAATTCAGCTAGACCGGTTGGGGTGACAATGTCTGGGAGTTTGCCTGGCCCCGCTTGTGCTGGGTTCACAGATGTGCACTGATATGTTTGACTTCTGTGTGGATTCTGAGAATCCAAACTCAGCTCCTCAAGTTTGCGCAGTAAGCACTTTGCCCACTGAGATAGCCCCCAGCTCCGAGTCCATCATTTAAGGTCCTGAAGGCCTCTGTGGGCCTAGCTAGCAAGGTGGCTCAGTGGGTAAAGGAGCTGGCTGCCAAGCCCGGAGACCTGAGTTTGAGATCCGCTGAATCCGCATGATGGAAGGGGAGAACCACGTTCTGCAGGTTGTCCTCTGACTTCCACGTACTTGCTATGACACCTTTGTGTGTATGCATGTGCGCACATGTGCACATGCATACATATACATATACATACACAGTAAATAAAGTGGATGGATGAATAGATAGATAGATAGATAGATAGATAGATAGATAGATAGATATTGAAAATGTTCCCGTGATGGGTGTTTTTCCCAGTGGACTGGTAATCTGTGTAAACCTTGTAGAGAAGAGGGAGCAGAGTTCAAAGCCAGGCCAGCAAACTGCTTTTTCCCGTGGTCTACATTCTCCCAGACCACCTTAGTCACACTATACCTCAGCAGTATACCTGGCAGTGGTGGCACTCCCCTGTAATCCCAGCCCTTGGGAAGCAGAAGCAGGTGGATCTCTGAGTTTGAGGCCAGCCTGTGACTGTGGCCAGATTCAGCTCTGTCTCAGTTAGGGTTTTACTACTGTGAACAGACACCATGACCAAGGCAACTCTTTTTCTTTTTTTTTTT
>NC_034598.1:55256940-55271085 GCF_900095145.1 Mus pahari
TACACTGTAGCTGTCTTCAGACACTCCAGAAGAGGGCATCAGATCTTGTTACAGATGGTTATGAGCCACCATGTGGTTGCTGGGATTTGAACTCCAAATCTTCAGAAGAGCAGTCGGATGCTCTTACCCACTGAGCCATCTCACCAGCCCCCAAGGCAACTCTTATAAAGGACAACATTTAATTGGGGCTGGCTTACAGGTTCAGAGGTTCAGAGGTTCAGAGGTTCAGTCCATCATCATCAGGGTGGGAGCAGGGCAGCATCCAGGCAGGCATGGTGCAGGAGCTGAGAGTTCTACATCTTCATCTGAAGGCTGCTAGCAGAAGACTGGCTCCCAGGCAGCTAGAATGAGTCTTAAAGCCTACACCCACAAGGCCACACCCACTCCAACAAAGCCACACCTCTCAGCAGTGCTATTCCCCAGGGTCAAACATGTACAACCATCACAAGCTCTTTCTCCTGAACTCCTGGCTCACAATGGACCATCTCACCTCACTGACACTTGAGTCTTTAGCTGCCTGGAGTTCGCTCGTTCATTCATTCATTCGTTCATCCATTATCTGATTACAGTTTCCTTAATTACAAAAGCAACCCACAAGTCATGTTCAAGACCTCCTTTTCCACTTCCAAATTCTGACAATAGTAATTACATAATTTTTGTAAAATGCTGCCTTAGTCAGGGTTTCTATTCCTGCCCAAACCTCATGACCAAGAAGCGAGTTGGGGAGGAAAGGGTTTATTCAGCTTACATTTTCCACACTGCTGTTCATCACCAAGGAAGTCAGGACTGGAACTCAAGCAGGTCAGGAAGCAGGAACTGATGCAGAGGCCATGGAGGGATGTTACTTACTGGCTTGCTTCCCATGGCTTGCTCAGCTTGCTTTCTTACAGAACCCAGGACTGCCAGCCCAGGGATGGCACCACCCACAATGGGCCCTCCCTGTTTGATGACTAATGGAGAAAATGCCTTACAGCTGGATCTCATGGAGACATTTCCTCAAGGGAGGCTCCTTTCTGTGTGATAACTCAAGCTGTGTTAAGTTGACACAGAAAACCAGCCAGGACAAATGCTATGTTATACCACAGACAGACTGACTCAACAGACATTTGTTTTTTTTTTTTGTTTTAGATTTATTTGTTTGTTTATTTATTTATTTATTTAATTGTATGAATACACTGTTGCTGTCTTCAGACACACCAGAAGAGGGCACCAAATCCCATCACAGATGGTTGTGAGCCACCATGTGGTTGCTAGGAATTGAACTCAGGACCTCAGGAAGCGCAGTCGGTTCTTAGTGGCTGAGCCATCTCTCCAGCCTCAACAGACATTTGTGGAGGGTGAATTCTAGCATTCCCAGGCCTTGGGCCTGTATCTTATCCTTGCTCCTATTCCAGCCCCCAGCTTCAGTCTTTAGAACACTTGAGACCTTAGATGAGTGGACCTTGCCCCTGTGTCTAAAGCCAGGCAAAAGCACTGTCCCAATAGCTCTCCGTCCACCACCTGCATGTGCTGTCAGCCCTGAGGCTTCTGGGTAAGCAGTTGACATCCACTCTGAGAGACGAGTTCAGACAGGAGAGGCCTGTGGTGGCCCTGAAATCAGACTGGAGGTCACTTGGACAGACTCCGCACTCCTGGTTACCCAAAGGATGACATCTAGAGTCAGAGGTGATAGCTGTAAATATGTCCCTGTACCCTAATGAAGAAGACATAGCCAAAGGAAGAGGTGACCTCTCGAACCCCCTAAGTCCAGGTGGTCCACGCCTAGAACACTTCATCTTAGGTATAACCTGGGGTGAAGGCAAGCCTTCCTTGGCCCTCCTAGGTTGCCACGTCTCCTGAAGGCAGCAATACTCTGCTGCCGAAGTCTTGGAATAGGGACTGGATCTTTTTGCATGGGACTGGGCGTGGTGGTGCGTGCCGTTAATCCCAGCACTTGGGAGGCAGAAGCAAGAGGATCTCTGCAAGTTCAAGGTCAGCCTAGTGGGTTCAGGGATAGCCAGGTCTATGTAGAGAAAGCTGGCCAACAAGCACTCAGAGCTGCCTCTTGTTCCGCTCTTCTGCACCAGACTATATAGGATGTGTATCACTGAACAGTAGCCACAGTAAACCTTTCCTCCCTAGCAAACAAACAAATAATATAAGATATAAAAACATCATATATATACATACATATATACATACATATATATAGGGTTTTTTGGAACAGGGTTTCTCTTAATAGCCATGGCTATATTAGAAATCACTCTGTAAACCAGGCTGGCCTCCAACACAGAGATCCGCCTGCCTCTGCCTTCCCAGTGCTGGGATTAAAGGTATGCGCCACCACTGCCAGGCTTTTTATTGATAATTTTAAGTTAGCTTACAAAATAGCAGTTCTTCATAGGCTTTTCCACGTATCTGTTGTTCCAGTTAACCTCCCCACACCCCCTCTGCTTCATCTCTCCCCCTCCCACCCTGGCCCAAGCCTCTCACCCCAGTATTGCCCCCTTTCATATCACATGTATTCTGTTACTATTGTCTAATTTTTTATATCATAGTTAGCGGGGAGGGAGGGGTTAGGTTTACCACAGCAAAGGTAGTGCAGACAGACAGAAGGAACAAGCCCAAATCCATCCATAAGCGAAGAATCAGATTTTGGTCATTCATGTAAGGGACGACCTCTCATCCACACACACGGTTGAGGTTCTGGCTGTGTTCTCATGGACAGACCTTGGAGTCAAAGTTCTTAGAGGGAAAAAAAGCCACTTGTATAAAATACCCACGATAAGAAAATCCACAGAGACAGAAATTACATGAATGGTTGGTAGAGAAATGGGAATGGGCGGTACCCACCGTGTGAAGTATTTTTCTGGGAAGACAGACACGGTTAGTAGATAGCAGTGACGATTGAGCGATACTTTAACCATACTAAAAACAACTGGGCTTTGCTCTTTAAACCATGAAGTTCATGCATTGTGAACTTTGTTTCATTTTTTAAAAAATTGTGAATCAACCATGATTGTGTACACCTGTTATTCTGTCTCTAGGGAGGTGGAGGCAAGACAGTAAGGGACTTGGGGCCAGAGCCTAGGGGATAACTCAGTCGTTAAGAACACTGGTCCTGGGCTGGAGCGATGGCTCAGAGGTTAAGAGCACTGACTGTTCTTCTAGAGGTCCTGAGTTCAATTCCCAGCAACCGCATGGTGGTGACTCACAACCATCTGTAATGGGAGCTGATGCCCTCTTCTGGTGTGTCTGAAGAAAGCAACAGTGTGCTCATGTAAATTAAATAAATAAATAAATAAAAAAGAACCCTGGGCCCATGTTTGATTCTAAGCACCCACATGATGGCTCACAACCATCTGTCACTCCTGGTTCAAGGGATCTTCTTCTGCCCCCATAAGCATGTAATACACAGACATACATGCAACACCCATACACATAAAATAAAGAAAATGGCTCAGGGCTGGTGAGATGGCTCAGCAGGTAAGAACACTGACTGCTCTTCCAAAGGTCCTGAGTTCAAATCCCAGCAACCACATGGTGGTTCACAACCAACCATAGTGAGATCTGATGCCCTCTTCTGGTGCATCTGAAGACAGCTACAGTGTATTTATGAATAATAATAAATAAAATACTCTGAGCGAGCAGAGTTGGAGCGAGGTCAACTAAGATTCAATTCCCAACCATCACAGGAAGGCTCCCAACCGTCTGCACAGCTATAGTGTATTTACATACATAAAATAAATAAATTAATTAAAAAAAAAAAAAAAAGAAAGAAAGAAAATGGTTCAGTGGTTAAGAGCACTGACTGCTCTTCCAAAGGTCCTGAGTTCAATTCCCAGCAACCGCATGGTGGCTCACAGCCAACTGTAATGGGATCTGATGCCCTCTTCTGGTGTATCTGTGTCTTGAAGACAGCTACACTGTATTCACATATATAAAATAAATCTTTAAAAAAAAAACCCTGCATTTATAAAAGATAATAAGGAGACAATAAAGCTCTGACTGAGTCTCAGAGAAAGCCAGGATTGCCTAGAATTTCCAGCAGTTTAGCCTTCTCTTGTGAACAGATGGTGCTAATGTGTTATCATTATTTTGAGTTGGATATGACGTTGTTTGCAGGTCTTAGATTTCCCTGTGTCTATGGGGTGGACAGAGAGCCCTGTTCATCTTCACAAGAGCCGTCTGCGTTTTCTGTTTCAGAAGGTAAATACATCTGCCACGCTCACTGCCGGGACCTGCTACATCTGGACTGTCCTCAGAATGACAAGTGGCTGAGCTGCGTGTCCTCTTCCGAGGTCAGACACCCCAGCAAAAGGAGCGGCCAGGTAGGAAGACATGTCACTTGCTCCTGCGGCATTCTGAGCTTCAGCCTGCCACTCACGTGCTGGCAGAATGAACCTGTGGCTTGCCCAGGCAGACTCAGCCAATCAGATCCGTGCCGACTCTTTATCGTTATGTCTTCCCTCGGGGCGTATCACAATTTTATAAGTAACACGGTAGGGTATGCCAATGGATTTGTCACAGAGCCGACAGAACATGGAATTTGGATTTGTGATGGTTGTTTTTTCTGAGGTATTTATTACCTTTCCGGCATCGTCATAAACGCATGAACAAGGTGACTTATAGAAGAAAGGGTTTGTTTTGGGGGCTGATAGTTCCTGAAGGTTAGAGTCTATCCTGGCGGGGAAGCACGGCACCAGGCAGCAGGCAGCAGGCAGCAGGCAGCAGGGGTGGCGGCAGACACTTGATGTGGGGGCTTCCCATCTTGAACTGTAAGCATGAAGCAGAGGAAAAAACTTCAAGTGACATTAGAGTCTTTATCCGTCAAAACCCACCTTCACTGCTACACCGCCTCTAACAAGCCTCCACCTCTTAAACATGCCAAACTACACTACCAACTGGGGACCAAGTGTTGTAGAAAATATTTCATTCCCTGCCCGGGGTTTCTACCTCACCTTTGGTTATTGAGTTCCCTATTGAAGACACACTTACAGCCTTATAATTGCAATAAGCCTTAGATAACACAAGAGCTGGGCAGCTGCCTGCCCTGCATGCGGTTAGAATCTACTTTCCTATGGTCAACCCTGAGTTATTACTTATCAGTTACTATGTTTCATCCCGGCTGCTCTTTTTTTTGTTTCTGTTTTTTTGTTTTGTTTTGTTTTGTTTTGTTTTGTTTTTTGTTTTTTTTTTCGAGACAAGGTTTCTCTGTGTAGCCCTGGCTGTCCTGGAACTCACTCTGTAGACCAGGCTGGCCTCGAACTCAGAAATCCACCTGCCTCTGCCTCCCGAGTGNCTCTGTGTAGCCCTGGCTGTCCTGGAACTCACTCTGTAGACCAGGCTGGCCTCGAACTCAGAAATCCACCTGCCTCTGCCTCCCGAGTGCTGGGATTCATCTGGGCTGCTCTTAACTTCAATTGGCCAGCCCCCCTCCCCCTCCCACGTTCTTAGCCAACTACACCACCAATTGGGAACTAAGTATCCAAATGCCTGAAATTATGGGAGACATTCCTCATTTTAACTCCCATCACACCTAATGAACCTGAGCATGAGACCACACTGGGAGTCCATCTGCATGTGAGCCTTTCTAACTAGGACAGGGGACACACCTGTAATATAGATGTGCTCTAAGTCTTCAGTTGACACCTTGAACCTCAAAGAAGTTCCAAGCCCTATTTAGATATATTTTTCTATATGTGCATACCTACAAAAAAATTTTTATTAATTAGGCATAGTAGGGCTGGTGAGATGGCTCAGTGGGTAAGAGCACCCGACTGTTCTTCCGAAGGTCTGGAGTTCAAATTCCAGCAACCACATGGTNGCTCATAACCATCCATAACAAGATCTGACGCCCTCTTCTGGTATGTCTGAAGACAGCTACAGTGTACTCACATATAATAAATAAATAAATAAATAAATAAATAAATAAAATGTTTTTTTAAAAAAATTAGGCATAGTAAAAGATCAATGATGACTACTGAAGAAACACTATAATAAACGTTCTTTAAGCCAGTCATGGTGGGTTCGCCCTTATGATACTAATCCTACCACTTGGGAGGCTGAGGCAGGATTACCATGGTTTAAAAATACTGTGGGCTATACAGTGAATTTCAGGACAGCCTGGATGACAGAGTGAGACACTGTCTCAAAAATATAGCAACAGTAATGATTTTTCAACTCAGGAATTACTATAAATTTCTGCAGTCTCCCACCTAATATCTTCAGATCAAGCTTGTCTTGGGGTAACTAGAACCATGAGAAATAGGAACAGCTGAGAAGTGACATTAGCTAGTGGGGGGTGATGGCCTGCTTAAGGGCTTCAGCTGGTTCCTGTCACCACTCCAGCGCCTCTGTCCTCTGTACCTGCTAAAATTCCAGAAGTGTCAAATAGGGCAAAAATGGCCAGTCCTCTGCAAGCATTGACATCCCCTCTCCTGACATGTCAGTTTCTTACTAAAAAGCTGCTAATTTTTTCCAAAGTCTGGGCACTAGCTTGAAATGATCTTTCTTGTCTGAAGTTTTGCAACACCGTTCGGCCTCCTTTCTGTGTAGGCGGCACTCTTTAGAATCAAGAGGCTCACTCTCCCTGTCCCCCAACCAACCCGGAGCACAAAAGACCAGATACACAGTTCGGCCCTTGTTCTTTGCTTGCAAAACTGACTCTTGATCAGAATGGCCGAGGCTCTTTTGAAGAGTTTGTTCTGCATGTGTGGCTCACATGTGGAGGTCCCCACCCCACAGCTTAATTACACTTGGCAGGAGCTGAGGGAGCCCATGAGGAATCAGTAAGGGGCTTGAATAACCGCCCTGCTGGCTTCGTTCTGAGTAACGGATGATAGATTGTTTCGACTGTCGTGGGTGGGAGTTCCTCCGACATGCCCCAGCCTTAACAATAGCTTCAGAAGACGCCCTCCTCTCCTGGAGACAAGAGTGGATTTGGAGTTGCATCTGGATACCTTAAAAGGATGACTCAGGGACCCTCTGCGGAGCTCCAGAGACAAGCATGTTTGTTAGACTTGAGCACAGTGTAAAGTTTAATTAAACAAATGCTCCAGGAAGTGACTCAAAGGGTACCTGAACCCCCAGCTTATATGACTCACCTTCCATTCTTAATGGGCAGATACTATTTGTGCATATTTAAACCGCACAGAGTCAGCCTGGGTGGTAGGTACACCTTTGTCCCAGCACTCAGGAGGCAGAGACAGGCGATCTCTTTGGTCTCTCTGGTGTGAGTTTGAAGCCAGCCTGGTTTATGTAGTGAGTTCTAGGACACCCAGGGCTTTGTTAAAAGACCCTGTTTCAACACCCCTGGCTCCCCAAAGGCACAGAGCCATAATTTGCTACATGCGTATGATGTGGAATGAGCAAATCAGGAAAACTAGTCTTTTTAGCTTCTTAAATAGTATTTCTCGTGTTTTACGAAGCTTCAAATGCCTCTCTTTTTGTTCTCTCTAAGACTGTAGCAAATAGTCACCGGCTGTAGACGCTGTATAGATGTTTTTAAAGTAGAGGGCTAGAAAGTCAGTAAAGTTGATCAAGTACTTGTTCTATGCTCAGGAGAACCTGAGTTTTGGTTGCCAGCACTCACATAAAAAGCCTGGTCTGACGATGGATTCTGGGAATCCACATTCAAGCTCCTGTGTGCAGACCAGATGTCTTACCAACTAATCCACCACAATACTGTGTTAAAATCCTTTTCAACTCTAAGTCCTCCTTTAAAATGTGTCTGGGGCGGAGGGGATGGGCAGAGACCACTCAGAGATTGGGGACCCCTGTTCAATTCCCAGAACCCACACGCTGACTCAGACATCTGTAACTCTAGTTCCAGAGGTCCCACGCCCTCTTCCGACCATCTCAGGTACTAGGCATGCATGCGGTGCCTGTACGCATATGTAGGCAAAATGGGAATGTGGCTCATTTAGAATAATTCACAAAGTCCCAGGTTTCACTTTAACATCACATTAAATAAATAAATAAATAAATAAATAAATAAATAAATAAATAAATAAATAAATAGGTCAGTGTTGTATACCTTAATCCCAGGACACAGGAAGCTGAGGCAGGAGGTTTGCCACAGTTACATTATGAGATCTCAGGCCAGCCTGGGCTACAGAGAAAGACTCTGTCTCCCAAAATAAAAGAAAAACAAAACTGTAAACTTGACCTGTAGTCCCAGCTGTAGAGGTGGAGGCGGGGGTCAAAGTTCACGGCAGAGGAAGTTCGAGGTCAGTCTAGGCTTCAGGAACTGGGGAGGCAGTTCAGTCGGTGATGTAATGGCCTTTGCCCTGCAAGCAAAAAGACATGAGTCTGAGCCCGAAAGCCCATGTCAAAAAATCAGGCCATGGTGACACACACTTGTAACCCCAGAGCTGAGGAGGTAGAGACAGGCAGCTCCCCAGGGACTCACTGGCCAGCCAGACTAACTTACTTAATGAATTCCAGGCTGTGAGAGACCTGGTCTCATAAATAAATAAATAAATAAATAAATAAATAAATAAATAAATAAATAAATATTAATGTTTCCTGAGGAACAATACCAGAGGTGGATTTTTGACTTACTGAACACACACACATACACACACACACACACACACACACACACACACCTACTTACCTACCTGCATATACACAGATATACTTAATAACAAAAACTCTAACATATTTAGTTATTCCCTAAACCTAGATTTTTTTAAAAAAGATGTAACGAAACCTGACGTTCACTTTCTACATTTATAGCTGTGAAGATTAGGACACTCAAATCTGGCTGAGTTTTGTACTGCACAGATTTCCTTATTATGAACATAATAGACAATTATTACAGAGAATTTGGAACATGTAACAAAGTTTGAGAAAAAAATGTTTAAACTTCCTACCATCCCCTAAGTGGAGACACTTGCTCTGAATTCCTGAGTACCCTTGATTCCTGTCATTTGTGACTGTCCACTGTTTACAGTTATTTCTTGGTAAAACTAGAATTGTATAGACAGAAAGGCAGAGCTTCGTCTCTGCTCATCCCATTGTGAAAGCAGGACTTACATGTTCTAACGCTTCAGCTTAGACTTGATTGAACTATTCCAGGTTTCATTGTTGTTTCTCTCTCTCTCTTTTTTATTTATTTATTTATTTTTAAAGATTTATTTATTATTATATCTGAGTACACTGTAGCTGTCTTCAGATGCACCAGAAGAGGGCATCAGATCTCATTACGGATGATTGTGAGCCACCATGTGGTTGCTGGGATTTGAACTCAGGACTGTCGCAGGAGCAGTTGGTGCTCTTAACCATCTGTAATGGGATTATTATTATATTTGAGTACAATGTAGCTGTCTTCTGACACACTAGAGGAGGGCATCCGATCCCATTACAGATGGTTGTGAGTCACCAGTGGTTGCTGGGATTTGAACTCAGGACCTCTGGAAGAACAGTCAGTGCTCTTAACCGCTGAGCCATCTCTCCAGCCCAGGAACATTATCTTTATATAAACATCTATCCCTACTTTCTGTCCCGTTGCTCAGTGCAGGTTCCTGAGGGAGGGTTACTTGGCCTTGCACCACTAGTGGCTCTCCTTAAAATGTCCATGATTTTAAATTCTGTGTCCATGTGTGCTTTGTGCCTATGAGGTCAGCAACATTGGATGCCCCTGGAGCTAGAGTTATAGTTATTTGTGAGCTGAGTTACGTGGGTGACAAGAATGGAACTCCAGTCCTTCACAAGAGCAATAAACACTCTTTTTTTTTGTTATTTTTATTTTTATGAATTTCAAGCAGTCCTCGTTATGCTTTGTAGTAGAATTTGAGGTCAGCTAAGATATATTTTTTTTTCCTTTGAGACAGGGTTTCTCTGTATAGCCCTAGCTGTCCTGGAACTCTGTAGACCAGGCTGGCCTCAAACTCAGAATTCCACCTGCCTCTGCCTCCCAAATGCTAGGATTAAAGGTGTGTGCCACCACGCCCGGCAATATACACTCTTAACTGCTGGGCTGTATCTCTAGTCACCCTCTCCCAAATCATGTACTTAAAAATTCATAAACGGAACAAATATCCTCTTACACCCTTACCAGCTGTGGTGGTTTAAATGGGTGTGGCCTGCATCAGGCTGGTGTGTCTGAATACTAGGCTCATAGGGAGTGGCAGGGCTAGGAAGTGTGGCCTTGCTGGAGAAAGTGTGTCACTGTGGGGGCGGGCTTTGAGGTCTCACATGCTCAAGCTACTCACAGTCTCTCTTCCTGTCACCTACGAATCTGATTGTAGGGACTCTGAGATACCCCTCAAGGACTCTGAGAAACCCCTCAGGGACTCCGAGACGCCCCTCAGGGACTCTGAGATGCCACTCAGCAGCAAGTCTGCCTGTGTGCTGCCATGCTCCTTGTCATGATAATGTACTGAACCGCTGAAACTGTAAGCTAGCCTCCAATTAAATGCTTGCTTTTATAAGAGTTGACTTCATCGTGGTGTCTCTTCACAGCAACAGAACACTGACTGAGACACCAGAAGTTCATAAGCAAGGTTGTCAAACTACAGCTACTGAGATGGCTCAGTGGCTAAGAGCACTGACTGCTCTTCCAGACGTCCTGAGTTCAATTCCCAGCGGTGACTCACAACCATCTGTACTGAGATCTGACACCCTCCTCTGGTGTGTCAGAAGACAGCTACAGTGTACTTATGTATAATAGTAAATAAATCTTTTTTTAAGGATTGTCAAATTATAATTTTATCTGTAGTTTACTGCACAGTCATTTTTAACATTTATTTTGTTTTATTTTAATTAATTAGTTAGTTAGTTAGTGAGTTAGTGTTTCAAAACAGAGTTTCTCTGTGTAGCCCTGACTGTCCTGGAACTCACTCTGTAGACCAGGCTGGCCTCGAACTCAGAAATCTGCCTGCATCTTCTTCCCAAGTGCTGGGATTAAAGGTGTGTGCCACTCACTGTGACCAACTCATAAGCATGTTTTAAAATTTAGGATCAGACACAACTAATCCCAGCTACTCGTGAATTCAAGACACTGAACAAAGTAGCAAAATCTCATCTCAGAAAGCAAATAAAATAAATTAAACTTAAAAATAAAATTCATGAGTGAGTTCCAGGACAGCCAGGGCTACGCAGAGAAACCCTGTCTCGAAAAAAAACAAAAAAATCATATAAATATTTACACTCCATTAGAAAATTCAACCACTTCGAATTTGGTGGGCGGGATGTAAGATATGACTGAGCAGTTTGGTCCATTAGGGTTTTTAGAGTGGATAGTCTGTTGTTTGTGGCGCCACCAGCAGAGGGAGCTCTAACACTAACTCCTTAAGCTAACTCCTTAGGTTGGTCAGTTTCCGGTGAAAGACTGACCTGTCCCCTAAAGGCTCCACAGGCTGAATGGTCAGGACAAAGGCCCAGACTCATGACCAGGTCGCTAACATCAGGAACGGGGACGTTCAGAAAGACTCCGAGTGCTGTTCAGAGAACCTTGGGTTCACACTTACCACAAGTGCAAGGTATTTCTAAATGGATTTCCCCCGCCCCCTGTGTGTGCGCACATGCGGGATGGAGGCATGTGTGCCACAGCGCACGCGTAGCCTTCCCAGGACAGCTTTGTAGAGTTGGTCCTCTCCTTCCAGTGATCAACCTCAGGGCCCCAGCCCTGTGCAGCACCACCTTTACCTGCTGCGTCATCTTGCTGACCCTCTCAGCATGACATGGTATTTTTTCCCAATGTTTACAAATGAGATCAAGTTTACAAAGGAGATCAAGGTTTAGAAAGGTTAAGCAACTTTTACGAAATAAGGAAATGATACGCATATTTTTTATATTCAGGATCAATCCTCCACTAATGCCATTCCCTCTCTTTCTCTCCTTTCCTACCGGGCATTCCTAAAGGACATAAAAGTTCTGCTTTAAAAGGGAGGAGGGAGGGGGAGGAGGGAGAAGGGAGGAGGGTGTTGACTTGTGCTAGAACATTTGTCCAGCACACATGAAGCTCTAAACCGAATCCCCAGCACCCAACCAATTAATTTTAAAAAGGGAGGCTAGAGCTGTAGGCAAAGTGTTTGCCTAGCATCCATCGGGTCTTGGTGGCACACATCTGTAATCTCAGCACCTGTGAGGTAGAGGCAGGAGGGTCAGTAGAGCATGGCCAGATCCGGTTGCTATGTGCACTGCAGCCAAATATTCTCTGTCAGAGGCCCGTACATATAGAAAGGAGAGGGCTAGCTCCAGAAATAGAGCCCATTGCTACCTAGTCTTTAGTAATGGAAAAGATGAAGCACTCCTTTCTCAGATCTCCAGTTACCCAGGTCTAAAGGTTTCTCTGAAGAATGACTGTAAGGATGATTACAGTAGGTACCGGCCCTTGTGGCAGGGTCCTTCCTCCTTGGAACCCAGCCACCTTGTCAGTTTGAAGGGATGTGGCTTTCTGTGGGAATGTCTCCCTCCGTTGGCCTCCCCCACCTTCCTCTGGTATAGATACAGCACTCATCAGTCTTATTCCTGGGAACACACACTGTTTTAACTAACTCACAAGTCCCCGGGGGTCATGGCCCCTTGCCTGTCCCTCTGCCTGCACTAGTCAGTAATAACAATGTGGCCTGAGACTTCAGTGGCACCACCTGGCCTGTATTTCTTCGGGACCTCATCAGATCCATGGATATCAATGAGCCCGGTCCATGACAGCAGCTTCTACTCTTAGTCCTGACCTGAAGAGAAGAGCCACCTCCGAGCTTCTTAGAGATGCTGCTGTTGAGTCCTGAAGGTCTTAGGGACTGAATGCCTTCTGGGTTCTCCCATATTCATTTTCCCTGGCATCTAGACTCCTCATTTGACAGGGCCACGAGTGTTCCCACTTTGCTCACTTGGCCAGTTATCTCTCTAGGCTTTGAAGAGTCACCTTAGCACTGAATTGGACATGTCTTCCGCAGCCCTTTAGTTATTAAATCCCATGTCTCACTCAGAGGTAGCCTCTAGGGAAGGGATTATTTTTTAAATATTTATTTATTTATCTATTTATTTATTTATTATATGTAAGTACATTGTAGCTGTCTTCAGACACTCCAGAAAAGGGAGTCAGATCTTGTTACGGATGGTTGTGAGCCACCATGTGGTTGCTGGGATTTGAACTCAGGACCTTTGGAAGAGCAGTTGTTGCTCTTACCCACTGAGCCATCTCACCAGCTCCGGGATTGCTTTTTAAAATGATATTAAATGAGAAATGGCTCAGTGGGTAAGAGCATCTGCTAAGCGAGCTCCGGGATCTGAGTTTTGATCCCTAGCACCCATGTAAGGAACTGGGTTGTGTGCGCCTTGTGTGTGCCTTGTGTGCACCTTGTGTGCGCCAGTCATGTCAGGGCTCTGGGGCAGAGACAGTAGAATTGACTGTTGGGATCTGTTGGTGGCCAGCTTAGCTGTCAGTTTCAGGAGAGATCCCATCTCAAGGGATTAAGGTGGAGAATGATAGTGTAGGATACTCAATGTCCTCCCTTGGACTCTGAGAGCACACACACATATAGGCACACACATATGCACATACACACAGACACACACACATGCACCCACACACCCATACACACATACACGAAGAGCAGGAAGAAAACTTACAAGTATTTCTCAGAACATGCATTTAGCATGTGAAAGCCCCTGTATGTTTTCACTGAAAAAAGGAAGACGCAAAGAAACCCGTGAGAGAGAAAAAAATGCAATCAAGAGCGAGAGCCAGTGTATTCAACTCACAGTTGTGGAGGCTTGGGCGCCTGGCACTGCATGAACAGGCAGACAGTCCACACATATCACAGGAAGGGAAGTGGTCATGTGGTACAACAGGAGGCCAAAGCAGGCAGTCCAAGAGTAGCGGTGCCCCCAGTTACCTCGCCAGTGCCTCCTGTGTCCCCACCTTCCAAATGTCCGGCTGTGACTTAATTTCTCTGCACTGGGCACCAAGCTTTTAACATGTGAATGAACCTTTAGGGTGCAAACCATAATGATGATCAATAAGCTGGGGTACCCCAGCTACTCCAGAAGATGAGGCAGTCCTGATCTACAGAATGAGTTCAAGACCACTCTGAATAACTTAGTGAACTCTGTCTCAAAATTTAAAATCAAAAGAAGGCTATCGGGCTGGTGAGATGGCTCAGTGGTTAAGAGCGCCGACTGCTCTTCCAAAGGTCCTGAGTTCAAATCCCA
>NC_034598.1:55271730-55283383 GCF_900095145.1 Mus pahari
CTGGAACTCACTCTGTAGACCAGGCTGGCCTCAAACTCAGAAATCTGCCTGCCTCTGCCTCCCAAGTGCTGGGATTAAAGGTGTGCACCACCATGCCCGGCAGGCACTCAGTTCTTGATTTCAGTCTCAGTTCAAATATCACCTTCTCATGGAGGCCTTTCCTGACTACCCAAACTAAAGCAACCTCCATTCCTTCTCCCTGCTGCGGTATGGCCCTGGACTGTTTTCTTCATATTCGTTGGCATCGTGTGGTCTTGCTCTGTTTGTTCCTTATCCCTCCACCTACAATGGGATTCCATCATGGAAGGGGCCGTGCCTGTTTTCTTCACTGAAGCCCCCATCCCAGCCTGGCACAATGGCTTCTGGAAACTGTGCCCAGGGACTGAATGCAGCCTTCAGGTGTTCACTGTTTCCTTGGGTATCTGCCATCTCTGTGGAATCTGGTCATTACTTTAGAGTTTTGGCTATTGATACACAGTATCCCGAATACTAAGCTTTGTCTCCTATGTCCTCAATCTGATGTAACAGTTTCAGTTCTCAACTGATAAACAATATTTACTATTTGGCAATGAAAAAAACTATGTAATTTCCAAAGCAAACAACAGAAGGGCCCTGACTCTTGACAACTATTAGCCTAACTCTATAGGAGTAAATGCTGATTTCCTGTATTCATTCTTTTAGATTCAGTAAATACTTCTCTCCCGCTACATTTTTTTTTTAGACAGTGCAAACACAGATTTCTTTCTTTCTTTCTTTCTTTCTTTCTTTCTTTCTTTCTTTCTTTCTTTCTTTCTTTCTTTCTTTTTTTCCCCTTCCCCTCTCCCTCTTGTTCCACCCCCACTAGCTCTGGCCCATAGGGGTTTTTTTTGTTTGTTTGTTTCTCATCATGGATGGTTGTGAGCCACCATGTAGTTGCTGGGATTTAATCTCATGACCTCTGGAGGAGCAGTCAGCGCTCTTAACTGCTGAGCCATCTCGCCAGCCTCCAAAACATGGATTTCTTAAGGAACTAATGAGAAAGAACTCTGAAGAGTAAGAGAGACCCCCATGGGAAAACACTCTCCAGTACATGCCTATACACTGTCATTTCCAAGGGGGAAACACACGTCCTTTAACTCTTAAGCTCTCACCTCTCTTATTCTCATCTCTAGCTCTCCTTTTCCCGTCTCTTTCCCTGTCTCTCCACATGGCCATGGCCAGCCTCTCTCTCTCTACCTTCTCTCTTTCTCTCTGCCTTTCTACAATAAAGTTCTAAAACCATGAAAAAAAAAAAGACCTTTAAATCTTGAATTTTTTTGCATATTTTAGTGAGCCCAGGTTAGACCCTGCATGAGGAAGTTGATGGTAAATAAAAGCAAACTGTTCTGGGAGCCAGAAGCAAGAGGTTGGTGCAGGATTGAAGAAGCAATCTCTTACGTTGGAGTTGGTAGTGTAGCTCAGTGGTTCCTGCGTGGCCCTAGCTGCAATCCTTAGCACTTGAACATGCTCTAGAACACACTTGTCGTTCTTTGCCCCAATTACTGACATCCAAAGGACGGAAGAGTTTTGTAGATGGAACTTACTAGAAAGATTTTTGTTACTATAGCAACATATTTGCAGCAGCCGACAGGATGGAGAATGGAGAGCTATTTAGCCTACAGCTTTGGATCCTGAAGGCACAAACAGGCTCTGGCCACAGTCCCCTTGACTTCCACACACTATGGCAGGAATGCAAGCGTATCTCTGAGTCTAACTGATAATACACCTTCTTCCCAGAGGCCATCGGGACTGGCCCGAAGGACTTGATCTAATGTAATCACTTCCCAGACGCTTCACCTCTGAACTCAGTAGGTAGGGGTTCGGTTTCCTTATTTATACTATTAACCTATGATTTTGGAGATTAAATTCTATCATCAGCTGTGGTGGTAGGGGTGGGGAGCATGCATCCTGGAACTCCATATCCAGAATATAGATGAAGAAAGCTTTTCTAAGAATGTTCAGCATCCTAGACATTCCTGCTTTTCCCTCCACAGAATGTGAACCATTTTTGGGTTTTGTCATTTAATCCATTTGCATGGCACTGTGGCAAAGCATCTAAGGAACACGATCTGAGTCGGGTGTGGTGGCGCACGCCTTTAATCCCAGCACTTGGGAAGCAGAGGCAGGCGGATTTCTGAGTTCAAGGCCAGCCTGGTCTTCAGAGTCAGTTCCAGGACAGCCAGGGCTATACAGAGAAACCCTGTCTCAAAAAAAAAAAAAAAAAAAAAAAAAAAAAAAAAAAAAAAAAAAAAAAGAGAAACCCTGTAAAAAAAAAAAAAAAAAAAAGGAACACGATCTGAAGCAAAACTCACTGGATGCAAGGCCTGTGGCCTCAAAACTCAAGTTCCAGTGGAGCCTGCCACCTAGCAGGCACCCAATAAGTCAGACTCACAGGGTCCTGAAAGGGTCCCGAAGGACCCAGAGCCCTGCCAGTGGCTCAGTCTGGACGCTTATTGCTATACTTATCAAAAGCACAGGTGGAACGGGGGCCAAGTCAGCAATGAGTACATTCTCAATTAGCCACATCCAGAGTTCTAAAAATGAATATGAATAACACTCCAGAAGTTTCTCAGGCAGAAGCAAGGAGAGCATTGGCTAGTGTGTGAAAAGCTCACGGTTATAAATAAAGTCCAGGGTCTGTCACAGTTAAAGTTAAAGGCCACACCTTTAATCCCACCACTCAGGAGGCAGAGGCAGGCCAGCCTGGTCTATTCTGAGTTCCCGGACAGCCAATGCTGTATAGTAAGACCCCGTCTCAAAAACAAATAAGTAAGTTACATTTCAATAGGTGAAACGGCTCAGCTGGTTAGGGCACTTGCTTTAAGCCTAACAATGAACGTTTCATACTTAAGATACGCATGGTGCAACTAGAACTCCCACAGGTTTGTCCTCTAGCACAAAAACATATACTTAAACACACACACACACACACACACAAACGCAATTTTAAAGAGTTTTAAAGGATAAAGCCCAGATAAATACTCATTGTGCACAAGGCGTCTGAAATGGAAGGTGCAATGCATGCTGGTCCCTATCTCCGGTGGGGTAGTGTTTTTCTAAACACTCCTGATAGCGGAGACCTTGTTTATCGCGTTGCCAGGTGGGGGCCGAGGGCAAAAGGCAGTTGTTGGAGTGCTTAGGTCCACATTAAACTAAACACAGCTTCATAGGCGTGGCTGGGGCACAGGCTGCAGCGGCTGAGGTCGGGGATAATTGATTCTCTCCCCACCGCCCGAAGCCACAAGGCAGCAGCTGGGGTTTGCAACTGTTGGGCAGATGGATTTCAAAGAGGCCTGGAGAGAGGAGACCTGTTGTAGAAGCACAGCTCAGAGACAGACGCCTGGTGACGTCAGTAATTCCCCGTAGGCGGAACCTGAGTGACCTCTGACTTGAACCTTAGAGAGTGATTCTTGGCTCTGCCTTTATCAGCTGGGACTGGATAAGGGCAGATAACAGAGATGTGGCCAGAAGGTCCTGCCGGTGACACCACGCCACCATTTCCTGTGTGGAGAAGCCGGACTCACCATCCCTAACTCTGCATTACCTTCCTCAGCCTCCCTTTTTTGGGAGTCAGGTAACAGCCCTTACTCCCTATCTCCTACATGCCCAGGGGATAACTCTGGGCATCACATACTGAGCACAGCTATGGCATCCGCCCCCCTCCCCTCCCCGCCCCCCAATGCTGTAACATGGCAGGACCCTTGACCCCGCCTCCTGCCCCGCCCCACCCCGCCCCCAGTGACTGCTCACGCCCATTGAGCCACCTCCTACACCATAGGCTTTGAGACTTCTCTGAAATAGTTAACAAACTCTGAATAGTACCCAGCCTCTCTGGTCTTGCAGCTGTGAAATCACATTCCTAGACAGGGTCTCGGTCATTTTCTATAGCAGATTATCTGAGACAAGATAATTTCTAAAGAAAAGAAGTTTAACTCTTGAGTCGGGATGCTGGAAGGGCAAACCTGGGTATCCATACTTGTTGTGGGTGTCAGGCTGTGTCACACAATAGAAAGCAGACGCTGCCAGTGTGAGGAATTAACCTTCTGACTCATGAACTCGGGGCATATTAAGCCACAGCTCAGACTGAGAGTCCTCGGTGGCACTGCTGGCTTAGGAGATGGGTGTCCACAGGGAAATCCCTTCAGAGGATGGCGTGGAGGGCTTCCGTCTTCTCTCCTGCCTCACTGTACACCAGGAGGGCAAGGTTGCAGTCCCTGCTCTTATTCAGGAGACTTGGGAGACAGTCACTATACAGACCCCCTTGTCTTTTCCCTCAGAACTTTGTATCAGTGTACACGGGTGTGTGTATGTATCAGTGCCTGTGTCTGTCCCAAATATGGGGGAGGGGATGTAAAATAGGTATTATATAAATATGTCTTTTTTCTTTTCTTTTTTTTTTAAGACAGGGGTCTCTCGATGTACTATTTTGGAGCTTGCTATGTAGGTCAGGCTGGCCTCAAACTCACAGAAATCCACCTGCCTCTGTCTCCTAAGTGCTGGGATCAAAGGCATGTACCACCACACCAGGCAAAATTTGCCTTTTTTGTTTTGTTTTGTTTTGTTTTTCGAGACAGGGTTTCTCTGTGTAGCCCTGGCTGTCCTGGAACTCACTCTGTAGACCAGGCTGGCCTCGAACTCAGAAATTCACCTGCCTCTGCCTCCCGAGTGCTGGGATTAAAGGCGTACACCACCACACCGGCAAAATTTGCCATTTTTAATTACCTGCTGGCTTTTCTTCTCTCTGTTACCTCAGGGGGCCCCGTGTCTTGGACTGAATCACTCACGAGCACTCAAAGTGACATAGGACTACAGCTTGGTGAGATTTGGTTTCATCTCTTGCCTGCCCCACCCCACCCCAGAACAGGAACAGTGAACATGCTTCCTGTCCGCTTAGGGTCCTCTTCTTCCTTCTGCCAGCAGCAGAGTTGACTAGGAAGTCTCAGGATGGGCCAGCGTGAGAATGGGTGTGGCCTAAGATTCGCTTCCAGAGCGGAGTTTTACTAAGGCAAGGTTGCATCCGCCGGAACGTCCAGTGACCCAGACGTGTAATTGTACGTAAACCAGCAGCTTCTCGAAACCTCTCCTGTCCTTTGCTCTGCCAGAGAAGCCGCCAGTGTCCTTTGGAGCCAAGCTCTTTGCAAAGGTGCAGCAAAGCTTGCTCTCTGGCAGACAGGCCTGCCCCAGAAGTCCAGCTTGGCTGCCACAGCACAAATTGGGTTTTAGCCGCTGTTTGGCCTCAGGCCTGCTGCTTTGTGCAGTATATTGGCAGTGGCGCTGTCCCTTTCCTGTGTGGCCACTGGGGACCACCTCCAACATCACCACGGCCTCTTCCCTCCTCTAACCATCATCACCCCGAGGCATAGGTTTGGGGGTGAGTGGCCGGAAGTAATGTAAAAATATGAGTACACCGTTGCTGTCTTCAGACGCACCAGAAGAGGGCATTGGATCCCATTACGGGTGGTTGTGAGCCACCATGTGGTTGTTGGGATTTGAACTCAGGACCTCTGGAAGATCAGTCAGTGCTCTTAACCTCTGAGCCATCTCTCCAGCCCCAATTTAGGACATTTTTATTGCACTGTACCTGTGTGTGTTACATACACCTACATGTATGTGTGTATGTCATGACACGAAAGAGGTTAGAGGGCAACTTGTGAGAGTTGGTTTTCCCTTCCATGTAGGTCCCAGGCACTGATCTTTGTCCGCCTTGGCCGCAAGTGCCTTTACTCCCTGAGCCACGTTGCCAATGTTACATTAAAAACTCAGGGTTAGCCGGGCGTGGTGGCGCACGCCTTTAATCCCAGCACTTGGGAGGCAGAGGCAGGCGGATTTCTGAGTTCAAGACCAGCCTGGTCTATAGAGTGAGTTCCAGGACAGCTAGGGCTATACAGAGAAACCTGTCTCAAAAAACCAAAAAACAAACAAACAAACAAACAAACAAACTCAGGGTCTTGGGCAGGTCAGTTGGCTCAGTGGGTGACGGGGCTTGCTGCCAAGTCTTACCACCTGAGTTTGATCCCTGGGACCCACGTGGTGAAAGCAGCGAACTGACTTCCTACCAGTTGTCCTCTGACCTCTACACGCACACCCACACATACATGTACAAGTGCGTGCACACACGCGAATAAATACGTAAATTTAAAGTTTAAAGCCATTTAAAACCACGGCTCCCCACATACCACATTTACCTTCCCTCTGCCTATACCTGGGGCTCTGACTCTCTGTGGCTCGCTCTGGCTCCGCCCTCAGTTATGGCTCCGCCCTCTGCTTCTGGTTCCGCTTTGGCTCTCCTGACTTTGGCCCACCTCATGCACTCTGCGGGGGCAGATAGCTTTCTGGACTTAATCTTTTCTTTGAAACCAAAACCCCCAGCAGAGACTTCATCTTTACAGATGGCTGGTTTAATTAAAACATGGACGGAGCTAATGACACACATTGCTTCCCTTGAAAGGCTTGTTTGGTGTTAGCCTAAAACTGATGTTCCGTGGCTGTCCAAGTGGGAGGACAGATGTTTGGGCTCAACCCTGTCTCCGTTGTATTTCTCATCTGGGAATGATGTTATTATCAAAGGACGAATAAGGCTGAATTCAACACCACTCTTGACCTCATTTCTGATTTATGGATTCTTCCTGCGACCATGCGATCTGGAGAGAAGGCGGGTCTCTGAAATGGGTTTTGAATTTTAATATCTTCTCATACTGGCTTCTTTCTTTGTCAAGCCACAGCTCGTGTAGCTGGCGTAACTTGCTGACTCGAAACTAGAAACACACTTTTCTCCAGCAGGCAGAAACAAAGGGGAAATTTGTCTTTCGGAGAGCTGCTTAGCGGCCTGCCCCCGCCCCCACCACTCCCCATGTATAGGAACAGCCTGCAGGAAAGGCGTCCCGGCCTCTGACTGCGCGCCAGTTGTGGCTTTGCTCACCGGGTTTATGTGTGGCGCAGAACAAGCAAGCCTCCTGTCCTCTCTGCGAGGTTTGCCACAACCACGTGAAGAGGGCTCTTCTGCCTCAGAGGAAAAACTGGAAATGACCCTTAACCCTTGGGTCCCTAGTCATCTGGCCACAGAGGGGCCAGAAAGGATTTAGTGCCTGGGAACTTAGTTTAGTTGGTAGAGTACTTGCCTAGCATCTGCAAAACCCTTGGTTTAATCCTTAGCACCACATAAGCGGAGCTGAGTGTTACAGGTAAAGCACATCTGTAATCCCAGCTGTCTGGAGGAAGCGATCAAACGTCCAAGGTCGCCTTCAGCTGCATAACAAGAGGCCAGCTTAGACCTAAGACTCTTTCAAAAATAAGTTTTTAATTAAGTGTTTAGGAAACATCATTAGAAGTATTTTTGCGCTGGGCAGTGGTGGCGCACGCCTTTAATCCCAGCACTCGAGAGGCAGAGGCAGGCGGATTTCTAAGTTCGAGGCCAACCTGGTCTACAGAATGAGTTCCAGGACAGCCAGGCTACACGGAGAAACCCTATCTCAAAAAACAAAACAAAAAAAAGATTTTTTTTTGCTTTGAACTCTGCCCAGATCTCAACTCTTTAGAAACAGATCACTTTAAAAAAAAAAAATCACATTGATGTCACCTGGAAGCATTTTCCTGACACACGTAAATATTTATCCCCCCAAGAGACTTTCGAACTGCAGAATAGTTACTATATCCATGTGTCCCCTCTGGAGGTTAATCACAGCTCAGGGAACACTAGGAGGGGTCCCTTAGTAATTACCAAACGAGTAAGAGGACCAAGTTCAATAGCATCACTGGGAAGCCTGCACAGGAATGGAAAAGCAAGGTGGCTATGAAGTAGACAGAACTGGAACGCCGGGCTTCTGGATTTCACCCACAATGGAAGGAAGTGTCCCTGGAGATGTCCCTAAAACAACGTTGTGGCGCTCGGAGGCAGCTTGGCTGGCCGAGTGCCTGCCAAGCGCACAAGAAGCCCTCAGGTTCCATGCTCAGCACTGGAGGAAACAGACATGGTGGCTCAAGCCTGTAATCCTAGCACCCGGGTGTGTGGGTGGGTGGGAGTGGAGTATGTGAGGGTACAATAGGATCAGGAGTTCATGATCACTCTTGGTTGCTGCTACGGGAGTTCAAGGACAGCAGGGAGCACTTGAGACACTGTTTCGAAAAGAAAAGAAAGAAACCCTGTCTCGAAAAACCAAAAAAAAAAAAAAAAAAAAAAAAAAAAAAAAAAAAAAAAAAAATTTAAAAAACCCTTTCTCTAAGCCTCTTCCTGCTCCGCCTTTCATAATGGCCAGGCTGCGGGCCCAGGACAAAAGCTAGGGACTGTCAGCCTTCAAAGTCAGGATTTAAGAGGCCGCCTGGCAACAGGAAATGAAAGCACTCCCCTCTACCCCATGCCCCTGGAGCAAGCCAGGAAGCTTCACCGTCACCTAGCAACGCAGAGGAAGTGTAAGCCTCAGTCAGCTCTGAGTGGCTGGGCCGGGCTTCCGGGCGAACGGTTTCCTGCACACTATGCTCTCTCTGCCGCACTTTTCTTTAAGACACCTGTGTTTTTTGGCTGTCAGGCGAGGAGGCCATGCCGAGCTTTCTGGCTGCGCCCTCTGCGCTGGCAATGATGTCACATCAGTTATTCCCAGTAATTAACTCCTATCCCAGTTCTGTGGGAGAGATCCTAGCGGCTTTCTCTGCCTCCCTCTCCCCCACCTTGTCTCTAAGGCCTCTCTCCCGGTCCTCCCACCCCATCCGTATTCCCATGGGCTCAGGCATGCCCAGTTATATATAAATCCAAACCTGGGGTCAGGACAGCGAGGGCAAGTGACGATTTTATTTATCTATTTACTTCTTATTTATCGCCCGCAACTGAGGCTTGACCCCGTGCCTCCAGGACGGGCAGTGATTTTTGAAGTTTTGCTGGTGCCCGAATCAATGGCTCTATTGTTTTTGAGAGACCGAGGGCAAAGGTTGTTCTACCCAGCCCAGAAGTCACAGGGCCATTTGTAAGATCCCCCTCCTTTGGGTTAGGTTCTGTGGTAATTTCCCCTGAACTCTGCCTTTGGAGCAAAGAATATAGTTGATAGTCATAGATTTGAGTGTATGGTTATTTATTTGATGTTTTCTTCCCTTTGGAGTACACTATGGACTGATTTGAGTCGTAATTTTAGGCACCAACCCTCTATATCAATGGTCTCAAACCTTCCTAGTACTGTGACCCTTTAGTGCAGTTCCTCATGCTGTGGTGACCCCCAACCATAAAATTATTTGTATTGCTACTTCATAACTGTAATTTTAACATTATTATGAATTGAAACGTGTGTGTGTGTGTGTGTGTGTGTGTGTGCGCGTGCGTGCGCATGTGCTTGTGTGTGTTTTCTGATAGTCTTAGGTGACCCCTGTGAAAGGGTCTTTCGTCCCAACAAAGTGGTCACTACCCACAGGTTGAGAATGGCTGCCCTGTGTAATAACAGAGCATATAGGTAATTAAGGTTAATGAGGTCATGGGAACAGGCCACCTCACGATGGCACCAGGGCTGCTGGGAACCAAGTGGCAGGCGTTATGTTTAACATTCGTGGGCCCTGAGTTTGATCGCTAGCCCCCTCCCCCCCTCCCCGACATGTGTTGGTATCAGAGACAATTGTTTTCTCTAAGCCAGTACACTGAATCCTTGCCAGGACCCAAGAAGGCTGGTTCTTTTGTCTTGGACTTCCAGACACAAGAAATTTGAGAAAATGGATTTTTTTTTTTTCTAGTTCTTGGAGACAGGGTTTCTCTGTGTAGCCCTGGCTGTCCTGAACTTGCTCTGTAGGCCAGGCTGGCCTCGAACTCAGAGATCTTCCTGCCTCTGCCTCCCCAGTGCTGGGATTAAAGGCCTGTGCCACCACCTCTGGGATGAGAGAATGGATTTCTGATATTTGAGTCACCCAATTTGTGGCACTTTCTTAACACCCCAAGCTGATTGCTGTAGCGGACTGCTTTCTTAGAAGACAAACCTAAGAGTCTGCCTACCGCTGAATCCCAGAACCACATACAGAGCCTGGCCCATAGCTGAGGTCCCATAAATAGTCATCAAGTAAAAAGCCCTTGGATGAATGTATAAATGGAGCTTGAAGGAGCCATGGGGCTATGCCCCATGCTCTCATCTAACAAACGAGGGAGAAGAGGGTAAATTATACCCAATATACCCATGTCTGTGAGATGTATCTTCCTGTTTTGTATCTATAAAGACAGAGTTCTTCAGTGAATTCCAAAGTCTTAGTTCAGCGTTCGTTTTGTATTAAAGAACTAAGTGAAGTGCTTGAGTTTAATTAGCAGCTAAGCTGTAAGGAGAACTGCTGTTCACTGAGTGCTGGCTGCTCTTCTAGAGGACCTGAGTTCAAGTTCCAGCATGCACATAGCAGGTCACAAGCACCTATAGGATACAATGCCCTTTTTGGCCTTTTAGGGCATCAAGCACACATGTGGTGCACAGACATACAGACAAAACACTCATACACATAAAATAATAAAACATGTTTTCATTTAAACATGCATTTGTCTTTTTAATCTCAGCACTTCTTTATTCCCAGCAATTGGGAGCTAGAGGCAGATGGATCTTTGTGAGTTTGAAGTCAGCCTGATCTACAGTGTGAGTTACAGGACAGCTAGAACTTCACTGAGAACCCCCCCCACACACACACACAAAGTGTCACTTTATAAAATGAAATTAAATATATCAATTATTCCCCCCAATTTTCTCCCCAGATAAACCTCAGTAGAATGCCCAGTGTGATCTTTTATAATTCCTCTCTTTTTATTTCTTTTATTGTGGTCCTGTAGATTAAAACCAGGAGCTTTCAAATGCTAGGCAATTACAGGCAATTGTAAAAATCTTACAAATTAATCAGAAAATATACTTGGTTCTATAGGGGCCAAGCATAACAGAGATAGATTTGAAGGGGACAAAAACGGAAGTGTCTTTTTCATAAAAATCAGACCACTATAATTAAATCTGCAACATCGGCTCAAGAATAAGCAATAAAACCCACACAGAACTGAGAACTTAGCTTGGCGTGGTGACACTTATGCATACCTAGTTACTGGAGAGGTTGAAACCGAAGGCTCACTTGAGCCAAGAAGTTCAACTCCAGTCTTGGAAACATAGTGAGACTCTCATCTCAGTAAAATCATAAAGTTTAGAAACCACCTCACACATCTATGGATGCTTAATGCTTTATTTTATTTATATGATATTCATTCATTCATTCATTGAGACAAAGTCTCACTATATGTCTCTGGCTATGTATTCCTTATGTTTAACTCTGTGAGGCCTGGACCTCACAGAGATCCTTCTGTATGTGCCTGCACAGTACTGGCATTAGAGGTGTAGGCCACCATTAGTTTCAGTGTGGGCTTTTTTTTGGGGGGTGGGGGGGGGCAGGAGCTCACTCTGTACACAGGTTGACCTGGAATTTTCACCTCTCTTCAACTTTCCATGTGTAAATACTTAATTATTCTTCTTCTTCTTCTTTTTTTTTTTTTTTTAAAGATTTATTTATTTAAGTAATTATGTAAGTACACTGTAGCTGTCTTCAGACTCTCCAGAAGAGGGAGTCAGATCTTGTTATGGATGGTTATGAGCCACCATGTGGTTGCTGGGATTTGAACTCCGGACCTTCGGAAGAGCAGTCGGGTGCTCTTACC
>NC_034598.1:55283468-55286824 GCF_900095145.1 Mus pahari
AAGAGCAGTCAGTGCTCTTCACCGCTGAGCCATCTCTCCAGTCCCCGTGAATACTTAATTCTTGATTTTTGGAGTCCTGAGCCTCATCCATATGAAGCAGTCATTCTATCACTGAGCTATACCTAACCCTAAGCAGTCTTCATATTTTTTTTAGTGTGTATGGGGGGCGTGTACATGTACACATACACATGTGCACTCGTGTGCCGGCCAAAGGACAACCTTGAAAGTCATCCTACCTGGAGCTCACTAATGGAGCTCGGCTGACTCGCAAACCCTGGGGATCTTCCTGTCGCCATCGCTCCAGCACTGGGAGGGCAAGCTCGTACCAACATGCCCATATCTTTATGTAGTTCTGAGACTGGAACTCGGATCTTCATGGTTGTAAGACAAACACGTACTGACTGAGCTAATTCTCCAGCAACCCTGAACGGTCTTATTTTAAATCTAAATGTAGGGCTGGTGAGATGGCTCAGCGGGTAAGAGCACCCCGACTGCTCTTCCAAAGGTCCCGGGTTCAAATCCCAGCATCCATATGGTGGCTCACAACCATCTGTAACAAGATCTGATGCCCTCTTCTGGAGTGTCTGAAGTCAGCTACAGTGTACTTACATATAATAAATAAATAAATCTTAAAAAAAAAAATCTAAATGTAAAAGCTAAAACAATAAAGAAAACAATTATTCTCAGACCTTAGGGTAACAAAAGATATAAAGAGGACTCGGAAAACAGTTGACTGTAGAGGAAATGGTTGACAGATAGGCTGTGAATTGGAAAAGTTAAGCCATAGGCCAGATCCCGCACCTGTTTTTGCAGATGGGTATAGGAGAGCACAGCCCCTCCCACTCATTTACATAGTTTCTATGGCTGCGTGACCCCGCCCACTCATTTACATAGTTTCTATGGCTCCTCTCACAACCTGGCAGAGTTGTTCAAGGTCACAGACTGTGTGGTTAACAAAGCCTGAACTATTTCCTTGTTGGCCCTTTTTAGAACGTGTTTGCCAGCCCTTGAATTAAACCAAATTAAAGTTAGGCATATCAAATCATCAGGTGGCACATTACAGAGACAGAGGAGCTAAGTCTCAAGCTGAGAAAATCAATACAGCTAAGAAAGGACTTCTGCCCAGTAGATCCAACGAACTCTTATAAACGTAGTTGAAAAAAAAACAAACAAACAGCATAAATATGAGAAAAAGACTGAATAAATGTATACACCAGAAAACAAGTGACTAACAGAATTAGTGAAATGTTCTCAGGCATATCAGAAAAGCAAACCAAGAGATTCCAAATTCAGATCACAGAGGAAAAATAACCATCGAGAGATGCGGCTGTATACTCGCCAGAATAGCTGATTCTTGGATGCCTAAAACTGCCAAGCTGTGATCAGACATGGAGAGAGCAATTATTACATCCTCACATACGGGAGGCTGTAGCGGTTACTTTGCTGTTGCTATGATAAACTACTGTGACCTAAGGCAATTTGAGAAAGAGAAAGCTGCCAGGTGGCAGCTGTGTCAGGCAATCCTGGTGACCACACAGGTGGCTACAGCTGCCATTAAGTTAATCCCAGCACCCAGGGGGTGGGGGTGGGGGGTGAGAGGCTGATCTCTTAGAGTCTGAGGCTAGCCTGGTCTACAAAGTGAGTTCCAGAACAGCCAGAGCTATGCAGAAAAGCCCTGTCTTGGAAGGGGTGGGGGGAGAGAACGGGGAGGAGGAGGAACTCAGGGTCTTGCTTGCATTCCTCAGACAAGCCATCAGCACTGAGGAGTACACCCTTGCCATAATTACACTTAAGTGTATGTGTGCATGTATGTGTACCATGTGTATTCTGTGTCCACAGAGGCCAGAGGAGGGTGTTGGACCCCCTGGGACTGGAGTAAAGTAGGAACTGAACCTGGATTCCCTGCAAAAGCAGTTAGCACTCCTGACTGCAGAGCCACAGTCTCTCCAGCCCCAGCTACTGGTCATAGAATAACATTCTTCCTTGCATAACTGGTTCCACAGCATCCTGGATTCAGGAACCTCTAAAGGCCAGTAGGTCCTTTAGGGCACATTTCCTAATGGCCCCAAGAGACATTCTGCTTGGTTTGGAAACATTCCCTTTGGACTCATCACGACAATATTCAGAGCTGGGACCACATTGCCAAAGCCCCAAGTTGGCTTCATAAGAGAAGACTCAGTGGCTCTAGGGAGAAACAAACCCACAAAGGCTCTGTTGAACCTAAGAAAGCTGGGACCACAAAAGGAGCCGTCACACCCTTTTGGCTGGGTTGATTGTTACTTTGGGGGGGGGGTGGATCTTCCAAGTCATGCAGCTTGTTCACTTAGTAGGAAACGTGGGTTTTATTTGATTTGCTTGTGAGAATTAGACAGGAAGTTTCTGGCCTCTGTACCTTCTCATCTAGACCTAGACCTAGGACGTTTCAGCCTCTGAGACTCGCTGCTGAATGAGCTCACCTTTTCTCGTTCTCTCTGAATTGTGGCTGGTTCACCTTAGCTGTTCTGGTCCAAATTGCTCTCCGTGCTGACTTGGTCAATCTGGCTTTTCTCTCGACCTCTGAATTGCCTCTGCTTGGCCTCAAACTAACTCTACCAACCTGTACAAATCTTCTGGCTCCTTCTCACTTCTTGCTCACTGTCTTTACCTGTTTCTGGCTTGTTTTCTCTTCAGTCTGTCTCTGTAAAACCACCCCCTTCTCTGCTTTCCCTCTCAACCCTACTGTACCTCTCAACCCTACTGTACCTCTCAACCCTACTGTACCTCTCAGCCCTACTGTACCTCTCAACCCTACTGTACTGCTCCCCACAAACGCTACTGTATCCTCTCTCTTCTCGTGAGAGTTGGGCATACCCATTCTGTCAAATCTTTCTCTGATTCATCACTTTGCTTGCCCCTCAATTAGACATCACTTTCAAACATGACTGCTTCCTTCTACAAATTAACTACCTTCATTGTTTGGGATTAAAGTTATTTACTAAGGGCTGAGCCATACCACAACTAGAAACAGGTTCAAATATCTTGTAACGTATGTGTGACTTGCTAATTTATTTTTTAAAGCCTAGTGCTTCTTCTTCTTATTATTATTTATTTATTTATTTATTTATTTATTATGCAAGTACACTGTAGCTGTCTTCAGACACCCCAGAAGAGGGCGTCAGATCTCATTACAGATGGCTGTGAGCCACCATGTGGTTGCTGGGAATTGAACTCTGGACCTCCGGAAGAGCAGTCGGTGCTCTTAACCTCTGAGCCATCTCTCCAGCCCCTCCTCCTCCTCCTCCTCCTTCTTTCTTCTTCTTCTTCTTCTTCTTCTTCTTCTTCTTCTTCTTCTTCTTCTTCTTCTTCTTCTTCTTCTT
>NC_034598.1:55287963-55297414 GCF_900095145.1 Mus pahari
AAACCTTATGTCCATGTGTAAGACAGGGACCTGTGGGGAGACACTCCTGTCAAGCTCAGGTCTCCATATGCATGTACGCAATGCACATATGCATCTACATACATGCAAGCACACATTATACACTCACACCGAGGATATACATATACATATACATATACATATACATATACATATACATATACATATACATATACATATACATATACATATACATATACATATACATATACATGCATAAGCAAAAAATAGAAAAACAGACTGGAGCGATGGCTCAGCAGCAATTGCCTGTAACTCGACCTGGAAGAACTCTGATGCCCTGGACTCTTAAGGGTATATGCATTCACACTGCACATTCCCAAACACAGATGCATGCACACATGCACACACACACATACATAAATTTAAAAAAAAAATGAAGAAAATACAAATGACAGGTGATGGCAGTGATGTGGAGAGATGTGACAGAGTGCTGGGACACTCCAGAGAGTAAAAGGCAGGGTGACAGGCAGGCATGTAACAATGGTGACCCAGAAAAGATGCCCAAATCTGATGCAGGACTCAAAGGGGTTTTGCAAAAACTAAAAACAGTTGCCTTAAAGCAGTGGCTGTGTTGTTGTTTTGTTTTGTTTTTTTCTTTTTCTCAAAATGATTCCTAAAGCGGTTGTGTGCTCTCTCCATTGACAATAAATCAGTATAAGAGGTGGCCTTTTTTTCTCTTTCTCCCAGAAATGAAGTATCAGTTGCTCGCCCTGACTCTGATGAAGGTTTGTAGAAAGAGCTCACTGCTGAGGGCTACAAGGTCAGGGACTCTGGCTTCCTCTTCGTGCCCCAAGGGCAAGCTGGCACTGTGGAGTTCATGCATGACCTTAAAGCTCTGCTCATCTATGTCGCCAGGAGCAACTGCCCTTGGGGCTATCCCTTAGCATTGTCACGTCTGAATGCCAAATGGGATTCAGGCCTGCTGAGGACAAACCTGGTGACAGGAGCTTGGCTGCTCCATGTATACACACACACACACACACACACACACACACACACATACATAAACACGAAACAGTGTGGTAGCTCTCGCCTGTAATCCCAGAAATGAAGAGGCAGAGACACAAAGGGTTTTTTTGTTTTGTTTTGTTTTTAGATTTATTTATTTTATTCATATGAGTACACTGCAGCTGTCTTCAGACACATCCGAAGTGGACATCAGATGATTGTGAGCCACCATGTGGTTGCTGGGAATTGAACTCAGGACCTCTGGAAGAGCAGCCAATGCTCCTAACCACTGAGCCATTTCTCCAGCCCGACACCAAGGGTTTTAAGATGGAAGCTAGGGCCAGTGACAGTGCGCCCGTGGAGCCTGACAACTTGAGCTTGATCCCTCAAACCCATGGTAAAGGCCAGGTGTGAGGCTACACATCTGTCGTCTCAGAAATGCCTAGGGCCAGATGGGAGTCGGAGACAGGGAAATCACAGAGAACCTTGGGCCAGCTCTCCTGAAGTACAAAGTGCAGCTGAAACGAGAGAGAGAGAGAGAGAGAGAGAGAGAGAGAGAGAGAGAGAGAGAGAGAGTTCAAAAATGAGGTAGGAGAGAATTGAATCCAGAGAGGGTGACCTGATAATCACCACATACACACACACACACACACACACACACACACACACACTAAACACAATTAAAATTAAAGGGGCTAACCTGGACTACAAATTTAGTCCTTGTTTCAAAAGAAAACATCTGGAATGACTTCTCCCAGGAGACCTCCAAGCTGTCTGAGGAGTCTGCCAACGGGACACTTCTCTAAGGAGGAATCAGGTGCACAGTGTGACACTGGCTCCTGGGTACTGAGGGCTTCAGGGTATATAAAAGACTTAGTCTTTAGAATCCACCGTTCTGACTCATCTCTGCTGCCATTCCCTATGGCTCTGGTCAGTTCACAGGCACACTTATTGTTTTGTTCTTCATATGGGAAGACTGCAAGTGTGCAGAGAGATTTGAGGCTTGGAGGGCTGGGGGTGGGGCTGGGGGCGGGGCTGGGGGAGGTGTGTGTGTGTGTGTGGTTTGGGTTGGTTTGATTCTGGAGACTGAACTCCACTGAACCCCACCCTTTCCTGTGGAAGCTCTTGAGCAATCCTTACAAAACAAGCTGGTGTCCACTCTGGAGAGATACCCTCACCCAGCCCCCACCTGCTTCTACCCAAGGCGACAGACAGACAGGAAGAATCCAAGGAAGCTGTTATATGGCCTTAAAATACTGAACCTTTGTTCCCAAGGAGGGATGCTGGTCCACCTGCTGGCACAGTGAATACAGCCGCTTTGTTTGGGCCCTTTCTGGAATTAAAAGAACTTTCTCTCTTGATGCAGCCTTTGCTCAAGTGTTCTGAGTCTGGTAGAACCGGATCTATGCTTTACATAACACCAGGACATAGTCATCATTGTGACTTTTGCTGGCCACCAGACCCACAGCGCGGACTCTTACCCACCCTGCCCTCCAGCAAATATGCTGGATCCCGGATCCTGGCAGTAGAGTCACTTGACTTTCTGTCCCTAAACCTGGTCTACTTCCTGTTTCTTTTCTTTCTTTCTTTCTTTTTGAAGATTTATTTATTATATATGAAAGTACACTGTAGCTGTCTTCAGACACACCAGAAGAGGGCATCAGATCCCATTACAGATGGTTGTGAGCCACCATGTGGTTGCTGGGATTTGAACTCAGGACCTTCGGAAGAGCAGTCAGTGCTCTTAACCGCTGAGCCATCTCTCCAGCTCCTGTTACTTTTCAATACCCGATGGAAACCTTGTTTTATGTGGCACACATGGTGGGGTTTTCTGGGCTATCAACTTCCTATCGATTCATATTTTAATGTTTGCCAGCTGGTGCTCCAGGCGCTCGCGTGGCTTCAATGTGACTGCATAGTTCCTTTTCAGAGTGTCACCAACTAAAACCCTATGTCCAGGTAGCTCACAGCGGATTCTGGCCTTGAGCTCTGCCGGCTGTGTGGTAACCCAAGCCGTCTGTGCTCAACAACAATGAGCGCCTCAGATCTCTTGGGCACTTCCTTCCTCTGATTATGAGTCTCAGCAGAACCCAGAGAGTAGCCATCGGGCAGAGCAGGCTTGGGTGCCAGTTTGGCTACTGCAGCCTGGCTCTACACAGAGAAACCCCACTTCCTGTAACAGCTCTTTCCCCGGCCTCTAACAAACCTTGAACTTTCCATGATTTTGATCTCTGTTTTTCCCCCAGAGGGCTTGGAGAGAAAGATTCCATTTATGGAACCAGAGTCAGGCAAAATTACAAGGTTAAATTTCTCCTGGGTACCTTATAGCTCTCGTTTTCTCATTCTCTTGGCCTTGCCTCCCACTTTTTATGCTCCCAGAAGTGTTTGCTCCAGATCCACCACCACCCCCGCCCACTCTGGTCACAAGACAGACAGACAGACAGCTAGACAGACAGTCAAGCAGGCAGGCAGATGGATGGACAATCAGGCAGGACAGGGCAGGACAGGACAGCAATGTGCGTGCTAGGCTTTAGAGTCGTACTTGCCTATTACACATGAAACCCTGAGTTGAATCCCCAGAACACCCTATAGGTGTGTGGTGGCACACACCTATAATCCCAGCGTTTACGAGGTGAAGGTCAGATGAGAAGTTCAAAGTCATCCTCGGCTATGTAGCTAGTTGGAGGCCAGTGAGCACCACACACAAAGCAGGCTCAATCCAAGCCAAGGCTTGTGTGATCGCTCAGCAGATAAAGGTGCTTGCTATATTACGCTGATGTCCAGAATACGATCCTTGGAACCCAATTAATGATGGAAGGAGAGCCATGACCACAGAACCATCCTCTGTCTGTCACAGGTGCATGGTGACATGGTGGAAAAGCACATTAAACCGTGCTAATGATAAATAGAATAATTTAGGAAAAAGAGAAAGTCAATGTTCGATTTTTAAATTTTGTTTATTTTTATTTCCTGAATATGGGTGCTTTGCCTGAATGCATGCATGTGCACCACATCCAGGCATGCATTGCCCACAGAGGGCAGAAGATGGCAGACGATCCCGTGGCTCTGGAGTTATAGCTGAGTTGCCATGTGCCTGTAGCTGAACCCAAGTCCTCTGGAAGAGCAGCCAGTGCTCTTAACCACCGAGCCATCTCTCCAGTCCTTATGTTCCCCGTGTCTTACTACCTGTCTCCCTCTCAGCCATCCCACATCTTCACATCTATGACCTCCCATGATTCCAGAGGAAACGTCTGTGACAAATACATTGAAGTGTTGGCTTTAGTCCATTTCCTGTTGCTCTCAGGGAGCACCCGAGAGGAGGTGACTTGTAAACAATCAGCGAGTATTGGCCTTGTGGTTTTGGAGACAGGGAAGTCTCTGAGCAAGGAACCGGCGGCTTCCTGGTGATGCCTGTCTGTGCAAGAAGGGCATCATGTGGCAGGACGGCAAGCATGCTAGCTCTGTCTTCCTCTACTTACAGAGCCACAAAAGCCATCATGGGTGTTCCACCCACGAGCTCATCCAATCCTAATTACTTCCCAAAGGAGCCTCCTTTGAGTACTAGAAACTTAAATTTATCCTGGTTGATTTGTCAACATTAAGATATTTTAAATTGTATTTGTTTGTTTGTTTATGTTTTACTAGGTGTGTTTGTACATATGTTGTATGTGGGAGATATGTGTGTGAATTCAGGAGCACAGCCTATAATATGCATGTGGACGTCAGAGGACAACTCTTGCCAAGTTGTCACCTTGGGTGTTATAGTTCAGGAGTAGCAACACAGACAACAGAGCCCCAGTGGAAAAGATGAAAAGTCTTAGCAAATTTCAGGGCAGTGGGTTGTGATAAGGCTGGAGCATGGCAGCCACTCGATTCCTCTGGAAAACAGATTCCTCTGGGTCTCCAGCAGGCTAGAAGCTGCCAGTCTCAGCCTAAGGACCCGGATGGACAGTTCTTGGATGACTTGGACAATCCAAGGCCATACAGATTGATCGGGCTGGACATGTGTGTGTGCGCACACCTATAACCCCAGATCTCAGGATCAGGAATATTATGCTGTTTCTCAAGGCTAAGCTTTCACAGAACAGCTCCTGGCCAGAGGCTGCAGGTGGAAGGCAGGAGGGAATCTCTCCCCCAGGGTCACATCAGCACTCCGGCTGCAGCTTACAGGTGGCATAGTAACAGCAGGCATAGTGTTCATGTCCGCAAAACCTTTACATCCATCCACGTCTTTAGAATTTTACGAACTAAGCCTTTTTTTTTTTTGATTCTCATGAAAGAAACAAAAAGCCAGGCGAGGTGGCGGCACTTGGGAAACTGAAGCAGAGGACCTAGAGTTCAAGGCTACTCTGATCAGGAACGCAGGCTGGGCTCTATAAGACCCTTTCTCATAACAAGAGTGAAAGGAAAGACAGAAAGGTCAGGAGATGGCTCTGCAGGTAAGAGCACTGGCTACCAAGCCTGAGAGCTTGAGTCCTGTCCCTGGAACGCAAGTGGCAGGAGAGACCGGGCTCTGGAAAGTAGTCTCTGACCTCAAGAGGCTCGTCATGACACACGTGCATTCATTCACAGGAAAGGAAAGGGAGGAAGGGAGGGGGAGAGAGGGGAAAGAGGGAAGGAAGGTTGGGGGAGGGGAAGGAGGAAAGAAAGGAAGAAAGGAAGGAGGGAGAGATGAAGGGAAGAAGGGAGGGGGAAGGGAGGGAAGGAGAGAGGGAGAGGGGAGGGAAGAAGCCCAAAGTCCCTAGCACTGCCTAAACCACGTAGAAGGAAGCAAGCAAGCAGCAAGCTCCGTATAAGCTTAGTCTTCAGATACAATCTGTGTCTGATTGCATAATTAATAGGAACACTGTGGACTCTAGTTTGCAGATGAGAAAACTAAGATTTAAGAAAAACAAACACCTTACCCCAAACTACACAGCCAGTCAGTGAAATGCTCCCCTTCCAGGTCCATCCGCTCTCGAGAGTCTAGCGTCTTTTAATTTAATTTAAAATCATATCCGAACAGCAAACTGGGGGCAGTGGTTCCACAAGCATGAGGGAGGACCTGAATTCAGTTCCCCAGCACTCACGCAGAGAACCCTATGGTGGCACCCATTCTCAGCGCTGGGGAGGTAGAGACAGGATCCTGCCAGCTTGCTGCTGGCCAGCCGGTCTCCTAACCGGCAAACCCCAGATTCAGTGACATGTGTTCACCAGAAAAGCACATCTAACCTTGATCTCTGAAAACACACACACACACACACACACACCCCTAACACACATATACATGATACTCGAGCAGGCATGCATTATGCTTTAAGCTTTAAGTCTAGTGTTATACTGTACCTCCACACTTTTTTTTTTTCCCTCTTCGTGGTCGCAGGAGCTTCGTGTGTGGAAGCAGGGGGTAAGAATCTGAGGATGACCTAGGGTCGCAGATTTATGTATAAATGTCATCCTGCCCAGCCAGAGAATTTAATTTTAATTTAAAAGCCCTTGGGGTAGACAGTGGATCCCATCTGCAGGACTAATGTGCCTGAGCCTACTGCTGTCACCACGTCCCTCTCCGTGCCCCTTGCGGAGTATAAGAGAGGCTTCGAGGACACAAGCTGGGATCTTGCTGGTATCCTCCAGGGTGCTGTGCTTCAATACCAAGATGCCAGGCCCTTGGCTTGCTCTTAGGATCCCACCCACTTCTACCAAGGAACTGAAGAAGAAAAAAAAAAAAAAAAAAAGCGGCCAGCTTGAAAAACAAAACAAAGCAAACACGAAACATCAACAGCAAAAAAGATAGAAAACTGAAACTATTGTGGAACCGTGTGCCCGTCATCACTGTACCTTTCCTTGGTTAACCAGGGAGTTCAGAGTCAGACTGGGAAGAAAGGAAGAAGAAAGACAATGCAGCAGTTTTGTTTTTGTTGTTGCTAAACTTATTTCACGGACACTGGTTTTGCAACTCAGTGTTTCTCAAGATCATATTTGATGGGTGGCTGGTGTTGACTAATTGACATCCCTCTGTGTCTGCAGGTTCCTAATCTCAACAAAACCTACTCGTGGGGGACAACATCTGGAAAAAGTGCTAGTCCAAGTTCTGCTCAAGAGGTTGGGGAGAATAAGGAGGAAACACTGGCAAATCACAAAAAAAATAATTTCTTTATATTTGGGTTTTTACTGGGCTGAGGATCAAGGTCGGAAAGCGAACCAATGGGCTTTCTGGTCATTTTTTTTCTTTTTTCTTTTGTTTGTTTTGTTTTTGTTTTTGAGGAAACAGGTTCTCTAGACCAAGCTATCCTTGAACTTTGTTTCATGTCAGAACTTTTCTTGGAGAGATGCAACACACCCCAGTGAGGGAGCCCATGACAGGCTAAAGTACAAACACCACCAAAGTCCAACTTGGTGAGCCAAAGAGTTTTATTGGGGTTACTTACAGAAGCAGAAATGACTCAATGACAGCTGCGTCACCTAAGCCCATCCCAGCACAGGTGACGACAGCTCATAAAAGCTGGCAACCTGGAGCACAGTTCACACCCTGCAGGTGGCTCAACCGGTTGGAGTGTCCCTTCCAAGTGACTCAGTTGGTGTAACTCTCTCCCAGAAGCTGGTCTGGTGTCAGAGCCTTTGCAGCTTGGTTTGTCTCAGAAGACTCTCAGAAAACAAACAAACAAACAAACAACAAAACTCATTATTCTATGTATTCAAAGATGTCCCTCTACAAGTAAATGTCACAGACAACAGTCCTATAGTTAAGGTCTCCCACGGGAAAGGGGGCAGATATGAAAACATTTGTGTATTCTGGTTATAACCTATAGCCTTTTTTCCTAAAAAGAATATTCTTGAGACATCAGCTTGCTCTGTACCAGTAGGTCTGTGACTGATATATCATAAATGTTAACCTAGTAGTTCAACTCTCTATAGGAGGCCGCGAGAGCAAGGCTGCACACACGGCTTGGGTAAGCACTATGCTCCCCGTAATTACTTGGTAGACTCAAGCTTGCCTTTCAAGAAAAGAGGAGGAGACACCTTTCATTTTATGAAAAGAGAGGACGATGGGAAGCAAATACTAGGAGGTTTTTAACTCGTTCTAGACTGCTCATTATGTATAAAATGGAGGGTTTGCAGGTGGTCTTTCTGGAGAGTACCACCTACTAAGCCAAGCCTGAAATGCGACCTCCAGACTTACACCTTCACGTTAGTCTGTTTGTGACTTGAGTGTCAGCATTAGCTTGGCAGTGATGGGGGGATAGACTTATCTTTGGCAACACTCATTTTCCCACCTGTGAAGAGGAAGTAATTACAGTCCCTTTAGGCTAAGATAAGTAGGTGAGAAAGTGCTGGGAGCATTTTAAAAAGCATGGTCCAAGACATATGGGGCTATCATTATTACGCTCTGCTATTTAATTTCTCCGTGTGGAGATGCAGCCATTAGCGGGAGTACCCCTCAATGATACAGTGAAGCTCTATCGTTAAGATGTTGAGAGAACTTTGAAGATGAAAGAGTGCCTCCATGTTTGTTTCCCCAGGGTCTGGTCTCACGCAGATCAAGTGGTGGAAGGGGGCTGTGATCTCCTCTTACAAAGTTTTACTTGAAAACGCTCACATAGTATGCCTCAGCAAAGGTGCTTGCCTCCAATCCTGACCGGTTAAGTAGCCTGGCCACCAAAGTTCAATCCTTGGAACCCTCCTGGAGAAAGGAGAGAACCAGCACCCACAGATGTCCTCGGACCTTCACGTGCATGCCGTGGCTTCTTTGAAAAGATGCTTTGTGGATTGAAGGTGTAGTGGTAGAGTCTACTTGGCGAGCTCAAGGACCTAGGTTTAGATACCTAGGTACCACACACACACACACACACACATGCACACACACACACACACACACACACACACGCATGCACACACGTGCACACACACACGCACAATTCCAAATAGCTAATACGTAAGCAGAGATGTTATTAAACTCAGAGAGGAGTCTTCACTCGGAGCTTAGCGCTACAGGGAGGAAGTAATCTATGAAAGGCTAGGGACTGGAGGTAACATCAAACACTGGCTGTTATACAGATGAACTCTCCCAGGGACCTGTGGTCACCTGTCTAGATCAAGTGTTCTCTTCCCTGGGAAGAAAGAGGGGCAAGCCTGTACCTGCACTGGCTACTGATGCATAACAGATAGGAATTTCTCTTATTAGAAATCTTTTTTTTTTTTTCTTCGAGACAGGGTTTCTCTGTATAGCCCTGGCTGTCCTGGAACTCACTCTCTAGACCAGGTTGGCCTTGAACTCAGAAATCCGCCTGCCTCTGCCTCCCAAGTGCTGGGATTAAAGGCATGTGCTACTATGCCCAGGTTCTTTTTTTTTTTTTTTTTTAAAGATTTATTTATTTATTTATTATATGTGTGAACATTTTAGCTGTCTTCAGACACTCCAGAAGAGGGCATCAGATTTTTGTTATGGATGGTTGTGAGCCACCATGTGGTTGCTGGGATTTGAACT
>NC_034598.1:55297449-55317794 GCF_900095145.1 Mus pahari
ACAGGGTTTCTCTGTATAGCTCTGGCTATCCTGGAACTCACTTTGTAGACCAGGCTGGCCTCGAACTCAGAAATCCGCCTGCCTCTGCCTCCCGAGTGCCGGGATTAAAGGCGTGCGCCACCACGCCCGGCTTATAGTACTTTTTTAACCAATTGACCAGCTGATGGATATTTTGATGTTTTTCATTTTTTTACTATAACTTTTTAATTTTTAGTTATATTTTACTTAGCATGTGTGTTGCCTTGGCTCATGTTTCAATATCAGAGGACAACCCATGAGACCCTTCCCCTCCTTCTCCCATTGGGTTATGGGGAATGGACTTTAGATCATCAAGCTCAGGCCTTTACCCACTGAGCCATCCGGTGGTTCTATTTTATCTTTGTAGGGCTGGGGAATGTCTGCAAGCTAAGCTAGTGCTCTTTGATTGTTATAACTAATGGTATCAGCTGGTGGCATACACTGTAATCCTAGCGTCCTAGCATCCTAGCACTCGGAAAGCTGAGGCAGAAAGAACAAGTTCAAGGCCAGCGTGGACCATAGAACTAGACGTTAAAATACTTAAGGAAAAAACAAAATCAGTGTGTCATTTATATTCAGCAGATGTCACCCTTTCCAGGGTGTAGTTCAACAAAGCCTGACATACAAACAAATAATTGGATAATCTACCTTGGCCACTGTAAAGGTTTCAAACATTTCCTGCCGTTGAAGAGATGCTTAACTGTTTAAAGCACTTGGTCTTCCAGAGGACCGGAGTTCCATTCCTAGCAACTGCTTTGGGGAGCTCTCAACAGCCTGGAACTTCAGCTCCATGGGATCTAGAACCTTCTTCTTCTCAGGCATCTGCACACACATGTATACACACACACATGTACATACATAATAAACATTTAAAATAGTTCCTGGTGTTTGCCTTCTGCCTCAGTCTATTATATTTTGCCATGAGGCTCTATCTTCTTTATGGGTATGAGAGCTATTAGTGTAAACATTTCTTTATACTTCGTACTTGCCTTTCACACTTTCATTTGCTTTGCAGCACTGGGGACTGACCCCTGGGCCTTGTGTAAGCTAGGTAGCCTCTGTACCTCTAAGCCATATACACAGCCTCTTTGTACTGAAAACAAATGTATTATAAAGCTTGAATAAACAGTAACAATGTATTGTTAGCATTCATATATTTTTTATGGAATATAGAAGACCCTGTCTCAAAAAACAACAAAAGGAAGGAAGGAAAGAAGGAAGGAAGGAAGGAAGGGGGAAGGAAAGACAGACAGACAGACAGACACATTATCCTTCCCTTTCTGGTACAGGAGAGAAGAAAGGTTTCATAAGTAGAAACTTCCTTTGCGTCTATTGCATTGCTAGGGATTGAACTGACAGATCTGCTCATGCTAAGCTACAGCCCAGACCTAGGAGAAGTGTGCACTCTATTTTCAGACATCCCCTTGAGTGTGCTGCTCTTCAGTTGCCTTTAGCTCAAAATAATCCTCATACCAGAGCGGCATATTTTAGAGAGGCCTATTCTGGAGCGAACGCCCCCTCCCTCTTAGAAGCATGGTAGAAATAGCAAGCCTACCTAATTTCTTTAGAAACGGCCCCGTTTCCTCCTGCTCCCTCCATCTGTGGTTTGCCACACACATCTTCACGTAAAAAAAGGAGGAGGTGTGCTTCTGACAACATCAGCCAATGATTGGCAAAGGCCGAGAACCTGGAGTTGCGGTTCCCAGGGGCCGGCCAGAAGCCGTCCTCAGCACTGTAGGTTGGCGTCATAAACAAGGGAAGTTACCCAAGCGTAGGCAGAGCTTGTTTGTCTGCCCCTGTTCCTTGCTCTTTCGACACAGCCCCCATCCACTGGCCCATAACAGTTCTGCATGGCCTGTCCTGACTCTTTCCAAATTCCTGGTAGAGAAAGCCTTACTTCCTCAGTGTATGTTCAAGGCCTTGGCTCAAGGCATGGATCGTCGACTCTTCTATAACGATTTTAGATTTTTCAACAGAGGACTGAAAGTGTGATTGAGGGCCTGGGTGACTGGGTAGAGCTTATGTATGTATGTATGTATGTATGTATGTATTTTAATTAGTTTGTTTGTTTATTTATTTAGTAAGTTTGGTTTTTCAAGACAGGGTTTCACTGTGTAGCCCATATGTAGACCAGGCTGGCCTCTAACTCAGAGATGCCCCTGTCTCTGCCTCCCCAGTGCTGGGATTGAAAGCATGCTGAAATTTGATGTCTGTTTACGCTATGTGGTGAGTTCCAGGTCAGCATGAACTCCTTATATAGTCTAGACTATCCTCCAGCTCGTCCTCCTGCCATAGTCTCCCGATTGCTGGGATTACGCCCAAATGCTACCACGCCTGGCTTTTCGATAATTGCTTTTCTTTTCTTACTTTCCTCTTTCCTCTCTGCCTCTCCCTCCTTCTCGTCCTTCTCTGTGCTGACATTTGAATCCAAACCCTTCCATATGTGAAACACACTCTTCACCTTAGCGCACACTGAAACCTCTCACTATTTGGTTTTATTCCTAATTCTTCCCAGTTTTACATTTCATGTTTGCATGGCTTGTACTTTGTTTTTGCAAGAGACTGCCCTTCTCCCATCTGTCTTTCTCATGTCAGACAAAAAGCTACTACCTCCTCTGAAGGCTTCCTAGACCGAATCTTATCGTGTTCTTGTGCTCTTTAGTTTATAATTTTGATAGACGCTTAAAGGATGTATTGATTGGCTAATTACAGACCATCTGCCATTATGATATAATTTTCCCAGGTAAATTACAAGGGTTTTGGAAGGTAGGTACCAATTTGACACGTCTTTTATGTCTCGCCCAGTTCCCCCTGTTCTATGGATCTAGTGAGGTGTCAGCCCTTGATATAGTGAGAGACGCAGTGTTCTTGACACAAGAGGACCCACAGCAGCCACACAGAGCATCCCTGCTGGCCCGCGCCCCCAGCCAGGCTCCTCATCTTGGATGTGGATGATTTATGCTGCTCAATTTGGGCAGTGTCCGAGCAGCCTTCACAGTATCTATAGGCACGGTGATCCTACTCCTTGTAAAAAGGCAGCTCAGCGGTTAAGAGCACTGACTGTCCTTCCAGAGGTCCCGAGTTCAATTCCCAGCGACCCACATGGTGGCTCACAACCACCTGTAATGGAACCCGATGCCCGCTTCTGATGCTGTCTGAAGACAGCTAGCTACAGTATACTCATATACATAAAATAAAAAATAAGAAGGCAGCATGAACTCTCAGAGAATGCTTGTCTTCAGCAAAGCTTGTCACTTCAGTCGGGTGGGGGTGGGGCACACCTTTAGTCCCAGCACTCAGGAGGCAGAGGCAGGTGGATCTTTGAGGCCAGCCTGGTCTACAGAGTGAGTTCCAAGATGGCCAGGGCTACACAAAAGAGAAAACCAAAACCAAACAAAGACTTGTCTGTTCCACCCAAAGCTCTTGGCCTAGGATAGACTCTGTGGATGGTGGCATCTACCTGGGGTCCCCATGTGTTTCACAGCTGTCTCTGTCAGTAAATGCCCTGCCCTGAGAATGGGCCACAACTCTGACCAATATTCCAGAACAAAAAATAACTCAGCATCACCCTATCTGGCCAGAATCAGGGCTGGGGAGCTAACAGCCTTTAGCAGGTACGTGTGGATTGGGAGAGAGTAGCTTGCACAGAAGGACCAGTCAGTATTGGAAAGCTAACGGAGCACACGACTGTAAATCTAGCACTCAAAGGGCTGAGGCAGGGGAATCACAGATTCAGAGCCAGCCTGCACTATACAGGGGAACCTTTATATGAATAACAAACCAACAGACATTGGGAAGTCCAGTGTCCTAATTAGCTGAATAAAAATATTTTTTCTTTCCCACAAACAAACAAACAAAAAAAACAAAACCTTATATCTGTGCTTGTGTGTCTGTGAGCAAGTGTGCCACAGCGCTCATGTGGAGGTCAGAGGAGGAGCAAGCTTAATTAGGCCATGAAGCTTGGCGGCAAGCACCTTTATCCACTGAGCCATCTCGCCGACCCTTTCACCCAGTCTGAAGAGCAAAATTTCTCATCCCCTCACACAGATGCAACACCTCTTGCATCAGACATTAAGTCAATACCGAGTAAATCATTTGTGGGCGGTAGAAACCTGGATTTTTCTTTGAGGCTGGCTGACTCTTTCCCTTAAGTGACTGGGCCCCACAGGCAAGGTACACATGGTTCGAAGGTGACCTCAGGTGTGAAAGATAACTCTGTCATTCCTGGCTGAACACACTGCCCTTTGGTCAGGGTCGCTGGGAAGTTAATAAGGTGTCAGTGAGTTCCTACAGATTAAAGTTCTAGAATAGTGTCTAGTATACAGTAAGAGCTCAAGTAATGTTCAGTGAAGGCCAAGAGGTCTTCTTTAGGGAAAATGTTTCTAAAAAAAAAAAAACATAGCAAGTACCTTACATTTCCCCTTCTATGGGGTTTCTTCAGTTGTGTGTGGTATTGGCTCAGACCCAGTGCCAAGTTGGTGAGGTACTTACCTGGAAATACGAGGTGCGAGCACCCTGATCCGCTGCACCGTGTAGGTGGAGTGTGGTGGCACACACTTACAATCCCAGCACTTGGAGGTGACGGTAGTGGGACCAGAAGTTTAGGGTTCCCAGGTGTGGTAGCTCATACCTTTAATCCCAGCACTCAGGAGGCAGAGGCGAGCAGGTCTCTGTGCGTTGGAGGCCAGCCTGGTCTACAGAGTGAGTTCCAGGACAGCTGGAGCTATGTAGTGAGATGCTTGGGGGACAGGGGGAGAGGGGAGAAGGAAAGGAGGAAGAGGGAGAGGAAGAGGAGGAGGAGGCAGAGGAGGAGCCTAGGGTTATCTTTAACTATCTGATGAGTCTAGGATAGCCAGTCAGACCCAGTCTCAAAAACAATATACTTTACTAATCAAAGTGTGTTTACCCAAGTGTGTTCACCTAGTAAAACCTTCAATTATTTGATGAACGTCCCTCGGGACTTTTTAATCTCAGGTGACTTTTGAGACTCCCTTATATTTGCCAAAATAATCTAAGTGTCGGTGCGGTTTCGCTTTCTGAGAGAAGCTGGAATTCTATTGATCATGCGTGTGCTGTCTCTTTTGCTTGGTTTTCTTTTCAGCTGTGACCTGGCGAAGGTATTGGTGAGTGGAGTTATCAGTGAGCACCTTACGGTTAGCGCGGCGGTACTGGGCTTTTCAAATGTAGGAAGCTATAACGTATGCGAGATGTGTGTGTGTGTGTGTGTGTATGTGTATGGTGCATGTGTGTGTGTATGTGTGTGTATGTATGTGTGCATGTGTGTATGTATATGTGTGCCTGTGTGTCTGTGTCTGTGTGTTTTATGTATGTGTGTATATGTGTGTGTGCGTGTATGTACATGTGTTGTACATGTGTGTATGTGTGTCTGTGCATGTACGTATGTGTTATATACAAGTGCTTGCACATGAGTGTTCAGGTGTATGTATGCATGGAGCCTATTAGTCAGTATCAGGTATGTTTCATGTTTATCTTATTTCTATGACTATTATTTTTAACATCATTATTATTTTGGAGCAGGGTCTGACTCTATATCCCTGACTGTGTTGTAACTCACTATGTAGACCAGGCTGTCCTCAAACTCATAGAGATCCACCTGCTCCTGGGTCCTGACTGCCGGTATTAAAGGTGTGTGCCACCATGAACAATAAGAACACCCTCTTTGGGGGTTGGGGGGGACCGATCTCTTGATAAGCCCGGAGCTCTCTGATTTGATTAGATTGACTGGCCAGTGAACCCTCAGGGCCTCCTGTCTCAGTCCGTCTGTCCAACTTGGCTTTTTATGTGGGTGCTGGGAGCTGAACTCAGATCCTCATGCTTACACGGCAAGCACTTAGCCCACAGAGTCATCTCTTCAGCCCAAACGCTTTAAAGATACCATACTATGTTCGTGTGTGCCTGCTTGTTTGTATGTGCACCGCATGGCTACAGTGCCTGAGGAGGTCAGAAAAAGGGCTCAGTTCCCTAAGCTGGAGTCACAGGCTGTTGGGAGCCACTTGGTGTATGTGCTGGAGACCAAACCCAGGTCCTCTGCAGGAGTGGCAAGGGCTCCTACCTGCTGAGCCATCTCTCCAGTTCCCTCACATTCACTTCTTTTGTTTGTTTGTTTGGTTTGGTTTTTTTTTTTTTTTTTCCCGAGACAGGATTTCTCCATGTAGCCTTGGCTGTCCTGGAACTCACTCTGTAGATCAGGCTGGCCTCGAACTCAGAAATCCGCTTGCCTCTGCCTCCCAAGTGCTGGGACACATTCACTTCTATTCTGGAATAATTTTGCTCTATTTCTGTTTATATTTCTTTGGGGAAATGAACTGTTAGACATAGAAGTGCTGATTTCCTTCCTTCCTTCCTTCCTTCCTTCCTTCCTTCCTTCCTTCCTTCCTTCCTTCCTTCCTTTCTTTTTCTGTTTTTTTTTTTTTAAGATTTATTTATTTTATGTATACGAGTACATTGTAGCTGTCTTCAGAAATATTAGAAGAGGGCATCCGATCCCCTTACAGATGGTTGTGAGCCACCATGTGGTTGCTGAGAATTGAACTCAGGACCTCTGGAAGAGCAGCCAGTGCTCTTAACCACTGAGTCATCTCTCCAGCCCTCCTTCTTTCTTTAAACTGTAGAGTTTCTGTGGTTGTGGTGTCTGGTACAGCAATAGAACATTGTATATATGTATGCATGCATGCATGCATGTACGTATATAATACAATTTGAATGTTCTCATTCCAATTGTTTTCTCTCTCTCCCTCCAATTATTATATTTCTATTACTGTGACAAAACACCACAACCAAGGCAACTTATAAAGAAAACATTTAATTGGGTTTATGGTTTCAGAGGGTTAGAGTCCATACAGTGGAGCAAAGGCAGGATGGCTGGAACAGGTGAGAATTTACATCTTCCTTCTTCCACAGGTAAGAGGCAGAGAGGCAGGTTGTAGGGGAGGGAGGGAGGAAGGGAGAGAGAGAGAGAGGAATTTCTTCTTCCTCCTCCTTCCCCTCTTCCTCCTTCTTCCTCTTCTTCCTCCTTTTCTCCTTCTCCTCTTCCTCCTCCTCCTCCTCTTCCTCCTCCTCCTCCTCTTCCCACCCCCTCTCCTTCCCCTCCTCCTTCTCCATTTTGTGCTATCTGCCTAGGTAGACTCAGGCTTAGGGGTAGCACGTCATCTCCCTAGGTCCTGAGATTGTGCAAATATGGAGCTTCTGTCTTCACATGCTAACATGACTTGAACCATTATGTAAGGTGCTAAGTTGTTCATACCTTATTGGACTTAATCTCTGGAAGAATGCTACAACATTAGTGCTGTTATTTTCCTACTTTCTAGATGTAGGATGGGGTTTCAGTGAAGTTAGATAACTTACTGTGGACTACACCATCTCATCCATCACACATTTGAACCTGGGCCTTCTGATTCCCAAGCCTACACACTCAACCACTAAACATCCTTACTTTGGATTATATTGTTTATCTTTGTCATAAACATCATGGAAGTTACCTGAGTGACAACCACAACCATGGAGACTGATCAAAGCAAAGAGACACCGATGGTACCAGAAAAGCTATCCTAAATGATTTTCTTCTGGCCTTCAAGTAATCAACTTCCATGAAAAAGAACCTTTGTATTTTTAGCTATATATACATGTATGCATTGTGGAGGTGTGTGCATATAAGTGTAGGTGCCTACGAAGGCCGGGAGAGAGTCCAAAGTCCAATCACTTCTCTTCTTTCTTCCTGACTCCTCTACCATGAAGATATCTGAACCATGGAGATATATATAGATGTCCCATTTATGTTCTTTAGTCTCTTATTCTCTGTTTGCTGACTAGTTGAGGGTATATGTGTAAATTAGTATTTATTGAAAGGATATGATTCTCTGATGAGTGTTTACAGATACACTGCTCTATGGGTATAGCAATAAGTCATTACAACTCAGTTTAATACTATATTCACTTAGTAGAGTAATAGTAGTAAGGCCTCCTCTTGGTCAGTGGGGCAGTGGACAGTGCCACCAAACAGAAAAGTTGGTAAGGTTGAATGGATTCAGAAAGCCTGGTAATTCTCATATCTGAGAGCCATAGGCATTTAGTCCACTCCTGGTCAGGTTCTGTACTTGCAGTCAGTTGTGAGCTGCCTGATATGGGTGCTCAAGTCCTCTGCAAGAATACTGTATGTTCCTAACCAAAACTTTTCCTAAGTTTGGCTGTGCTAGGCATTGTTGTTATTGTTTGTTGTTTGAGACACAATCACTATCCAGTCCTTATTGGCCTTGAACCAATAGATGACACTTGCCTCAAGCTTGTGTGACCTTCTGGTCTCTGTGTCAGAATGCTAGTGTAACAGGGACATGCCACCACACCCAGCTCTCTCCTGGGATTAAAAAAAAAGATTTAAAATTATTTTTATTTATGTATATGTGTGTATGTTGACATAGGTGCTAGGTTTAAAAATTGTGTCCTTGTAACAGCAGATATTCTTGACTACCAAAGCATCTTTGAATCCCCTTTTAGAGTTATTAAAAGAAATTTTGGCTCAACAGCTTTTCTTTGAGATGAGATTCTCATTATATTGGCCAATCTGACTTTAAACACCCGAGTTTAAGCAATCCTCCTGCCTCAAGGTCTTTTCAGTATCTGGGACTACGGGTGTATGTTACTATGCCAGGCTAAGAACACACATTGTCTCACATAACAAGCCCTAAGTAGGGCAGTTTCAGAGCTTGTTAATTAAAAGATCCAAGAAGTCCCTTTAATCATTTGTGAAATTCTTGGTGTCATTTATGTCCATAATTTGGCTCCAGAATTCCCAGGTGCCAAGTCCAGTGGGGTGTCTTTCTTCAAGGTGATGAGATGGTTCCCAAAAGCTATCCAGCAAGCTTTCTCTCCCGAGTTAGTGTCTCAATAGTTGGCTCTGTGTGATCAATCCACACTGAAAGCTGTCCGTGGTTGTGAAGGCAATCATGACTGACTGGCCTTAAGCCAACCCCCTGAGCAGCCACTGAACTTTTATCCAAGGATAAAAAGTTTAGCGAGCAAAAAGAAATGAGTAAAAGATGCTGAGCATCCATCAAGGCCCAACATTTTTAGGGTAAAAAGACTCACATTCTCTTGGCCCCATTCAGCCAAGGGTTTTATGAGATGTCTCTCACTTAATCCTTATAGTAAGCAAATGAGAATAAAACAGGAACATTGTTATTCCCATCACTGAAAACAAACCTATGTCACAGAGTAGCTACTTAACATTAAAAGTCACACAAGAGCCGGGAATGGTCGCACACCTTTAATTCCAGTACTCAGGAGGCAGGTGGACCTCCATGAGTCCTGGTCTACATAGCTATACTGAGTTCCAGGCTTACATGGTGAGACCCTGTCCCAAGATGGGGGGAGGTCACATAAGAATAAGCAAGAGGGACTGGAGAGAGGTTTAGTAATTAAGAACTCTGGGTACAGAGAACTTGGGTTCAAATCCTAGGACCTACATATTGGCTCACTGTTGCCTATAACTCCATTTCTGGGGGATCTGACACCCTCTTTTGGCCTCGGGGGTACCAGGTACACACATAGTGCATACACATAGATGCAGGCAAAATATCCATACACATAAAATAATAAATAAAATAACCAATGAGCAAGAGTGCTGTCTTTCCAGCACTGGTCTGTCTGTCCCACAGGCCATCCTCCTTCATGTCACACGGCACCAGTGAAATAGTCATCGGTTGGTGTGACCTTTAGGATAAATCTGTGTCATCATTTATCTTCTGTCTTAGCACACAGTCAGAACATCACCTGCAGTTGCAGGTACACAGATGTGATTGTATCACACATGCCTTACAAGACACTGGCTGATTTCAGGAGCGAAAAAATGGACCTCCTTGTTTTTTTTGTTTGAGTTTTCATACCATTTTAAAAAAATTGTTTTTATCTCATGTACATTGGTGTCTTGCCTGCATGTATGTCTATATGAGGGTATTAGTCACAAGACAGTTTTAAGCTGCCATGTGGGTGCTGGGAACCAAACCTGGGTCCTCTGGAAGAACAGCCAGCGCTCTTAACCCACTGAGCCATCCCTCTAGACCCCAAGTTCCCCTATCATTTTAACTCTATTCTCTGCTCAGTACTGAGTGCGCTATAATCGCAAGTCAAATATTATTACCCCGTTGTTCAAATTATCTGGTTTAAAAAAACCAAAACAAAGTAAAACCTTTATCGAATAGTGACTTTTCGGGTTGTTACATTTTTACCTTTTTTTTTTTTTTTCTTCAGTGCTGGGGATTGAACCCAGGGCCTTGTACATTCTAAGAAAGCACTCTGCCTCCCGGCGGTGGTGGCACACACCTTTAATCCCAGCACTTGGGAGGCAGGCGGATTTCTGAGTTCGAGGCCAGCGTGGTCTACAGAGTGAGTTCCAGGACAGCCAGGGCTACACAGAGAAACCCTGTCTTGACCCCCCCCCCAAATAAATAAATAAATAAATAAATAAATAAAGCACTCTGCCACCAAGCTACATCTGTTAGAGACTTTTTGTTACTCTCTGTCAAAAGTTCCCAACACTCACCTTCCACTCACACAGTTGGGGAAACATTGATATGCTGGCTATTGTTTGGATATGCCTGAGCACACTCCTGCCACAGGACCTTTACACATGCTCTTCACTCTGCCGGAAAAGCATTTCCCCCATACACGCACAGGACTAACCCCTTAGCCTCCCATACCATACATTTACTAACCTTTACGCGTGTTCCCCAATTAACACGGAAAGAAAGGCTAGGCAGGCATTTAATGAGAATCTAAGCCAACAGGCTCCTCTATCAGTGGCACATGTGTGGTGATTCAGTCCACTTACAAATTCAGTTCTGTGTTTGACAAGAAGTCCTTTCAAAACTGAGCCCACCTGAGTCTGTTTTATTTACTTTACCCTCCCTTTCCTTGGATTTTCCTTACCCTCTTCCTTGCACAAGCAAGCCAGGGCAGGGGCGCCTGCGCACAAACACTAATTTCTAAAAGTTAAAAGGCAGCAAGCCCACGTGATTCTGATGGAGTGCTGACAGCCATAAACCATAATGTAGCCCCTTCCCCTTAAAAATAACATGGAAGATCTTTTCTGTTTCTGTGTCTGTGTACACTCTAGGAAGTTGCTAGGTAGGCCAGGCTGGCCTCAAACTCAAAGATCTGCCCGCCTCTGCCTCTTGAATCCTCGGATTAAAGGTATGAACAAGTACCAATATGCTAGGCTCCAAACATTTTTTTTTCTGGTGTGGTGGATTCTAAAGTATTTTAAGTATATTTTTCCTCAAAGCAGATGGAATAATTTACTATATACTGGGTAAGAGATTCCACTCTTTCTATCTATAATAAAACAAGTTTGTTAAATCATTTAACCCAGGGTTCAGGTGAAGAGGTCCTGAGTTCAGTTCCCAGCAACCACATGATGGCTCACAACCATCTACAATGAGACCTGGTGCCCTCCTTTGGTGTGCAGGCATACATGCAGAGCGAACACTATATACATAATCAATCAGTCAATCAACCAATCAATCTATCTATCTATCTATCCTTAACCTACACCCTACTCAAACTGGAGTATTTAACTGAAGTCCCTGCTATTTCAATACAGCATTATTTGAATGATGTCACAGTAAGAGTCAAAGAAAACGAATCCTGCATGGAGTGATTGTCCTCTTCTCGTACATTTGGCTAAGTACACAAGGAGCCCGCTTGTGCGCAAAGGAAGAGTAAAGCCAGACTCTGCTTTCTAGTCATCCAGTCGCGTTGTGGCCGGGACTCTAAGGCCCCTCTGGGGGTGAGTTCCCTGGAGTGAAAGGCTAGTTTGCAAATGCTGGACATGTGAATAAACCCGCAGGAAGGCAGATTAGCCAGCCTCCTTTCTGCCCGAGGGCGGAAGGGACTACACAGGAGCCATTTCTTTTCTTTCTCTCTGGTCTGGATTTCCTTCCTCCTCGTTCTCAAGTGACGATTACTCAGTCCTGATCCCAGAACGGGTTACACAAAAACCCGAGGCACCGCAGAAGCAGCGGTCTCAGCCTGAAGGCGACTGCTACCTTTCCGTTTTAGTCCCAGCACTGGGGGAGTAGAGGAGGAAAGGGTTTAGCCATAAGAAGTGACGACTTTCTCTTTTAAAAACCCCTAAAAAAAAAAAAAAAAAAAAAAAAAAAAAGAGGAGCCCCCTCTGCCACAGCCTGCATACCATAGCAGCCTTAAAGCTTCAAACCCTCTTTCCCATCAAGGTCTCTTGCAAGCAAGTTAGTAGGACTCAAGTCAACTCCATCACACCAAGGGGAAAACGACCCTCAGGTCACCCTAAGCAAAAAAAAAAAAAAAAAAAAAAAATTAAAAAAATCCTGTTTATTTTTATTCATAAGATTGCATGTACTTTTTACATCCCATGTGCTTTCCTTAACTGTTTCTTCAAACCAGTTTGTCTTCCTCTTGGGCACCCAAAAAAAAAAAAAAAAAAAAAAAAAAAAGTCGCATTTAAAAAATGTAGCCGATTCCCGAAGGAAAACCTTGTTTTTTGTTGTGTGGGTGAACAGTGGTCTAATCTACTTGCTCCCCCATAGGGTGACCGTGTAAGGTTACTCGTGGAAGGCGACATTTACAAAGTGCATTAAATTAAAAGTACTGGATTGTTCGGTGATTATGAAATTTGTCCCCCCAAATCTCAACTGCTTTCTTTAGCCATCCACATTTGGGACGCGCCTTCGCCACGGGGAGGCGGGAAAGCTTTACCACCGAAGTTCAAAAGAACCAGAAAGGATGTTTTCTTTCAAATAAGCACAACCCAGTCGCTCTTACCCCACCCACCTCTGCTAACTTATAACGGCCAGGGAGGGGCCAGCCGCACGCCGTGGCTCGTCCCCCTCGACGGAGACCGTTTCCACCAGGGCCTAGCCCGAAGGAGAGAGTGGGAAAAGTTCTCCATTATATTTCCGTCCTCTCCAAAACTTCGGCTCCAGTAGCGGGGAGTCACTGACGAATTTGCAGTTTCAGGGAGGTTGGGGAAGCCCTCGGGAGAACTGTCCCAGCAGGGACGGTGCTCGAACCCACCTTCCTCCCACGGTCCACCTCTGCTAGGCCGGAGGGGCGTGGCTGGGGGCCGCGGGCGGGGCCCCCACCTGCGCGCGCTGAACTGGGCGGGACTCAGCAGCGGAGGCCGGTGGGTCGGGACCTGGACGGGACCTTGGCAGCCAGGGGCGTGGCGCGTGCTGGGTCCGTGACTGTCTGGGGGCGGGGTCTTGGCTGGGCGGGGCCGGGTCTGAGGTGGGTGGGGCCTTGCCTGGCCGGGGGGGGGGGGGCTGGGTCCAGGAGGGGGCGGGGTCGCGGCGCAGCAGAGCGGGGAGGCGCCTGGAGAGGGCGGCGGAGCCTGTGGCGGGGGACCAGACGGCGGCTTGAGCGGCGGCCGCAGCTGCAGCAGGACGGCCCGCCGGCGGCTCGGGGCCGGGCGCCGGGAACCTCACGGGGCGGGCGGGCGCCGCACCCGGGCCTGGCCGCCTGCACCCCGGGGAGGCCCCCTGCGCGCAACCGGACCAGCAGCATGAGCAGCGGCTACAGCAGCCTCGAGGAGGACGCGGAGGACTTTTTCTTCACCGCCAGGACCTCCTTCTTCAGGAGAGCGCCTCCGGGCAAGTCCCGTTCGGGTCAGCCGGTGAGTGGCGTGCTCGGGGTCTTGGCTCCACGTGTCTGTGCCCGCGCTGACCGATGCTCGCCTGAGGGCTGCGGGGCTCTGAGAGTGGCCTTTGCCCTTTCGGCTCCAGAAAGGTGCTGGGAGCCTGGGCAGTGGGCGTGGGCCGCCCGAGGCGAGGGAAGGAGGTGGAAGGGCGCGGAGCCAGATGGCCTGGGCCGCTCTGCTTGGGGGACGCCGGCTGTGGGAACAGCTCCAAAGAGCCGGGAGGTCCCCGGGCCACTCGGGATAGCTCCCCCGGCAGCCCTTTGGGGTGACGGCCGGGTCACCGCGCCGTCCTGGCTGCAGTTTGCTCGATGGCCCTGAGTGGCTTGAGGGCACGCAATGGCCCATAGTGATCGAGCAGCCCCCGTGCGGGCAAGCTACGGGGTGAAGGGACCGGGCGATCGTAGGTGCTCATTAAAGTCTGAGTCTCATCAGGTCCGGTTTGCGGGTGCTGCGGACGTCCTAGGTAGACTTAGCTCCAGAGGGCTGAGCATTACGCCGGTTTCTTCCTTTTTTGGAGGAAGGGTGCCGTGGGAAGCGTGGCTTGGGAAAAGACCGTACGGGAAGTTGTGCCAGTTTCACAGATCGGGACAGGGATTTTTTTTTTTTTAGGGGAGTCTTCCAAACGGGGCACTTTGGCAGGACTTGTTAGGTCGGCTCTTAACCGGTGACCTTCTGGCCCTGGAAGCCGCACCAGGGAGCCTGGCCAGCTCGGCCACGTTCTTGTCAGATCTAGGAGCTTTAACGGAACAAACTTGTTGCTCCTAAAAACACCACAGACGCACACCAGAGGTTTCTGTCAACTCTGGAAATGAGAAACAAGAGACACTAGTCGTCCCGAGGCCCAGTGATGGGGATTTTGGTGGAGAGGAATCTCTGCCCAGACTGCCCTAGCCAACCCTTTTAAGTTTAACAGGCCGTTGTTTTCTAAAGTAAAACTTCTTTATCAGATTTGGAAGTTCTGGGCTTTCTTGGTCTATTAAATTTGCAAACTAAGGGGAGGAGGAGGGTGAAAGGCTAGGATGAGGTCAGTATTGCTAACAGCTAGTCCCCTTGAAGGGATAGGGTGGGTGGTATCATGCTTTCATCCTCAGATTTAAGGTCCATTTACTAGGGCGACCTTTTATTTTCAGTGGAATGTGATAATGGGGGAATTTGGAAGTCAGAGATTACCCCCGACTCCCATGCTGCCTGGCCTACCTCCTGTGGGGCAGGGAAGAAATGGCCTTTTCCCCTTCTCATCCAGTTTTTCCCTTATTGGGGTTCTTCACCACTCTACATATTCTCCACCCGTTTGCCTTGAGCTTGAGCCAGTTTGACTTGTATTCCAGAGGTGCCTGGTAATTTCCAGAAAACCAGGGGATTCTTGAATTCTACAGGTGTGAGAGTCCCCTCCACAGGGTGGTGGTGGTGGGGGGTCAGCAAAGAATCTTGTTCCTGCTATTGAGAAGTTGAAGCGTAGCTGGGGATGTGCATTGTAGAGAGCTTGCCTAGTACTTACTGCATAATATGGGGTTGCAGTTCACAGTAGTATGTGTGTGTGTGTGTGTGTGTGTGTCTGTCTGTCTGTCTGTCTGTCTGTCTGTCTGTGTCTGTCTGTGTGCAGGCAGGAAGCTCAGCAATTCAAGGTCATTATTCAGAACTCATTCTCTCTCTCCGTCTCTGTCTCTGTCTCTGTCTCTCTCTCTCTCTCTTTCTCTCTCTCTCTCTCTCTCTCTCACACACACACACACACACACACTTTAAGCAGCATTTCTCTGGAGGTTTATGTACATTTAGAGTCTAGGTTATATGCAATACGTAGCCACTTTGGTAACCGTCCTTTAATTGTGTCTGTATATATCGTGTAATATTGTCCATTGAGCACTGACATGACTGTGTGTGACTTGTTGAAAATCAGGGCAGTAACATACACTTCCTGGGTGGAGCCATTCACTCTGTCTATTTGAAGCTCTGTGGCCTGTTTACCCCTTCTAGCATCACACACATGTTGCATTAAGTCATTAGTGTTAAAGAAAGGGTTCTTGGTGAGAAGGGTTTCTGAAGCCCAAGTTTGTTTGTTTATTTTATTTTTGAGACATGGTCTCTACATAGCCTTGCCTGTCCTGGAACTCATCGAGTGAGCCAGGCTGGCCTCAATTCATGGAGATCCACCTGCCTTACCTCCTCTGCCCCTGCAGCCACGCCTGTCTGCACCTTGGATTGCAGCTTGCGTCGTCTTGTGTTTTATTTAAAGAAGTGACTGTATCTTAAGTTCCTGATTACATATTTGTGAACGAGGAAGTAACGCCCACAAAGCAATGCATGCCTACGGTAGAGTGTGTCTTTTGGGTAGAGTGTGTCTTTTGGGTCGGGTCAGATAAAACTTCTTCACTTTGCTATGATTATGGGGGCAAAAGAAACACTTCTTACACGGTACATTTACCTCTTCCCTAGGTGGGGAGAGCCATAAGGATGCATTCTTGCTAGCACAGATTTCCCCTCCACCCCCTTACACTGTACCACCTCCTGGGGAAAGCTAGGAAGTATGGTTTCTGGAACTCTTTTTTTTGGGGGGGGGGGGGTTGTTTGTTTGTTTGTTTGTTTTTTCAAGACAGGGTTTCTCTGTGTAGCCCTGGCTGTCCTGGAACTCACTCTGTTGACCAGGGTGGCCTCGAATTTAGAAATCCGCCTGCCTCTGCCTCCTGAGAAAGCGAGGGGCTCTGTTGAAGACAGGCTGAGAAGAGGGAGTGTGCTGCAGAGTCAGGGGTAGACATTTTCTTTCTTCTCTTGCCAGGCTAGGAAACATTATTCAACTTCTCCCCATCTCCAATGATAACAGAAAGAGACATAAAGAAAATGGTGTCCTTTTTTCCTTTTATTTTGTACCATGTTGGGCTTAAAAAAAAAAAAAGAGAGGCTTTGAGGGGGTGTTCCTGCTCTCCCCTCCCCCCCGCCACCCCCAGCCAATGCTTCACTGTGCAGTTGCTTAGTGAACACTGATTAGATGAATGATCCCTTTCCTGGCTTGAAGATACTTGGCTCTTCACCGCTCTCGAACGTGTCCTATCTCACGGGTCTCCCAAGAACCCTCTGGAACACTGCTCCTGGGAGAGGAGGGACTGTTGAGCAGCTGTCTAAGGCCCCACTAGATGCTAGGAAGGCCGGAGCGTGGGTCGTCTGCTCTCTCAGCAGAAGCGTAACTTAAGATGCTGTGTTCCCTTGTAAATATGGATATGTGTATACTAAGGCTTTCTTAGGATTCTGACTCTCCTGCACAGAATGTCTTGACAGTGCTCAGTTCTGGTCTGTGGACTCACCAGGCTTCAGAGGAGCCGCCTGTTCTTAGTTTTATAAGCAGAACCAAAAATGCTCTGTAGTTACTAAAATCAAACTGCCTAGAACACAAGCGCAGCCTAAAACTAGTAATACAATCTGCTAAGCTTCTATGTGGCCTTTTTTTTGAGACAGTCTGGGCTACACAGCTCTCTATGTAGCTAAGTAAGACCTTGAACCTCTTGATCCTGCCACCTCCCCCTAAGTTCAGGGAGTCATGCCCAGTTTTCTGGGGTGCTGGGGATCAAACCCTAGGGCTTGGTGCTCATGGGACAAGCGCTCCACTACTTGCACTGCGTTTCCTCCCAGCTCATGCCTTCCCTCCCAGCTGAGGGGATAGATAACCCTGGTGTATGGTGCTTTGCCTGCTACATGTATGTTTGCATGATGTATATGTAGTACCCATGGAAGTCAGTACCTTGGGTCCCCTGGGACTGGAGTTCCAAATGGTTATAAGCTGCCATGTGGGTGCTAGGAACCACATTTTTGTCTTCTGCAAGAGCAGCCAGTGCTCTTAACCACTGAGCCATCTCTCTAGCCCCTGCTCTCCCTTTATTAGTGTTTCTGGAAGTTTTTGAGGTAGTTCACTTGGGCAAAAGGTGGCTCACAATATCAGCAGTATTTTAGCTATTCCAATTTTAATCCTATATAACTGAATACAAGTATTTCCACCAGCAGTACATTTTTTAAATATTATTTTATTTTATGCGTATGGTGTTCTGTTTGCAAGTGTCTGTATACTACATCTGTGCCTGGTGCCTGCAGAGAACAGGAGTTGCCAGAGCAACTTGGAACTGGAGTTAAGAGGTACTTGTGAACTGCCGTGTGGGTGTTGGGGATTGAACCCGGGTCCTCTGGAAGAGCAGCTGGTGCTCGTAACAGCTGAGGCAGCCCCCACCAGCATTTTTGCCTGGCAGAAGCCGTTTACAGTGCACATCTCGCCGACATGACTGTTCTTACAGTCTTAATCCACTGGGCATTTGTGATTGTGTCAGCAAGACGCACAAAGGCACATTTCTCTCACTGAATCTCAAAGGGAAATCAGTCCCCAGCCTTCTGCAACCTCGAATGAGCGGTATGCTCGGCTGTGTTTCCTCTTCTGGCAAACATGCAAGATTTACAATTATTTGGGAGCAGTGACAAAAAAAAAAAAGAAAAGAAAAGAAAAAAAAAAGGACTAAAAATATCCAATGATGTAGTTCTTCTTTTTAGCTTTCCTTGGGCAGTCAGTGCCTGTCATCCTGTAACCATTATTTGTCTAGTCACGCATGAGGTCGATCCCATTCTTCTTCGTGGGGTCTGATCCCAGCTCTTAGCCCTGAATGTCAGCCACTTGCTTCCTCTTCCCTCCCTGGCATAAGTAACTGCCATTTTGGGGCTGGAGAGATGACTCAGCAGTTAAGAGCACTGACTGCTCTTCCAGAGGTCTTGAGTTCAGATCCCTGCAACCACATGGTGGCTCACAACCATCTGTATTGAGATCTGATGCCCTCTTCTGGTGTGTCTGAAGACAGCTGTAGTGTACTCACATACATAAAATAAATAAGTAACTGCCATTTCAAAAGGCCACAGGAGGAGGCTCGAAGGACATTAGTCATCCTTGGGCCGATTTTCAGAAACCGTAGCAGAAAACCAGAGTAGTGGGAGTAGTGTGTGTGTCTGGGTGCATCTTGTGTGATGTGTGTGTCCCCGCAAGCACAGCTTAAAGTTATAGGCATTCTCGCTGCTGCTGCTGCTGCTGCTGCTGCTGCCTCTTCCTCTTCCTCTTCCTCTTCCTCTTCCTCTTCCTCTTCCTCTTCCTCTTCCTCCTCCTCTTCCTCCTCCTCCTCCTCNCTTCTTCTTCTTCTTCTTCTTCTTCTTCTTCTTCTTCTTCTTCTTCTTCTTCTTCTTCTTCTTCTTTTTTCTTTAAAGATTTATTTTATGTATGTGAGTACACTGTAGCTGTCTTCAGACACACCAGAAGAGGGCATCAGATCCCATTCCAGATGGTTGTGAGCCACCATGTGGCTGCTGGGAATGGAACTCAGGACCTCTGGAAGAGCAGTCGGTGCTCTTACCCACTGAGCCATCTCTCCAGCCCCCAACTCTTCCTAGCTCCTTTAAATCATGGGGTCCTTCAGTTGAATATGTATAGAGAAAAGTCTGAATACAGTGAGAAGTTTCTGAACCAAAAACAAATTCACAACCCAACACTCAATCAGTCTCCGTGCCTGGCAATGCCTGGCGTGCTGGTTGTGACAGACTTCACTACACCCTGGGCAGTTTGTACAGTGCATGTTGACACACCACGCAAGGTTAATTAATGGCTATTGCCTGAAATGCCTCATGTGGATGTGAGACTGTTCTGTGTTTTGAGTTACACTGTTCTGGCCAAATGAATGAATGAATGAATGAATGAATGAATGATTTTCTGCTCTTGTAGAAGCATTATGCTTAAATTATGGGAAACAAAGATGAACTTTTTCCCTGTTACTGTTCCTCAATGTGTAAATATCAGTTTAGTGTATCTTTGAATTGTGCTATGTTCGTGTATTTAGTTTTGTTTTTGAGACAGGCTGTCTCTAGGTAGTTCTGGCTGCTCTGGAACTCTGTCCGTACACAGACCAGGCTAGACTTGAATCTGTAGGTAGCTGCCTGTCACTGCCTCCAGGGCACTGGGATTAAAGACTTGTGGCACCACATTTGGCAAACCCTCTGGTTTTTAAAAAACAAACAAGCAAATGTGAATTCTGGCTTGGGATTAGGACACAAGTCCTCTTTTCTCTGAGATGACTCTAAACATGCAAACAAAATGGCAGTTTCGTACTATTGTGTGTGTGTGAATGGGCATTCTGGTCACTGCCAGCATTAATGAATATAAAATCAAATATCAGCCAGCTCTGAAAAAAGTTGAAGATGCTGTGTCTGACAGTATCAGGTATTCAGTTGTGAGGTAATTCCTTGTGTACAAATAGACAAGCATAACTGCCATCAGTATGCAGATCTGCTTTTGTCCTTACTTTTGAAATTTACACACACAAAGAAAATAAGTTCTGAGCCGGGCGTAGTGGTGCACGCCTTTAATCCCAGCCCTCACTCGGGAGGCAGAGGCCAGCCTGGTCTACAAAGTGAGTTCCAGGACAGCCAGGGCTACACGGAGAAATCGTGTCTCGAAAATAAACTCTCTCTCTCTTTTTTTAAAGTTCTCTTACTTTTTTTTTTTTGTTAAAGATTTATTTATTTATTATATGTAAGTACACTGTAGCTGTCTTCAGACACTCCAGAAGAGGGCATCGAATCTTGTTTGGGATGGTTGTGAGCCACCATATGGTTGCTGGGATTTGAACTC
>NC_034598.1:55319139-55321120 GCF_900095145.1 Mus pahari
CCCTCTACCCCCCCCCAGGCCTCTACAAACCAGTGCTGTCATGACAAGTGTATGGGGTCCCAGGGATCTATCCAAGGACCTACCCAGGGACCTTGTGCACACTTGGCCAATAGTCTGTCTATACAGAGCTATATCTCCAGCTGATATTTTTCATTTTCTTAGTCAAGTTAACTCTGGCTTGGCTGTCAGGAGCTGGTGAACTGGCTTTTATTTTTAGTTACTGTTCTCCCCCCCTCCCCACTCCCCCATTCGTAGACATTCTACCAGCGAGTTACCCCCCAAATCCTTCGTTCCTGGCTGCCCTGGCACTTGCTAGGTAGACCAGGCTGGACCCCCAACTCAGATAATCCGCCGGCTTCTGCCTCTCCAGTGCTGGGATCAGTGGTGTGCACCACTATGCCCAGCTAGATCTTTTTTTTTTAATTTATTTTTTTAAATAAAAAGTCAACTGTGCTCTTGACTAGAGGGTGTTGGGGCATGACTGGACTTGGAAATGCATGTGAAAAACGGTCAAAACGGGCTCTTAGGATCACGTGACTCTTCCAAAGCTGTGCTGTCCGGCACTTTGGGGTCTTGTGGTTACCAAGACCATGAAATGTGGCTGGCTTGAGTTGAAATGGACTGTAGGTATTCAAAAACAAAAACCAAAAAAACCTCACTAGATTCTAAGGATGTAACTCTAAAGGAAAGAAGGCAAGACACATCACAGTCGTTTAAAAAGATATGTTGAAACGTTAAAATCTGAATATGACATATATGGCATGCTCCCTTGGGATATAGTTACTCATCTGCAAAAATCCTCTTAGTTGGACTCCTGAATGAAACCATACGGTACCGAGTTTGACTTACATGCCCTGTATGTGGAATGTGAAATATGTTACACACAGAAATGACAGTGTTTTAGGTATATTGGCCTACACTACGTTAACCCATTCTTAAAAACTTTATTTGAAGACATTCTACATATATTTGCTTTTAAAAGTTGTTTTAACTGTCTTCGGAGACAGTCTTCTCAGTATGTAGACCAGGCTGGCCTGGAACTCAGAAATATGCCTGCCTCTGCCTCTGCCCCTGCCCCTGCCCCTGCCCCTGCCCCTGCCCCGCCTCCCAAGTGCTGGGAGTGCCTCCCAGTGCCCAGCTCTTGGTGCTTTTGTGAGGGCCAAAGGACAACTTGTGGAAGTTAGGTTTTTCTCCCACTCTGTGGGCCCTGGAGGCAAACTTCACACTACTGGTTGCCTTGGAGTGGAGTGCCTTTGCCTGCTGAGTCTTCTCACATTTTTGAGACTGGGTCCTTCAGAGCTCAGGCTGGCCTCAAACTCATGAATCCACCAGTGGATCTGATAACCTGCTTCTGATCTGGCTTCCAGCAGCAGGTCAGAGTGCAGGCGTGGTGGGCAAGCGCTCTACCCACAGAGCTGTCTCCAGCCCCTGACAGACATTTTTTTTCATGATTTCTCACCAATGATGTTTGGTTTTGTGTGTCTATTTTACATACCCATAATCCTGCGAGTCAAATTAAAAAATTCCTCTAGAGCAAAGGAAACTTGAGTAGAAACAGTTCAAGCAGCCCTGATAATAATAAATAACAATAGAGCAGGGAGTTTTATTCCCTGGGCTATGCAGGCATAAGCTGTGAGAACCAGGTGTCTTCAGGCCCACGGGTTAGCCTCCATTTTGGGGGCAGGAGACCACCATACTGCCCAAGCTTCCTAGGTGGTGATCTCCCCCTCCACCCCCACCCCACCCCCGCTTCGTGGCTGGAATCATAGGCGCACACCCCAACTCCTTGCTTGAAGCTTCTTGTTTTAAGAAATCGAATCACTGCTTTGTATATTCATTTTGTGAAAGATGTCTTCAGTCACCTTTGAGGGTAGAGAACTGTAAGCAGAGCTGGTCAGATCGCTGGTTAACCAAAATATAAACCAAAGTAAACAACTCTGTTCTGTTTCCCTCCCCTCCCTCCCTCCCCTCCCTCCCCTCC
>NC_034598.1:55321647-55347883 GCF_900095145.1 Mus pahari
GAAGACATTCTACATATATTTGCTTTTAAAAGTTGTTTTAACTGTCTTCGGAGACAGTCTTCTCAGTATGTAGACCAGGCTGGCCTTGAAGTCACAGAGATCTGCCTGCTGCGCCTGGCTCCAGAGTTCTGGGATTTAAAGATGTGTGTTACTATGTCTGGCCTACGTTTATGTGTGTGTGTGTGTGTGTGTGTGTGTCTGTCTGTCTGTCTGTCTGTCTGTCTGTGAACATACATGCCACAGTGCAAGTATGGAGGTCAAGGACAGCTTGTCTGAGTCCGTTCTTTCTACAGGGTGAGTCTAGGGGATCGGAGTCAGCTCCCCATGCTTGGCTGCAAGCGTCTTTATCAGCTAAGCCATCTCCATGCTCACCTGTTTAGTTTTAGACACCTGGAAGCTATAAGGGCAAGCATATGGCTCGGATTATAACTTGGTTGGGTAGGGTTGCAGACTAAAGCAGACTTTGGTTCTTCATCGTCTGGGTGGCTGTGGCTGGGGTGTGGAGTACCCGCCAGGCATCCTGGGAAGAGTGTTGTCTGGGACGGGGGGGGGGGGGCCTGCTCACTGCTCGGGGGAGCAGTTCCTTTTTGGCCCGCCATGGGTCATGCATACCAACATTTTAAGGTTATGAAACGTGTGTGTGTACACCCCTCACACACATGTGAGCTTAATAGGATAACACGGCCTGATGGCATGCTTGCTCCACGTGACTCCATGTTCAGTTTTCAGCGACAATGGGACTCGTGATTTCAGAGTATTAGAACAGCGAGCTTAATACGCATTTTAGGCACTGTGATTGCTAACTGCTGCTCTGGGATTCAGTCAGCTAAGAATAATTCACTGATTACACTCTGCCATCCTCAAGTTCTTTCTCCAGTTACTAAACACGGAGATAATGAGAAGGGGGGAAAGGGATAAATTTGGAAATTGGAGACCAGAAGAACGGATGGATGTCCTAGAAGATCTTGGCTTTAACAGACTTGTTATAGATTTCACTTGCAATAACGGCGGTGGGGGAGGGGAGTCTCCAGGGAGAGTTGGGGAGGGCACTTTTCTGAATTCATGTCCCCACTGTTGACTACACGCTGGGCTGGGTGTTAGGGATTCGGGTGAACAAAGCCCATTGAGTTCTTGGGCTCAGTTCTAGTCTCTGTAGACCACCTTGAGCTTGACCATTTCAGTTCAGTCGTAGGGCACTGCGTTGGTCTTCTGGATCCGCCTGTGCTGTTTCCTTCCCTTCTCAGGGGGATCACAGTGTCTGCGTGTACATCCTAGTGTTCATATAACCACTCACTGATGGGCACCGCGTGACTACAACCTTTGAGTGGCCTAGCTGTTCCGATGTTGGCGAGAGGCCCTGCTGGCAGCTCCTTGGTGTGCCTACTCAGAAATACCATCATTGGGTATCATTTGGTAATTAATTCAGTTTTTGATTTTTGTTTTTTAAGAGAATGTTATGTTGATGTTTAAGCCCTGTTCCTAAAATTCTGAGATATTGTCGATGACTTTAGCTTTCATTTGATGTCTGTAACACGGTTTAGTAAATAGATAGTAGTCTCCGCTTACTGGAAAAACATATCCATGACCAAATGTATGTGACGATAATTTCTACGAAATTACCTGACCTTTTGTCTGTGAGGCTGGTGAAATCTGGATGGCTCCAGTTCAGAGCCTGTTGATTTGACAGTTCCCTTTCCCTGTGGTTGGGTGAACTTTGGGTTATTATTATTATTATTATTATTATTACTTTTTTTTTTTTTTTAAACTTGCCCTGTAGAAGAGGGACATTCCCATAGGACAGGCATTGCCAGGAAGGCAGAGCCTTGGATGAAAAGGGTGAGGAGCCAGCTGATGGTGTCCCTCACTAACCATGTGAAAGGAGACTGTAGTTGCTGTTTGACAGGAGGACCAGAGTCCTCTCAAGACAGACATTGGAGAAAGGATGGCAGGGCAAAGGCCTGAAACCCACCCAGCAGAGAGAATTACAGAGCTGGCTTCTAGGTTTACGGTGCTACTGAAGAGACAGTAAACAGGAGTCCAGCATCGCATCCACGGAAGTTGGTGCCTCTGTAGAAAATCGCTGTCCAGTCCTTACATCCTGACTAAGCCCTTTCTACGCTGATGGAACTTTTTTTTCTTTCAGCTTTAATATATATATATATAATTTATTTATTTTATGTTTATGAGTACATTGTCGCTGGCTTCAGTTACACCGAAAGAGGGCATCAGATCCCATTACAGATGGTTGTGAGCCTCCTGTGGTTGCCTGGAACTGAGCTCAGGACCTCTGGAAGAGCAGTCAGTGCTCTTAACCACTGAACCATCTCTCTAGTCCTTAGCTTTCTTTTTTTTTAACCAGGAGAACATTTCAAAAAGAATTGTTGGGTCACCTTTAATCCCAGTACCCGGGAGGCAGTGACAGGTGGGTCTCTCTGTGAGTCCGAGGCCAGCGTGATCTACAGAGTGAGGTCTAGGACAGCCAGGACCCGTACAGAGAAACCCTGTCTCCCAAAAGAAACAAAGAAATTTAAAAAGAATTACTGTTTGGTTTTAGGGTAGACAGGAAGTGAGTCTGTACTCTCAGTTTTGGTATTTGTGGGCATGGTCATAAATTACAAACAAAATTAGTAAAAAAAAATTATATGAAATTACAAAGGGGAGGTAGGTACTCATGCTAAAGGAAGTCTAGTTTGCTGTTGGGACTTGTAGTCAGTGGAGTATTCTGGGAAAATTAGGATGGACTTGATTCTATTGTTTGTGGGATTTCTATGGAACTGAGACTAGAAGTAAGCCATTGGGGTTTTTACTGCCCTCTGATGTAGCAGATGCAGGTTTTTATGGCCTCAGTCGTGAATTCAGGGAAACTGGACCACAGTGAGTAATTTCCCAGCTCTGGGAAAATGTAAATATTATGTACATAGCTAAGAAACAATAACATCACTTTCGTCCGCTCCAGGTCTGTCCCTGTTTGTTTACACAGGCTTGCCGATGGCTGCTCTTCAGAGCCAGTCTCCCTTTAGGGGAAGGTGCTGCCCTTCAGAGCAGTCTGAAGTTTGAAGGCTGCTTTCTGGTGTTTCCTCTGACTGTCGTCGATCGTGTTATACAGTTGTCTAGCATGAAACGGCCTTGCTCGGTTTGATCCTTGCTCTCTGCTAGAGGGAATTTGCTCTATAATTTTTAAAAAAATATTTTTTATTTTTTTATTTTATTATTTTGTGTATATTGTGTGTGTACGGGCCTTTTGCCCGTATGTATGTTTGCCCACCACGTGTGTGCACCTCAGAGGGCATCCTCTGGCATTGGAAGTGCATATGGTTGTGAGGCATCACGTGGATACTGGGAGTACATATGGTTGTGAGGCATCACATGGATACTGGGAGTACATATGGATGTGAGGCATCACGTGGATACTGGGGATAGAACCCCGGCCCCCTGCTTCAGACCAGGGGTTCTCAACCTTCCTAACACTGACCCTTTAATACAGCTCCTCATGTTGTGGTGACCCGCAACTGTAAAATTATTTTGTTACTACTTCACAACTATTATGATCTGATATGCAGTCCCAAAGGGGTCTCGACCCACCTCTCCAGCCCCTTCCTTAATTATTCTAATAATCATTCTTGCCAGTTGGTGGGGAGAATTTGGAGGGAGACTCTTTAGGGTAAGAACTGCTTTTCAAAAGGTAAATCAACTTCAGATTCATCCTGCCAGATGAATCCTGGTTCAATTTCATTTGTTTCTTCTCTGTACACAACTCATACACCTCATACACACCACACACACACACACACACACACCCCATTCTGTTTGTATCAAGGTCAGAGGACAATTAATAGGAGGTATTTCTTTCCTTTTACCATCTAGATACTAGCTCAGGTCATCGACTTTTTAAAAGCTGGGTATGCAGACGGACAGAGGACAATTGTGGTGCCACCTTTGATCCCAGCCAGCTCTCAGAGGCAGAGGCAGGCCATGTCTTGAGTTTGAGGCTAACCTGGAGTATATTGTAACTTTAATTTTTTTCAAACACCTATTTTTTTTTTTAAGATTTATTTATTTATTATATGTAAGTACACTGTAGCTGTCTTCAGACGATCTTGTTACGGATGGTTATGAGTCACCATGTGGTTGCTGGGATTTGAACTCCGGACCTTCAGAAGAGTAGTCGGGTGCTCTTACCCACTGAGCCATCTCACCAGCCCTCAAACACCTATTTTTAATGATGGATCTTAAACGCTTCAACTCCCCTTTTAGCCCACCACCCACCAGAGGTAGTGGGAAAGAAAGGATACGGGAAGTGGACCTATTTAGAAAGGTTCTTTGGAGCAACTGCCGTCTGTGTTGTTTGGAAATTGGCAGCTCGGTTTATAGGTTAGCAGTTCAATCCATTCGCAAACCTCCATGGATACGTCAGCAGTTCAGTCTAGTAGAGTTGGACTAGCAAGCACGAATCAGCAGTGGTGGCACGACCTAGGAGAGACAGCCAGGGCTCAGCCTCAGCTGGAGTCTGCAGGAGGGACCAGGAGGAGCTCTCATGGAAGGGAGATCACAGAGACACTAGAGACGCAGGCTAGACCCACGGGGTAGCACAGCTAGCTCTGTAAGTAAGCAAGCCTAACTCAGCCCCCATCACTGTCCACTGAGGCTTTTTTATATACCCTCCAAATATCATGTGTCTTCACGTGCCTCAGCATGGGGCTTGCCTCAGTCTGTGCATCTGTCTCAGCTGACATCAGCGTGAGTCCTCCGAAGAGACAAGAAACTACAGCACACCACAAGTTTTTTGGTGCCTTTCTCTCTATGTCGTCCTGACAAAGGCAGCTCAACTACACCATGTAAAGTGGACCAATACACACGTGTCGTTATCAAGCCATCCTTCGTCACGCGTGCGTTTATGTGTTTGCTTTAGCAGAACATCTTCTCTCCAGTGACTGCTTCAGCAACACGTTCCTTCACGAGTCTGCCTGAGCCTTTCACCTGTGTCCACTTCAGGGAAATGTTCCTTCACGTGTTTATCCCAGCCAAACAAACGATTTTCCAAAGAAAATCCTTAAGTTTCCACGTCAGTACTAGGCATGGATCCAGGCTGTGGAGGGAGACACAGGAGGACCTCTAGAGCTTGCTGCTCGGCCAAGCTGGTCATGCTGGTGAGGTCCCGGCTCCGTGAGAGAGGGTTTGTGTCCACAAAGCGAGGCCGAAAAATGGTTGAGGAAGACATCTGATGTCAAAATCTTTATCTTAACATGTATATGCACACACATGGACAAGCAGGCAAGTGGTCTAACGTCGCTCTCCCATTGGAGATATGTTTGTGAACGGTGAGCTTACTGGTACAGTTACGTACATAGTTTGGGTTTAAATCAGGCTAGCTGTGGGCCGCGTGCAAGCCATCACAAGCCTTTAAGCCCCATCTGTGAACCAGCAGCCTGCATAGCATTAATAGATGTTAGCAGTTGCTCTCTCTAAGAGATCCCAGTACCTGTGATATTTACCCCTTTAACTGGCCAGACCGGATGGAGAGCCCGCTGCAGTTGAGATTTAAAGTGAACCATACAGTCAGCTGAAGGGTGAAAAACTACAAAAGCTAAGTGTCTCTGGCTGTACTGACTTAAATGGACAGGGCATCTGTAGTTGATGAAGAACACCAGTCGTTCCTGGAGGTTATTACTGTTTCTTAACTGCTTGCCGTATAACCAAGGTGTCCTTGTTTCCTGGGAATGAGGCTGTTGCTTCCCTGTAAGCCTGAGGGCACCTAATATCAAGACGTTACCAGCTTTTTCCTTTCAAGCAGGCTGCCCTGGCTGGAGAGAAAAAGTGCAAGCTCCTTTGCTTTTCTGCACTTGCCTGGCTGCAGGATCCTCGATTCTGGTCACTTGGGTGACACCGCGTTTCCTCCTGGAGGCCTTTCCTTTTTCCTGCATTGCCCTGTGTTCATTGTTTGGGGACTTAGTCACTGTACTCCTTCTGGTGATCATGACATCAGATGAGATGAGATAATGTTCACCAACTGCGAAGGGAGCAGGAGCCATGCATGGCTGCTGTCCCTGGAGCACTGTCCCCGTAGTGGAGCAATGTTCGAGGCTGTGGCTGGCTGCTCAGCCTTCTCCCACCCACAGTGTCTGTCTCAGCAGGCAGGGATTGCAGACAGCTATGGGGGTTGCAGCCCCGCTGGATGCTTGCACACTCTGAATGGACTTGCTTATGCTTGAATGCAGGAGTTGAGGAAGTGCAGCCCGTCATGGGATCTGTTTGGCCAACCCTGCTGAGTTCCTTTCTACTCTGGGGTTGGGGGTGGGGAGAGCTTTCTGGGTTCTGATGTTCACTCTCTACTCCTACCCTGGCCTCCCTTTCGTTTTGAGTTTGTGTTTCTCACAAATAAATAAATAAATAAATAAATCTGAAACTGGCCTTATGTTAGTTCTGAATGCAGTTTATTAGCATGCTTTATACAAAATCTCATTTTTTTCCAAAGAGTGATTGATTGATTGATTGATTGATTTTATGAGTACACTGTAGCTGCTTTCAGACACTCCAGAGGAGGGCATCAGATCCCATTATGGATGGTTGTGAGCCATCATGACCTTCAGAAGAGCAGTCAGTGCTCTTAACAGCTGAGCCATCTCTCCAGCCCGCATAATCTCATTCTTGCTGTGGTGTCTCTGATGAACCCTGAAGGACTCACTGTTGCGTGATTGTGAAATTACACACCAGTCACAGGCGCGTATTCTTCCTTCTGAAGGAACATGTCTTTCCTCTGAATGGGTATTTGCCTGTGCCTGTCTGTGTACCACACACATACCCAGCGGCTCTCTCTGTGGATTTCTCTGTGTAGCCCTAGCTGACCTGGAACTCACAGAGGTCTGCCTTCCTCTGCCCCTCAACACCGCTGCCAGGATGACTTGCTGTTGTGAGTGTTAGCATTGCTAATTAGTGACAGTTCGGTAGGGGATTTTTCACTAAGGCAGTGTCACTCAGTATGGTGGATTGGAAAGAGAACCTAGGAGACACCCAGGGGGTTTTTCTCTGGAGGAGGGGAGAGCAGTAGGGGGATGGGAAGGGTTATTTTTGAGGGTTTCTCTGTAGCTCTGGCTGTCATGAACTCACTCTGTGGATCAGACTGGCCTTGAACTCAGAGATCTGCCTGCCTCTGCCTCCTGAGTGCGGGGACCTAACAAGACACCTAGTTTTGAATTTGTTATTACCATTTCTGGGAACTTCGGGAGTCTCCTTAACCAAGTCCCTTGAGTATTGGTTTTCTAGTCTTTAAAACAGATATTCAAAGAGGAATGATTGCACACACCCAATCCTCTCGATGGTATCTCTCAGCCAGTCACTCCGTATGGCTGGTCACTCCGTATGCCATAGGAGACAGAATCAAAGAACACGGATGTGTAGCTTGGCGGTGTGGCACATGCCTTTAATCCCAGCAGAGGCAGGCAGATTTCTGAGTTCCAGGCCAGCCAAGTCTACAAAGTGAGTTCCAGGACAGCCAGGGCTATACAGAGAAACCCTGTCTCGAAAAACCAAAAAAAAAAAAAAAAAAAAGAACACAGATGTGGGGGTCTGTGGGTCTGTTGCTACAGTGACGCAGCATCCCGTTTTACAGTGCACCTTGTATTTTCTATTTGTAAGTGGAAGGCAGACTTGCTAAAATCACGATGAAAATATATTTAATGAATATACCAGCCAGCCACATAGACATTATTATAAAGAGTTCTGTCTCTAGTGTGTACACTTTGTTTCCATGCTAATGGCAGCAGTTCACACCCGCCACACTACTCATGGAAGTGAAGTGTTATCTCACAGTGTTAGGAAGACTGTTGCTTTATTAGATTATGTGCTGTATTTTCAGTGCGCACGCACGTGTGTGTGTGTGTGTGTGTGTGTGTGTGTGTGTGGTGTGCCTGTCACAGGGACAGAGAGCGCTATTGTTTTTTTGTTTTCTTGTTACTGGCATTGTCGGGATGGGCCCTTTGTGCATGCTGTGAGGGTGTTAGTGAATTATACCCCTGGACCAGTCTCATTTGCTAGTTTACCATCTGGTTTTAATATGGTCAGACTTGTGTCAGAACTGTAATTAAGAAGGAGAAGTTAGATTAAGGCAGAAAACAAGTGGCTTGTTTTGTTTTTGCTTTCGATTGAGTGATAGTAAGAGAGTGGTAAGTTCTGCATTCGTGTGGAAGCGAGAGTTGAAATGAAAAGGGCTTTGGGCTCGGGGTGGAGAGACCCGGCTCCTAGACCACTGCTTTATTAACTGTCCTAATCAATTCTGTGACAAGTGGTTAATTTTTGTCTGGAGTGAAGGAAGCAGCTATTCTAGTAGGGAGGATTTTTTTTTCCCATGGACGTGTTGAAGCTGCATGAAGGGAACTGAAGCGAGTCGATTAGTTGCTAGTGCTGCAGAAATGAGCAAAATCGGCAGAATCGTTTCTCTTATGAAGGAGGAGATGTCTTGAGAGAGATCGAGAGGGCGCATGGTGCGTTGTAGTCATCCATTATGGTGCCAAACCAAAAAGGAACACTACCTTGATGTGAGATTCGGTGTTGCAGAGGTTACACGATACTACTGAGAGAGAGCCCACCCGCAGCGCCACGCTCAGTCAGCAGAGGGCTTGCCACGGAAGCATGGGGACCTGAGTTCAATCCCCAGAGCCCACGCCAGAAAGATGGGCGTGGTATCTTGTGCCTGTCATTGCAGCTCTTGGGAAGTGGAGGCAGGTATGAAGATCGCTGGGTCTCAATATCCAGGCGGCCTAACACGTGGGTGAGTTCCAGACCAGTGAGAGACCCTGTCTCAGAAAACAAGGCGGCCCTCTCCTGAGGAACAGCACTTGAGCTTGGTCTCTGGTCTTCACACGAATGTGCATGTGTACTCTCAATACACAGAATGCCCCTACACAAACACACAGGCACTTGCACACACAAATAGGATCCTTTGCCTAGTACCCATGAAGGACAGAAGGGGTGTGGGCTGGCCACCGTGCTGGTGGGAGCACAGGACTTGGGTTGGTGCAGCAGGAGGTGGGGGGAAGTTTTCTGAGGAAGATTTGCCATTTGCTTCTAGTATCTTCCTTTTCCCAACTGGTTTGCGCTCACACTGCCAGGAAATGCTCTTCAGGATGCGCCTTAGCTGGTTAAATCCTATGAAGAAAGGATGCACCTTGTCTACACTCGAGGTTCCTCAAGACACCCTTGCCCACCCTTACCCAGCCTATTTTCTGCCTCTTTCACATTGTCTTTTCCTCCGGTCGCTACTGTTGTATTTAAGGATTACTGAACAATGGAAACTATCAGTTGGAGGACTCTGCCTATGGGAGGGATGAGGGATGAGTCAGGATTGTGGTGGTTAAGGAGATTCACTCAGCAGCTTCTCTCTCCCCAGGGGTTTAAGAATGGGAGGCAGTGCTCTACCACTGAGCTACATTCCCAGCCCCACTTGATTGATTCTTTTACTTTAAAAAAAAAAAAAAAAAAAAAAAAGGAACAAAACTACTTTTATGTACTGTGTGTATATACACACACACACACACACACACACATACATACACACATACGTTTGGTTTTTTTGCTTTGTTTTGTTTTGCTTTTTTGAGACAGGGTTTCACTATGTTGCCCTGGCTGGCCAGGAACTCACTCTGTCCACCAGACTGGCTTCCAGTTCCCCTTGCCTCTGTCTCCCGCTTCTGGGTTAAAGGTGTGCCTTGCCATGCTTGGCTGACTGTCTTCATCTGAGCAGTTTATTGTTGCTGTTGAGACACTGTGAATCCCAGGGCGGTTTTGAACTCTGCGTAGACAGGAGAGAATAGATTCCCTACAAGTTGTCCTCTGACCTCTACAGGTGTCCTGAGGCACTCTTGTGCTGCGCCCCCTCCCCCCAGAGATACATATGCATAGGCACATTCATGCACACCCATATAAATAGAAATGTAACAATAAAAAAATACTCATAGAGACCTAGAGTTTAAAAAGATGCTTGGAATGCCAAGTCCTCCTTTGCAGAGTCAAACGTGACAACTGGTCACGCAGTGTCTATGTGAGGGGAAAGTTCTAGCCCTCTTGGTGGCTGTTTATCGGTTACTTAGTGTGTAAGGAGATAACCCAGCACTTCCTGGAGTTCATAGCTAGGTAAAACTGGCGATACCCTGCCCGTCCCCGCCTGCCCCCCAATCAAAGTGTCATGGCTTCTTCAGCAATGGGGTCTTACAATCACGTTCGATAGGCAAATCTTTTATTGGCAATAGCCTATTGTTCTGGTCCCTCCTGACCAACAGCTTTCTTTTCTTTTTTCTCTTAGAGACCGGGATTTTTCTCTGTGAAGCCCTGATTGTCCAGGAGCTCACTCTGTAGACCAGACTGGCTTCAAATTCTTAGAAACCTGCCTGCCTTTTTCTCCTAAGTTTTGGAAACTCTAAACTATACCTGGCCTCTGTATTTTATTTTCTTAGTTTTAAGTATTCTGACTAGGGTAAGGTGAAATATCAAAGTAGTTTTAATTTGCATTTCCCTGGAGTCTCAAGATGTCGAAAACTTCAAAAAAACATTTCTTAGCCATTTGTATTTTTTTTTTTTTTTGAGGACTCTGTTTAGTTCCATAGCCCGCTTTAACTGGATTGTTTGCTTGGTGTTTTGCTTTTTGAGTCCTTTGTATATTCTGAACACTAATCTTCATGGGATGTTTGACTGGCACACTGTAGGTGCCTCTTCAGGGGATCCTCGGGCGGGCGGGCCGGCGACTTTATAGCGTCAAAGCTCTTCAGTTTTGTGATCTTGGTTGTTGGTCCTGTTTCTTGCTATGGCCAGAATCCTATTCAGAAAGTCTACCCGGGACTGTGTGCTGAAGTGTCGAGTCTAACTTTGAGATCTCTGATCCATTTGTGGTTGGGTTTGTGTGCAGTTCAGAGAAATGGTCAAGTTCCATTCGGCCGCACGCACGCAGACGCTCCGTTTCTCCAGCACCACTTGCTAAAGATTTCATCTTTTTTCCTGTTTGTATTTTTGGTCTCTTTGTCAAAAATCAGGTGGCTGTAGGTGTGTGAACTATACCTGGGTCCTCTGCTCTGTGACATCAGTGACATCTCTTGCTTGTGTGCCGCACTGCCTTTACTACTGTGACTCAGTAGCTTATGCTAGTGGCAGCAATGGAGGAGCTGATAGCAGCAACGTTTTTGTTATTCAGAACGATATTGACTAGAAAGCTGGGGGGGAACCAGAGAGAAGCAGCGTGTTCTGGCCATGACATGACCACAGTACACGTGAATTCATAGTACATATGGTTGCCTGCACAAAACTTGCAAGATTAAGCCTTGGCCACTCACCATTTTAGTATGGATGGAAGAGGAGATCAGGAGAGACCCCTCCACCCCCAGTGGGGTAACTACTGACAGTTGATGGCTTCTGAGGGAAGTCTTGAAACAGGACCACCACACTCAGCATCTCCCCTTCCCGTGAGTTCTAGAAATCAAATTCAGGTCCTGGTTACTACGCTATCTCCCATGCAAGGCTCTCTCTCTCTCTCTCTCTCTCTCTCTCTCTCTCTCTCTCTGATATCTTTGACACAGTGTTACGTGTCTGTCTTAGGGTTTTACTGCTGTGAACAGAAACCATGACCAAGGCAACTCTTAAGAGGATGGCATTTAGTTGGGGCTGGCTTACGGGTTCAGAGGTTCAGTCCATTATCATTAAGGTGATGATTATCATTAAGGTGAGAACATGGCATCATCCAGACAGACATGGTACAGGAGGAGCTGAGAGTTCTACATCTTCATCTGCAGGCTGCTAGCAGAATACTGGCTTCCAGGCAGCAAGGACTAAGGTATTGGCGCTCATACCCACAGGGACACACCTCCTAATAGTGCCGCACCCTGGGTCAGACCTATACAAACCATCACAGTGTCCCAGGCTGCCCTTCAGCTCTGCTATGTAGCTCAGGAATGACTTTAACTTCCTGATCCTCCTGACACCACGGACCACACCCTCCAAATTCTGAGATTACCACCGTGGAGCCACCTCATCCTTCTCAAGGTGGCTTATCTCTGCTGGGAGGAAAATGAACTGATTACATAGCTTAACTGCTCATTTGACCTTTCTGTTGAATGGGCCATAAAACCGGCATTTTTTTTTTTTTTTTCTGCTTCCCTTTTCCAAATGTTGTTGCAGGTGTGAAGTGGAAATGTTTACTAAACAGTACATTCTTTAAGTCCTCGGCATTTCCAGCAGTGTTGGGCGGCTCAGAGTCTGTGTGGGATGGAGGTGTCTGAGCTCCCCTGCTGATTCTGTGGCCAGTAAGTATCTTTTCCTCCCTGGCTTAGCATTTCTACCCTCTTGACTGTGTGCTTCATCCACGGGGCCATGACCCTGCAGGCTTCTCAGAGGAGTGTAGTATCTTTGCCTCCTGAGCACATGGCCTAGTGGGAGATCACGGGGAGCCTCCAGCATCAAGGTGGTAATGTGATGTACAGTGGAGGCAACCATGCTGCTGGCCACAGTGCGTGCACGCGCGCGCGCGCGCGCGCGCATGCACACACACACACACACACACACACACACACACACAGGGCTCTTTACCTGTGCTGAGACATTTGGTGTAGATAAGGCCTTGGACAAGGGCATTGCTAAGAAGATGGTGGGGTAGAAAAGCCAGGCTGGTTGGGCAGCCAGGGTCACTGTCACATTCACAGGGATCAGAGGAAAGGGGCTGAGTGCCATGGAGCTCGGGCGATGTGAGGAACAGGTAGGTACAAGCCATAGGTTAGAGTGAAGTTAGGCTGGAACTTAGTGGAGATGTACTGTCTCTAAAGCAACCGCTCAACCTTCCTAACTCTGATCCTTTCATACACTTCCTCATGTTGTGACCCTCCTCCAACCATAAGATTGTTTTCACTGCTACTTCATAGCTGTGATTTTTCCTACTATTGGGAATAGTAATGCAATAGTGATCTGATAGACAGGTACCTCACATGGGCTGAGAACCGGTCTTCCTTAGCAACGGTCACTGAGGATTCTGAAGCTGTACTCACAGCTTAACTCTTGGAGACATTAGGAGGAAACCCCTGCGTTTCCAGGGTTCCTATTTCCATACGGGTCACATTCATTGTCATCTGAACGTTATGCGCGTTCAACAAAAGTGGAAATTATAATGACCATGATGAATGTCCCCTCAGCTGCAAAGAAGTTGGGGATTTCCAAAAATTTTGTTGTCATTAATAGCTGTCTCTAGCCAGGTGTGGTGGCTCATGCCTTTAATTCCAGCACTCGGAGGCAGAGGCAGGCAACTTTCTTTGAGTTGGAGGACAGCCTGGTCTACAAATCAAATCCAGGACATTCAGGCCTCTGTTAGACAGAGAAACATTTTAACAAAACAAAGATTAGTCGGCCTTTGAAATTTGCTTCTAGGAATATTGAGTGAAGTTCTGAAGGCTGGTTATGTACCGCCGATTGTTTCTTTTCCTCTTAGATTGATAAGAAAATTGAAGAGCCCAGGTGCATTCCAAGTGTAAAGTAAGTCACACACCCCCTTGTTGACACACTGAGATTTCCCCAGACATTCACAGTGATTCTGACCATGGACACGTCTCAGAGCTCTCCCTGTCCTACAGACAGCTGGATAAGAAAAACCAACTTTTTCTCTGTAAGAAAGAAGCTCACCAGCCTGTGTAGGGAGGCCAACACACTGTTGCGCAGCACACAACCAGTAGCGGCTGTATGGGTGCGCACAGAGCCACTCAGCCCTTTATGGAGAGCGGTAACAAATCCTGCTTTTATGGTATCCTGATGCCTTCCTTGCTCAAGCTAGATTTGCAGCCAGTGTAGGCACAGGAAGCGAGACGAGAACAAAGAGCTTCTTTTGTGTGGTATCTATCATATCTATCACCTATCTGTCTGTCTGTCTGTCTATCTACTATCTACCTATCTGTCTGTCTATCTATCACCTGTCTGTCTATCCACTATCTACCAATCTGTCTGTCTGTCTATCTATCTATCTATCTATCTATCACCTATCTGTCTATCTACTATCTATCAATCTGTCTTTATCTATCTATCTATCTATCTATCTATCTATCTATCTATCTATCTATCTATCTATCTATCAGCATTCTGTGTGTCTCAGGCTAGCTACGAATTTGCTTTATAGTCAAGGTTGACCCTGAACTTCTGGTCCCCTGTCTCTGCGTCCTAAGCACTGAGATTATAGCATGCTTCATCATGCTTGGTTTTATGCTGTGCTGGGAATTGAAATCAGAGTTTCACATACTCTAGGTATGCCAACTGAGCTGTATGCCCAAACAAAATCGTTACAATTAAAAAGTCTTCTTTTTTCTTCAAGCACACACTAGAAGAGTGCATTGGCTCCCATTACGGATGGTTGTGAGTCACCATATGGTTGCTGGGAATGAAACTCAGGACCTCTGGAAGAGCAGTCAGTGCTCTTAACCGCTGAGCCATCTCTCCAGCCCTGCTTTGTTTGTTTAAATCTTATTTTGGGGGGGGAGCTACTTCTGATTATCTTGGACTTTGCTGTGTAGTTGAGGATTACCTGAACTTTTCTACCTCCTGGTGCTGGGATTACAGGCATTTTGTGGCCACCCTCATTTTATGCATTGCTGGGGTCTGGTGTTGGGTATCCAGCTCAGGGCTTTGTGAGTGCTAGGTAGGCACTCTACCAACTGTGCCTTCTAGTTTATTAAATCTTCTCAAAAGAGCTCAAGTAGCAGGCAAAATGGGCCTGAAATGTCCAGAACAGCAACAAGCATGAAAGGGTCTTTTTGAGGTGACCTGGCACGGTCCCTCTGGCTGAAAAGAGGCTGTGTTTCCTTATCGTGGCCTTCCCGCTCCAGTTGCCCAGGTGTGCTTTGTGGTTTCCAAATACCCACTGGACCGGCTTCAGGCTGATGGCACCAGCGTCTTCATAATCCTCTACTTCCTTTTCTTAGAACCTTTATGAAACTCTCTTCTTCAACACGGCCCTCAAAACAACTTTGATGTGCAACGTAGTCGCTATTTGAAGTTTTTCACCTACTGGCAGAAGTCCCTGGGAGAGCCCTTACTGGTGGCTCTGGTTCTGTGGTGGATACTTATTGGTGGAGGTATCTCTGATCTTATCACTGTTCTGCAGTGAAATAATGAGGAGGTAAAAATGGTGCCACAGGCTCACAGGGAATGGCATAATTAGGAGGCATGGCTTGTTGGAGTGGGTATGACCTTGTTAGAGGAAGTGTGTCAATCAGGCTGGGCTTTGAGGTCTCAGATGCTCAAACCAGGCCCAGTGTGGCATTTCCTCTTCCTGCTGCCTGTGGATCCAGATGTAGAGCTCTCAGCTTCTCAGCTACCTGTCCAGCACTATGTCTGCCTGCATGCCATCATGCTTCCTGCCATGATGATAATGGACTAAACCTCTGAAACTGTAAGCCAGCCCCAGTGAAATGTTTCCCTTCATAAGAGTTACCATGATCATGATGTCTCTTCACAGCAAAAGAACAGTGACTAAGACTGGAATTTAAAAAAAAAAATTCCTTGATAATGTCATACACATATGCAATATATCTCTACATATCCACCCAACTCCCCCAGATAATGCCAGCATACCCCCACCTTCATGCCACCCCCCTTCTTTGTACAGAGTACAATTAGTCCAACTAGGATGATTGAACAGCATGACTGTCTTGGTCTTGTGCAGGTGACCACAGCTCTAGTGAATTTCATGGATACAGTGGCCACATCCATCCACACAGCCTTCCCCATCCTTTGCCATTTTACATCCTTCCTGCTGCTTACGAGATGTTCCCTGAGCCCTGAGGCCGGAGGGTGTTGATTTAGATGTCCCATTAGGGCGAGCACTCAATGGGCACTTATCCTTGGCATTTTGCCAGTTATGAGTGTCTGTGTCAACTGTTCTCCACTGCTCTGGCTAAGATCGAGAGCAGACACACGTAGAGGAAGACAGTTTAACAGTGTCTCAGTTAGGGTTTACTGCTGTGAACAGACACCATGATCAAGGCAAGTCTTATAAAGGATAACATTTAGTTGGGGCTGGCTTACAGGTTCAGAGGTTCAGTCCATTATCATCAAGGTGGGAATGTGGCAGCATCCAGACAGGCATGGTGCAGGCAGAGCTGAGAGGTCTACATCTTCATCTGAAGGCTGCTAGCAGAATACTGGCTTCCAGGCAGATAGGGTGAGGGTCTTAAAGCCCACACCTACTCCAACAGGGCCACACCTTCTAGTAGTGCCACTCCCTGGGTTGAGAAAATATACAAATTGTCACAAATAGCATGTCCATTTGAGTAAAACCACAGTTGGAGGTTGGTCTTTAGGGTTTATGACCTACAGAGCCATGGGCCTCTGACCAAGTCCATAGCATCCGACATGAATTCCCTTCTGTGAAGCAGGCCTCATGTCCAGTCAGAAAGCAGTTAATAACAGTTACGCTACTCCACCAGTGCACATCTTGCCTGGTCTGTCGATCTGTAGCTCTTGGGGTTCGCCATTACAGCTGATGGCTTCTCCCGCAGCGTTCTAGCACTGTGGAAGATATTTGGCAGGGTGAGAGTTTTAAGGTCAGTTCCAGCTTAATTTCTGTGTATCCTGTAACCAAAGTGTGTTGTACCTTCAACAATAGGACATTACCATCCAGTTATGGGAAGCACCCCACAACAATGGCAGTAGCCTGTGTTGTATGGGGTTGGGAGTAGGGGACCTTCCTCATAGCCATTCATAGGGGATTTTCACTTAATGACCCCTGTCTTCTGAGGGAACTATCTATGCAGGGGTACCTGTGTTCAAACTACCTCTAAAAAAATTATATTTTAAATTAGCATACAAATAGTGGTTTCTGTAGAGTTTTCATACATTTGTAGTTTCGGGTAATCTACTCCCACACACTCCTGTTTTGTCCCCTCACCCCACCCCTGTTTTGACCTTTGTACAGTCAGGTCATGGAGTGAGATCACTGACCCGTATGAGTCATTTTAAGCTTCTAAAGATCTTCATTTACACCCATCGTTTGGCAAGTTCGACTTACATATTTTTTTCTTAACGGACCATATCACTTTCCTTTGGACACATAAATCCATATAAATATGTGTGTGGATATATGTTTTTATACACCTATGTGTATAAATATACAGCTTTATTGAGATAAAGGAGCTATGCAGACAACCCTGGTAGTATTTAGCGGTCATGACTTGGTGTGTTGGACACATGTACATATTTGCAATGCTGAAGCCATCATCAAGATGACAAACTTCATCCTCTCTGAGCGTTGGAGTCACTCCTGTGTGCGGTGAGAACATTTAGCAGGACAGCTGTCCTCCTGTCAGACTGTTAGCCTCCTGTCTCCCATTGCTCAATGTAGGCATGGTAAGTGCGGGCCTCCAGGCTTGTTCATCTTGCACACCTGTAACTCACACTCGCTGAATACTCATTCTCACTTTCCCCCTCCTCCCGGCCCTCGGCCACCATTCTTTCTAGTGGCTACTACTTCTTCAAGTTTGACTGTTGTATTTTGTTTTTAAATTGACTCGATGACAGTGACCTCACAGATAAGAGCATGGCATGGCAAGATTAAGGGAACCACTCAGACACTTGCTCAGGTCCGAACCCTGTACATCTGTCTCAGTGACTTTCTGTCTAACCCTGTGCATCTGTATCAGTGACCTTCTGCGCTGTTAGAATGGCCATGCTGGAGGCTTGGAGCTTAGCTTCACTGAGGGTCTTATACGTTCTCCATATCGAGTGCCTACTTATGTACTGTGACAGTTGAAATTAGAAAAGCAGTTAGCGTCATCTCCTCTTGGACAGGACAACTCATGTCCTTCGGCCTAACTTCATCCATCCCTGTCAGCTAATATTACCCCTCTGGGTCTCCTGTGCGTTGACCGTGCTATTTGTCTTCCATGACTGACTGGCTTCACTGGCATCGTACACAGGTTTTGCTCACACTTTTGTGAATGGGAGGCTTTCCTTCTTCATAAGGCTAAACAGTAGCCTGCTGTATGGATGACCCCATTCCTCTATCATTCTTATTTAATGTCCTTAGAGGAGATATCCTTCCTTAATGTCAGTGACTTCGAGGGACATGCACTTGGTCTGTTCCTGAGCCATAAACCACAGGGATTGACCCAACTTTAAGACACTAGGCTTTGACGTCACAGCTAACACACAAATCCAGAACTCTGAACTCAGTGGTTGCCTGACCCTGGTTTCCAAGTTCCATAGCTGGTTTTGATAGGATTTAACCGATCTTAAATCCGTTCTTCATGCTGGATGGAGGCCCTGCTCACCAGCAGCCATGTCCTAACCCTAAGACAGCATTTCACAGTCCTTCTTCCCATAGTTTGGCTCATACATTCTTTCTGTCCCCGTTTCTCAGTGTTCTTTGAGCCATGGAGGGGGTGATGTTGGTGTCCTGTTTAACCTGAACACCGTGAACATTCTTGTATATAATTTGGTGGACATACACTCATTTCTTTTGGATAGTTGCTGTATGTTAGAGAAGGTAGATGTTTGGCTTTGGTACATATCACTGATTTACATATCATGTGGTATATGCCTACCAGGAATATATGAGATTCCATTCACTCCACAGACTTGCTAGTGGTTGTATGCCCCATGGCCCTCAACCTTGTTCCATGCTGGAGAGCAAATCAGGACTTTGCACATGCTAGCTTAAATGCTCCACCATGTAGCACATCCACGTAGCATGTGTGCGATTTTTTTTTTTAAGACTTATTTTAAATCATGTTTCTCTGCGTGGGTATGTGCACAGACTGATGTGCAGGTGGCTAAGGAGGGCCAGAGGCATTAGGTCTGTACAGAGGTTTTGAGTCTCCCAGTTTGGATGCTGGGAAACAAACTGGTTTTCTGCAGAGTGCTAGCCACATTCTCTCTCGACTGCCAAGCCATCTGTCCAGCCTCCCCTGTGTGATTTTTAATCCTGCCTTCAAGTAGGAGCCTGAGAAGAGGTTGCCAATCTGTATACCTGGGCAGAATGATAGTCAATAGCCAATATGTAAGCACAGCTCCTTACTCATTACGTCACCTGTCTCAGGGACAGACAAACAAACACCCAAACCCAGCAGGAGGCTCCAGTAAGCACCAGAACAAATCGGGACTTTGCCCGCTTTTCCTTTGAAACAACCTGGGCTAATAAACCCTGGTCTCAGTTTTCTTGCATTCTTTCATGATAAGAATCATGTTGAAATTTAAACAAAAGGTCCAGGTCCTTCAGGTTCCTGGAGGGAAGTGTGACTTGAAGTGTTCTAGTGTTTTAAGCCTTTCTGTTTCTTTGTTGAAAGGCCCAGGGAAACCCCTGGGGCCCAGAAATCACAGTCCCGGTGTTTGTCAAGCTGCTGGGGGGGGGGGGGGGGGGNGCNCAGTTCTGTTTTATTTTATTCTGCATTTCTGGTGCCCACATTAATTTGTTGCTACCTGTGTGTCCAATTGTTGCCATTCCCACCCCCTCACCCCCTATCCCTGCTAGTGTTTGTTATTTTCTTCTGATAGCCAGCCTGACCAGACCAAGACAGGATCATGGATAGTAATTGTGTGCTTGTTTGCTTGGTTTTGAGATGGGTTGGGGTGTCTGTAGCCCAGACTGGCTTAAGCCTGCAGATAGCTGAGGATGACCTTGACATTTTGATCCTCTTACCTGAGTGCTTCAGTAAGAGTCGTGTACCCCACCATATATATATAATCCTGTGCTGGGGATCGAACCTAGGCGTTTCGTGCATGCTGGGCAGGCACTTTATTGGCTACTACGTCACGAATACCCCATGGAATGGTTTTAATTTGCATTTCTGTGTTGGCTGAAAATGTCCAGCGTTTCCAGGTCATTTGTACTCGGTCCCTTGAGAACTGTCTCTTCGTCCGGTGAGCTCATTGATTGGTTGGATCATTTTCCTTCTGTCTTAAAAAAAATTAGTTCTTAACTATTTGTCCTCTGTCATATATATAGCAGGTGAAGGCTTTTCTCCCAAGTTTTAGGCAGCAGGTATGAGTTCACTCTCTTCGCCGTTGGACTCTGCGAATACATTTGGAAGTATTTTACATGTTTCCCTCTGACAACCTCAGAGTTTCAGGTCTTGCATTATAGTCTTCCATCCATATTGAAATCAATTTTTAAGAATTAGATTTATTAATTTTGTGTTGTGTGTGAGTGTTCTGCCTGCGAATGTGGCTATCAGTATCACGTTTGTGACATATAGATGTCCGAAAGGGCTCCAGATACCCTGGAACTGGACTTATAGGTGGTTGTGAGCCACCAAATGGAGTAGAAGCTAGGTCCTGTACAAGAGCCAACAGTGCTTTTAGCCAGTGAGCTGTACCTCTCTCCACTCTGAGAATCATTCTTCTAAATATAGGGGGGAAAAAAGTTCCCTGTACCCCTAGGGTAGCCTTGAACTCATGACAGTTTGGAAGCAGGACGTGGTGGCATAGAAGAAAAGAATCTAGGACACCATGGCGGCTTGTGGGGCACTTCCTTCCATCCTGCAGAAGCCCAGGATTTGGTCATTTTGACCAGTACTAAATAGTAAATAGAACAGGGTTATCTAACTTTCCTTTGATCTATAGGTAACACAGTCTACATTTTGGGCACATAGGAAATAGAGACTTAAATGAACCTTTAATTAATTGCTCTGTGGATTTATCTGCTCACCCTATCAGCCATTCTTGCTGATTTGATAAGCAAATCTGCCCATCTCCAGGCAAAAGAGAAATCAATACCTCAAAGGCAGTCCTTCCACAACTGCTAATACTGCCGAAAACCTTCAACTCCTCGCCTGTCCTCAGGACACTGAAGTACGAAGTCCTTTCTCACTGGGGGAGACAACGGCCTCAGGAGTCTCATAGATGTCTCTCCCATGGGATGGTTTCACTGCAGTGGTTAGCAGTTGAGAACGTTTATATTGACTCTTTGGTTTTTGCTTAACATACATGGAACCGCTCCTTGGAAAGTCCCTGCTCTGGTCTTGCTTTTGGTTGCACAGCCCTGAAACTTCCTACTTGTCCACGTGACCTCGCTTGTTTGGCCAGATCTTTGTCTGTTGCCAGAACTGCCAATAACATAGGCTTCTCTTTTTGTTTGTTTTTGATGCTGGGCACCAAGCCCAGGCCCTTGCACACATATATACTCCACCTCTAAGCTAGCCCCAGCCTAGGTAGAGCATTGTCTTAGTTAGAGTTTCTGTTGCTGCGACAAAACGCCATGACCAAAAAGCAGAGGGAGAAAAACGTTTATTCAGCTTACACTTCAGATCATAGTCTAGTATTGGAAGAAGTCAGGACAGGAACTCAAGCAGGGCAGGAACCTGGAGGAAGGAGCTGATGCAGAGGCCATGGGAGATGCTGCTTACTGCCTTGTTTCACATGGCTGGCTCAGCTGGCTAACTTAGAGCCCAGGACCACCAGCTTAGGAATTGGCTCCACGCATGATGGGCTGAGCCCTCCCCATCAATCACTAATTGAGAAAATACCCCACGACTGCATCTCATGGAGACATTTCCTCAACTGAGGCTCCTTCATCTCTGATTTCTTGCTTTGTTAAGTTGACATAAAATACCAGTCAGTACATATATATATATTTTTAGAGTTTTTAGATTTTATTTGTATGATGTTTTACCTTCATGTGTGTATGTATACTGTGTGCCTAGAGCCCACAGAGGCCAGAAGAGGGCATTGGGTCCTCTGGAAGTGGAGTTCCAGATGGTTTGGAGCCATGTGGCTATTGAGAATGGAGCCAGGTCCTCTCCAAGAACAGCAAGTGCTCTAAACCACTGACCAAGCCAGCCCTCTAGTACTCTTCCTCCTCCTCCTCCTCCTCCTCCTCCTCCTCCTCCTCTTCTTCCTTCTCTTCCTTCTCTTCCTCTTCTTCCTCCTTCCTCTTCCTCCTCCTCCTCTTCCTCTTTTTTTGAGATAGGATTCCACTGTGACTATGCAGCCCTGTTTGGCCTGGAATACCCTATGTTGACCAGGCTGGCCTTGAACTCACAGAAGTCCACTTGCTTCTATTTCCCAAGTGTAAGATACTGTTAAACATCCTGTTTCACCCCACGTCTCCAACACACATATCAGGGTTTTCTTCTGGCAAGTTCTTGGGGTTTACATAACACACACACACACACACACACACACACACACACACACACGGACTAAAGTCCCATACACCGCACATCATTTGTTTATTTTGTTTTTGCAGGTCACACATGGGTTTAGTTCACTAAGCTGGTGTCCAGGCAGCTCCCAGACCCAGGAGTGTCTGATACCAAGTGATGAAGGATTTGTTCTCCACCCCCACCCCTTTCTTCTGACTTCACCACTGAAAGAGCTCCCTCAGTGTGGAATAACTTAATGCCATGGTGACTACAGAAACTGTACTCTTACAAGTTCTTAAATATGTAGAACTCCGAAAACTTGATTCCATTTCAGTGTGTAATTTGTATTAATATTGTATTTATAGTTGAAGTCTTGGAATTTGGGTTGGTCTGCCAACAAAGGAACCGACCACAAATGGAGAGAGGCTTAAACAATGGAAGCGTGTCACCTTCAGGTCTGGAGGTTGGAAGCCAGAGATGGAGCTGCTTCCTGAGGGCAGAAGCAGGAGCTGAGGTAGACCTCACCCTTGGCGTGTCAAAGAGCATCCTCTCCCTGTGTGCCATGCCAGAATTTCTCCTTGTGAGGGCACAAGTCACAGGGAGCAGAGCCCACCCTAACGCTCATGCTGACGTAGCGGCTTCTGTAAAGACCAGCAATACCGAGGTACTAGAGACTGGCTTGACATGTGCATGTGGGGATACAAACTGATCCATAGTAGGAGCTCTAACAACCAGCCCGTGGCATTTCTACCAAGTGTCGTGCACAGGTGCTGAGCATGGGTCCCAGTTCAGGTTGGTCCCCAGGAATCTCCAGGCTGGTGGAGAGCCACAGCTGAGTCCCTTCTCGCACGGAGGCCATGGAGCAAGCCTGTCTCGGGAGGGAATGTTGCCCCTTGCTGCCTGCCAGCTCTCCACTTACTCAGATCTGCCTAGCGTCAGTACGGAAACACATGCGTGACTCACCTCACCCGGGGCACCAGAACCTTGCCACTCTCCTAACGTTTAATCAAAACTCGCTGCTTAAAGCTGAATGGGTGCTGTGGCTGCTCTCTCATCTCCAAGCATATGACTGTAGTCATTTTCTTATTTGCTCTTTGCAGTGACTCCTCTGAGTACTGTCCAAACTGTGCAATGGCATCCTGGCCATCAGAAAACCACACCCAACACCCGACGCTGTGAGGCGGCGGTTCTCAACCTGTGGGTTGTGTTCCCTTTGGCCAACCCCTATGGCCAAAAATATTTACACTGGGATTCAAAACAGTAGCAAAATGACAATTATGAAGTAGCAACAAAATTAATTTTACGGTTGGCAGTCACCATGGCGTGAGGAACTGTTAAAGGGTCGCTGCATTCGCTAGGACCGTTGGGACCCCTGCGGTGCAGTGGTAGCCAGGGTTGTTTATATTCAGAGTTGGTTCATGGCTGTGGTAGCCAGGGTTGTTTATATTCAGAGTTGGTTCATGGCTGAAGCTCAGCTGTTTCTCTGACAGCCTACATTGGCAGAGATCTGTGGTGGGTTTCAAATATATATAAAGCTTTCTAAAGTTATTGTTCAGCTCTTTATTATGAGTAATTTACCATTTTAAAAGCTTGTGATGTCCCATGCTATTCTTTGATAATAATGCTTTCTATGAGAGGCAGGAACATCCTACTTTAAAAGTTTTTACATTGCTGGGCTGGTGAGAGCGCTCAGCAGGTAAAGGTGTTTGCTGCCAAGCCTGGCAAACAATTTAAATCCCAGGGTCCTATGGTAGAAGAAGAGAATAGACTCCTGCAGGATGTCCTCAAACCACATGTATGCCATCATCTCCCATCATCTCTCGTGTCCCAGGAATATGCACCCTGTCACTGGAGCAGGTTAAGATTGTATACAGAGCCGGGCGTGGTGGCGCACACCTTTAATCCCAGCACTCGGGAGGCAGAGGCAGGTGGATTTCTGAGTTCGAAACCAGCCTGGTCTACAAAGTGAGTTCCAGGACAGCCAGGGCTACACAGAGAAACCCTGTCTTGAAACCCCCCCCCCCCAAAAAAAAAAAGATTGTATATAGAGGTGTTGGTAATCCAGAGGGAGTTTATGAGAGGTGCATCGACTTTAAAATGCATCGTGTTCCGTTGCTTCTCTGTGGTGGGAAGTGTGGGTGGCCTTATAAGTCGAGACTCTGAGGTACTCAGTGTGTGGATGAAACCTGAGGCCAACCAGACCAATCCTTTCAAAATAAAGACAAAATGTCTCTCAAAGAGTTAGTCATGTCTGCATCCTAAAAATTCTTAGAGCAGAGCCCCTCGTGGGTACCAGAGCACTGCATATCTGGGACCAGCCCCAACACTACTTGAGTTATATAATGGCATCCGACACAGCCAGGTTCTTAAGAAACTGCTGTGCTGGTTAAGGAGGAGACCAAAATACAGACAGGGGCTTTATGTAAACTAAGGAGAGTTCATCTTTCAAATATTACTTGTGTGTGTGTGTGTGTGTGTGTGTGTGTGTGTTTCCATTTGCACGAGAGTACAGGTGCCTATGGAGGCCAGGGTCACCGTGGTCCCCTGGAGCTGGAGTCATGGCAACTGGGTGCTGAGAACTGAACTCCTCAATAAGAGTGGTGTTCTAACTACCGAGCCGTCTCTCCAGCTGGATTTCTTTCTTAAATTTGTATTTATTTATTTTATGTATATGAGTGCTCTGTTACATGTACACCCCCCATACCAGAAGAGAGCATCAGATTCCTCTATAGATGGTCGTGAGGCACCGTGTGGGTACTGGGAATTGAACTCGGGACCTCTGGAAGAGCAGCCAGTGCTCCTTACCGCTGAGCCGTCTCTCTCCAGTCCTCCAACCCAATTTCTTAAGAAGAGAAAACGGACGGAAAATGTGAGAGCCACTGGGACTGTGACCCTAGTTTCAAGGACATTCCTTGGCCCCATTAGAGCGTCCGGAGGCCTGGCTCCTCATCTGCTAAGTGAATTCTTTGAGGAGGAGAGAGGTGAAGTGAGGTGAGGGTGAGGGTGCGGATGTGGTATTTTTGGAATAGTTTGAGATACAAAGAAGTTTCCAGATAAGATTAGATTCCTCCTGAGTGAAGCTTGGACTCTGGACACTCTTACCAGCAAAAGGCTAACACACGGTCAGCTTGGGGAACCGGGCTCTCTGCTCTTGCGTCAGCTTTTGTGCCATGTCCTGAGGTGGCTCTGAGAGAGAAGAGGGATCAGTTCTTGTGGGCCATGTTGTTTTGAGCTGAGGTTTGTTTGCAACTTTGACCAGCGAGTCACTAGGCCGGGGGATGTAGTTCAGTGGACAGGGTGCTAGCCAGACATGCATGAAGCCCTGGCCTCGGGTCCAGCTCTACGTTAACTGGGCGTGTTGGCCCCTGGATCCAGCACCTTGAGGCCCATCCCCTGCCTTCAGGTTATCTTACTTCTTTCTGAGCAATGCTTTTGCTTAACCCTTGTGCTTAAGCTTGCATTAAAAGGTAATTAATTAAAGCAAAAAGTCTTCTCATGGCTTCTGTCTGTTTTGTTTTGTTTTGACCCCCGATTTAGTGTGTATATGTGGCAGTAATTTAAGGTCACCACAATTTAGAATACAGTAAAATTTAAAAAGGAATTTACAAAGATCAAAAACTACAAATTACGAACCTGATATTAATGGAAACAAATATTAATTTTTTTTTTTGACATGTACCCTGAACTACATCCCTAGGCCTAGAGACTTACTTTGAATGTCACCTCAGTGTCCTTGAACTCATAGAGATCTGCCTGCCTCTGCCTCCCAAGTGCTAGGATTAATAAAGGCACTAATATGTTTTCTTCCAATGACTGAAATATATGGGGACTGGAGAGATGGCTCAGCGGTTAAGAGTGCCGACTGCTCTTCTGAAGGTTGTGAGTTCAAATCCCAGCAACCACATGATGGCTCACAACCATCCGTAATGAGATCTGATGCCCTTTTCTAGGTTGTCTGAAGACAGATACAGTGTACTTGCATATAATAAATAAATAATAAATAAATCTTAAAAAAAAAAAAGAAATATACTCTATATAGAAAACATGGAAATTAGCGGGAGGGTGAGGCTTGTATTTGAGGTGAGAGCAGGCTCTGCACCTGTGGGCTTGTCTTCCATCCACAGCTGAGGTCTCCTGGCTCCCCCCCC
>NC_034598.1:55347949-55374894 GCF_900095145.1 Mus pahari
GTGTTTATTGAGTCCAAGTGCTCCTAGCTTTGTTCCAGGTGCTAGGATCCAACTGAAAATCCCTGATTATGGGAGGTTGCTAATTCTTAGGAAGATAAAAGGCAATAAAGGGGGCTGGTGAGATGGCTCAGTGGTTAAGAGCGCCGACTGCTCTTCCAAAGGTCCTGAGTTCAAATCCCAGCAACCACATGGCGGCTCACAACCATCCGTAACGGAAATCTGATGCCCTCTTCTGGAGTGTCTGAAGACAGCTACAGTGTACTTACATATAATAAATAAATTAATTTTAAAAAAAGGCAATAAAGAAGATGAATGCTAGTCCAACACTGGGTTCAAGCCTCTCTCCTCTCCGTGCACAAGAACTAAGAAAGTGAGAGCCGGGTTACAACCCGGTTGATAGAGCATCTCTCCAGCATGTGGAAAGTCCTGGGTTCAGTTCCTGGCATTTGTTTGGGGTCATCTCTTAAAATGCATTTGTTTAAGCACAAGGCCTGAGTTTGAATCCCCAGTACCAATATAAAAAGCAGGGTATGCTGGCTTGCACAGACTTGTAACCCCAGCATTAAAGAAGAGGCGGAGACTGGAGGGTCTTGCTGGCCCGCCAGTCTAGTTGTATTGCTGAATTAATTCCAGATTGGTCGAGAAGCCTGGTCTCAAAAACAACCTAGAGAAGCAATTGAGGCAGGCAATAAACATCGACCTCTGGCTTCCACATGCCTGAGCACCCCCGTGTGCATGCACACCCCCACACAAGCACCTACACATATACGTGGACACCCGCCCCCAAACACACGCACACACACACACATACACAGAAAAGAATATATTAGTGTTAGCATAGAGAAAAATAAAACTTCCGTGAAGTGATTTTATGCATGTGTGCCTGTGTGTGTTTGAGGGAGAGAATGCTGAGTGGCTGTAGCTGCACACTTGTCATGTGCAATGTGTCTCTAAGTCCCAGATGGGGACCAGACCTCACCCTTGTGTGAAATAAAACTTCCTGTCTGTCCCTGCCCTGGTGGGTCCTAGATCTTGCCTGACTGGGGACGAGGACCCCAACGAGAAAGCATAGGGCTTGAGGGAGAGTCGAGTGTGTGGTCTTCAGATGGAGACTGCTGAGAAGATATCAAATGTTCAATAAATTTTAGCCATTATAGGTGTCAACCCTGTTACATCCTGTTATAAAATTCAGAGCTTTAACTGGAAGCCAGGGCCACTGTCTTGGGGGGAAATTTCCACCCTGAAAGTGGTTCTTATACAAGTACCATCCGTGGAGTATATGCAGTCATTGATCCCCTCCTTCCTGCCACACTGGACCTCTTCTAACTCCCTGTCTTCCCTCCATCTTCCCTGCCCCCGCGGCCATCTAAGAAGACTGTTTAAAGCAGGAAGCAGACCTTTGACAGAGCTCCTGTCCTGGCTAACTAGGGAATGGGCAGGGGGAAGACAGCCTCAGAGTCATTAGATATCCCAAAGTGCGTACACAGAGGAGGTCAGGCCATGGAGAAATGCAGTACAGATGTGGCGTATGCTCACTGTGGGAGGAAAAAGATCAGACGGTAATGTAGCCGTTCTTAGCTTTCCTAACACTGCCACCCTGTAATACAGGTCTTCAGCTGTGGTGACCCCCAAACATAACATTTCTGCTGCCACTTTGTATCTGTAATCTTACTACTGTTCTGAGTCATGATGTAAGCATCTGTTTTCCAGGTGACCCCTGAGAAAGGTCATTTGACCTCCCCCAAAGGGTCATGACCCACAGGTTGAGAACCGCTGCCTTTGTGCCTCTCCACTCTGCCTGTATCTTGTTTATGGACTGAGCTTTCAGTTTGGAGGGTACAGAAGCCATCTCAGGGACGTGAGCTCACTCTGAGCCCGCATTTTCTTAACCTGCTTCTCAGTGGGCTGCCTTTCAGTTCTGGGAACGCGGACTCTGCAGTACGTGGGAAATCACACTTTGAGAGGTTCCCTCAATGCCACTATCTCAGTCCTCTCTGTACAGTATGTGATTAAGTCGCTAAGTCATTAGCAGGTCCCCTTTAAGAAACAATGCTCTATCCCACGCCACTTGACCAGGAGCTTCAGAATTAATTGGCACGAAGCGCACCACGGGGCATGCATGGTATGTGGTCACCAAATCATGTCAGATCAGCGGCGTGCCGAGGAGCTGAAACCAGAGATGTAGTCTGTGTCTCCATCCCTGGGTTTTCGAAAAGCATTTGAAGTGATTGGCTTCAGCTCGGGAGATCTGGGAGGATTAAAACAGGCTCATATGAAGCATCTAACCCTAGATGCCCGCCAAGGCTGAACCGACCAGTTTAACATCTGCTAGAAACAGTTCTCTCTTACTTTTGTTTTGTTTTCTTTCCTTCCAAAAACAAAGTTTTACCATGTAGCTTCTTCAGCTGGCCTTGAACTCTCCTTGACCGTGTCTCCCCTGCCGACTCCGGTGCCAGCCTTTGCCAAGTGTTTGCCACCACACCCAGCAGCCTCTTAATATTTTGAGAGTTTCTGGGGAGAGATTGCCCAATTTATTTTATTTTACTTTTTTTTAAAAAAGATTTATTTACTTATTATATGTGAGTACACTGTAGCTGTCTTCAGACACACCAGAAGAGGGCATCGTATCCCATTACAGATGGTTGTGAGCCACCATGTGGTTGCTGGGAATTGAACTCAGGACCTCTGGAAGAGGAGATGGTGCCATTCACCATTGAGCCATCTCTCCAGCCCCATTGCCCAATTTATAAACATTTTTTTTTTTTACTGTTTATCATTATTATAAAATGACAGTTTTTAATAATCTCGGCACGTGATGATGTCACCTGATTGTAGGTTATCTCTTCCTTTTAACAAGGCCCTCTGAGAGCATATGGTTTTATTGTGCTCACTTTGCCAGCAAGAAGCCAGGCTTAGAACCGAGTACAGCAGCGCATGCCTTAGTCCCAGCACTCCAGAGGCAGAACACAGATGAGTGGATCTCTGTGAAGCAGAGGCCAGCCCCTTGTAAATTAGTGAGTCCCGGGACAGGACAGCCTGAGCTGGAAGGTCCCGTGCAGCAGTTTGTACCTTACTTACTGCCTCGGGAACTTTGCTTTCTGCAAGGCTTGGCTTTGGGGGCAGAAGGTCAAGCCTCAACCACCCTTAGCTATACCACCTAAGGGCCCCAGAACATCGCCCAACGGGAGTGTTTGCACTCTCAGCCTCTGCCGATGTCCGGAGGTTTCTAGCTCTGCTTTCCTCTCAGTGGCTCTGTTTGCCTGGGAAAATGACCAAGTGATTGTTAGTGCTCACAGGCAGGGGTCGGGTTTATAATCTCTGCTTTACTGGGAGGGAGGGAGGTAGAAACCCAAAGCGCACAGTTTGGTCACTAGATACCCTGCACACTCACACAGGCAGGCCTAGGGTGGACATGGTTTGTGTCCGTGTCTCTTCTTGGGGATTTCTGATGCTATTGTCATTGTCTCCCTGGGAGCTGGAACCATCGGGGAACCACCTGGCAATAGATTGGAATCCCCAGTATTTGGAAATTATTAAATTGAATTATAGAATGAAAGATGACTTCTTCACATTGTATCTGTGCTAAATTCATCTTTTGAATGATAAGGGAAGTTAAGCTCACCTCACAGTGTTTAAAAGTAAGATTAAAGGTGATATGGGAGGGTCAGAGTTCAAGCTCATTTTAGGATATGGGGGGTGGGGAGCTGACGAGAGGACTCAGCGGGTAAGAGCACTGACTGCTCTTCCTAATAAGGTCCTGAGTTCAAATCCCAACAACCATGTGATGGTTCACAACCACCCGTAATGAGATCTGACGCCCTTTTCGGTGCATCTGAAGACAGCTACAGTGTACCTATTTATAATAATAAATAAATCTTTGGGCCAGAGTGAACAGGACCGACTGGAGCGAGTAGAGGTCCTAACAATTCAATTCCCAGCAACCACATGAAGGCTCACAACCATCTGTACAGCTACACTGTACTCACATACAAGGCTGGTGTCCTTTTCAGAGAGCAGCAGGTGCCGCCAAGCCCTCTGGAGGCTGAGCTGATGCAGCATCCCGTTCCAAACTCTCGGAAGGAATTCCGCTGTGGCTCCAGCTCTGGCCTAGAGGGGCAGTTTTAGAGGATTACCGAGCCCCAGGCCTGCCTGGCTAGGGAACCTTTAAGCCATTGTTCGCTGGTGCTGTTCTGCTTAACCGATTGCCAGTGCTCATCTCTGTTTTACATCTTTCAGGGTTTCTCTAAGACACACAGGAGAACAGCTGCAGCCACCTCTGCCCCAGCCCAGAGTAAATCCTGGGGCTGACGGAACTCGTTATACGGCATGGAATGTTTATTCTGTTTTAGGATGAGGGAAACAAGCCACAACAAGGAAGATCCGATCTGACTTTCTGGAGGCCTTTCCCCCTTTAGCCTTCCTCCCATCTTTCCTTCCTCCTTCCCTCCCTCCCTTCGTATGGTGCTGGACTCTAAAGAGATGAAACCGCTTTCTCAGACACTTCTCTTTGCTTTTTTCCCTTGAACTGTTGAGGTTGGCGATGGCTAACTGAAACAGACTCTAAAAATACCCCCCTAACAGCATGCTAAGTATTTTTTTCTTTGTCTAAAATTAGCCCATTCCAGCCGTGTGTTCTGATTTTCCAAAGCCCTCCATTAGCTGCCCTGGCTACTCTCTGTGGGTTTCTGTGTGCTGGGTGACATGTTGATAAGGAAGCCAACCAAGGACTGACTCACTGCACAGGGCATTTATGGAGGTGCCTCCTCCCCAGGACCCTTCCCCTGGCCCTTGCTACGTTCATTCTGTGCCCACCGTCTGCTCGGTGGCAGCTGTCCCCGTCCTCTTTGTGGCACTTCTGAGTCTCACATGAGCCCTTTAGGGCTGAGCTCATGTTCCTTTGCGGTCCCTCTGCTTAGTGCAACTATTTGCTAAAGTATTTAAGTGCAGAGTAAACATTTGTCAGAGGCCAAGGCCGGTCCATTAACTAAGCAGCAGGAAGCAAAATATTATTTGTTGGGGTGTCTACCAAGAGATTTGACTTTTCACATGAAAATCAAGAAGCTGGGCGGGGGGGGGGGGAGCGGCTCTGCCAGAGGTTCTGAGTTCAAGCCTCAGCCACCGCATGGTGTCTCCCAACCATCTGTGATGGGATCAGATGTCCTCTTCTTGTGTGCATGAAGAGAGCGACAGTGTACTCATACATAAAATAGATAAAAAATTAATCATAAGGGAAAAATAGAAAATTAAGGAGGAAGGAAAATTAGCCAAGAGCCCGTGGCCCCGTGGGTCTACAGGTACAGGACCCGTCACTGGTTAGAAATGTCGGGATTGGTTGCCACCTGCCTCCTAAGCACTGGCTACTTCTAAGACATATTTTTGTTTCTAAAGTAGTATGTCCTGCGCAGTCTCCAGAGCACATTAATTTCGTAAGCGCGGACACACCTGGTTAGCAGTTTTCATTGGTCAGTTTCTGGACTCTTGTTTCTGTTGTTTTTCCACACCCAGTATTTTCTTTCTGTTTTGATTTGGAGATGGGGTCCTAACTTGTACTTTGACAGGATTTCTGTCTTATACATCCCACTTTTCAAATGTCGGCTGTTCAGAGAGGACCCCATTTTATCCCACTTCCCTGCCTGCGCCCATACTCGGTTGAGAAGGCAGAAGTAAGCTACAAGGAGAGGCGTTCTCTCCATCCCTGCTAACAGATGAAGCCGATGGGGAGGGCCATGGTTTGTCTCTGCACGAGCTGTCTTCCTCAGGCTCTCTTTGGCTCATCCAAGTTGGGCTGGAAGTGCAGCTCAGTGGTGGAGTTGCCTGCCGAGCATGTAAAGGTCCTAGGTTCAGTCCCACTCAGCAAAGTGGGGCGTGAACATGATCCCGGGAAGGTTCTGTGTCATGTCACATAGTCATATAGTCATCCGGCAACAGGAGGTTAGCTCTTCCCTAGGCTTCACCGGCAACTTGGTAGAAAGGGCACCATTCTGGGGTTGGCTGGGCTTCGTGGTCATAGTCACTGTATGTGACATGAGCATCTATCTGTACAATGGGGATAAAAATCCTACTTTGGGGGTTCGTGGTGGGTGGGCTACAGTGTGCCATGCATGGCCTGGACCTCTGCTTGGCCCCCTTGCTCCCAAGGCATGTGTAGGACAGTGTCACCCGGCCAGCCTAGTGTCCCTTCCTTGGCTCAGCGCTGACTCAGCTCTGGTTGAGGGCTGTCCACAGTAGAGTGGTACTTGGCTGTTCATTGCTTTGTTAATTTGGAAGGGAAAGAAAAATGTTCCTAAGCAAGTGAAGTTTAAAATAGGAAAGAAATTCCTATATCACAGGTACCCTAGGCCAACTCAGTCGCACCTGGAGTTGATTTGTAGTCAGGGGTTGGACAGCATCCCCTGTGTGACCCTGAGGAATGAGTGTCCTTCATTCTAATACTCTGACTTCTAGAACATCCCTAAGTGCCTGTTTTAAACATTTGTTTGCATGTTAGAGGACTCCGCCAAGGAGTTCCCAGGGCAGGAAATCGACAGTTTAGGTGAAAAGGTAGAAAAGACAAAATCCTTTACATCCTCTCGGAAGGAGTCTGGCCTGAACGAGTGCCATTCTTTGCAGTCCCTGGTCCACTGTTTCCTTAGCTTCCACAGTGCAGCATCCTGTGTCCTTGGGACCGCTTGCTCAGGCGATGCCACACAAGCTGACCCTTTCTTATTGTCTTCACCTCCTTCCTGTCTGCTCTTTAGCATGAAGGAGGAGGGCAGTTTCCAAGGTGCACACCAGAGCTGCTCTGACTTGCACACTCCCCGGTGCACACCGTCCTTCAGTTAAATCCATCTCTCCCCCCTTCCCTTCAACACCTGGATCAGCCCAGCCCTCCCCTGTCTTTGCTGGCTGACCCTCTGGACAGTGGGGGCAGCTGCTCACCCCACTCCCACCCCCTGAGCAGAGGAAAGGTGGAGCCAGCTTCCTCAGGGCTTTCAGCTTCCTGTGCACAGCACTTCAGGAAGAAAGGGAGCTGGAAGGTGGGTGAGAGAGACCTCACCCTAGAAGAGCCTCCCCCTTGCAAAGAGACAGTGTAAATTACAGACAAACACTAATAAAAACAAAAATACAGACAGCTGCCCTTCCCAGGGCAGCTGCAGGGCAGCCTGTGTTTATAAATCGGCCAATTGTGTGACGTTAGGAACCAACTATTACTTTTGGCAATATGTATGTGTGTGTGCGTGTATGACAATGTTTGTGTTTGTGTCTGTGAATATGTGTGCCTGTTGTGTGCATATGTATTTGTGTGTCCATGTGTGTGTACTTGTGAGTGCGTGTGTCCGTGTGTTTTCACAGACCTCAGAGCCGTGGTTTGCAGTCTCTGGCAGCTCGTTTCTGCTGTCTGTACATGCAGCTGGCTACCAGCCTTGCCTAGCTGGTGCCTCTGTTTATTTCGGGGGGGGGGGGGCAGACAGCACATGAAAGTGGAACTCAGTTTTACTGGTAAAGTGCTCGGTTGCCTTATGATTATTTTTGTTTCCAAGGCTATTTATTTTTTATACATGAAAGGCCACTTAACAGCCCCGGACTTCCCTTTTTTCTTCTCTGATTCAGCCAATCAGGCTCTGAAAAAGAAGGCTTTTGAAATGTGTGTAATTCTTACATTTTTTTCACAGAAAAAGAGAAGTGAGTGAGTGTGTGTGTGTGTGTGTGTCTATTCCAGACCTCCCCAGATGAAGGGCAAACTCTGTTAGCATTTTGAAACTCTGTTAGCATTTTGGCATACTTCCATATTTGGGCACTTCTTTATTAGGTCTCCCAGGCTGGCCTGAAACTTGCCGAGTAGCCAAGGATAACACAGAACCTGATCCTCCTCCCCTGGCTCTGCTCTGAGTGCTGGGATTGAAGGCATGACCACCACACCCGGGTTATGGGTTTCCAGGGGTTGAACCCAGAACTCCCTGCAGGGCTCCCTGCGTGCTGGGCAGGAACCCTGTCCACTGTGCTGGCTCCCCCCTCCCCGGGCTTGTACTTGGTAGAACAGTGGAATGTCTTCCCTGGCTTTTCTTTTCATTCAGAAACTCTTCTATGAGCTGTATTGTACTTCAAAGGACATGATGGTGCCTGGTCCCATGGTCCCCCTCACGCCCCAATACTTGAAATGGTTTTCCAATTTTCTTTTTTGTTTTTTAAGATTTATTTATTTTATATATATGAGTACACTGTTTCTATCTTCAGACACACCAGAAGAGGGCATCAGATCCCATTACAGATGGTAGTGAGCCACCATGTGGTTGCTAGGAATTGAACTCAGGACCTCTGGAAGAGCAGTCAGTGCTCTTAACCGCTGAGCCATCTCTCCAGCCCAGGTTTTCCAATTTTCAATTGAACTCTTTGGTCCTAGCTAGGTAGGAATTCTCTAGTTGCCAAATATAGCATCATCGCGCACTCCGATTACCACACACTTAAATTAACTTCTTTGTCAAAGTAACCCGGCCTCCGCCGCTCAGAGTGTTCTCCATCTGAGTGTAGAGGGTATGAGGTAGTGCCTGGAAAGTAACTGTGACAAGATTGAGCAGGGGGGCTCCCCAGCCTGCCCTGGAGTCGGGTGGGGGTGGCTACCTCGGCTTGAGAGGCTGTAGAAGAAAAAGAAAAGCTTTTAGAAGACAGCAGCAGAATAGGGCTGAGTGGAGACCCCCCCCCCTACTTCTTAGTGTGGAATGGAGATGTCCTTATTCTGAGCCTTTGCTGTAGGCGGTGCCAGAGCCCTCTAAGGCAGTAAGTGTGGTGGGGTAGGCCACTAGGCTGGGTTCACCAGACACTCTTTAGTCTCTCTGTGAACCTCTATCTCTCCTGTCATCCCACCTTCCTGGTCCAGCCAGCCTGTGTTCTGACACACTCTGGGTAGCCTACACTTCTGGGTCCTTCCCGCTTTCTCCTCCCACAGAGCAGGAGGCAGGAAGAGGCTTTCCCTGAAGGACAACAGGGAGTTCCCTCTGCAGGACTAGCTCCTGGTTTTCTTGGCTCTCAGAGTGTGCAATCCCACCCTGTTGGCAAGAAGATGATTCCTAGGGCACCAAAGCCAGTTTTGGAGACACCAAGGCACAGCGGCTTGCAGGCGTTCTCCGTGGCCCTCATTCTGGGGACGGCAGTGTCCTTCTGAGATACAGGCCATCAAGGGGTCCAAGCACCTTCATTGTGTCTTGCTCTTGGCAGAAGGAGTCAGTATTATTCGAGCCATGCCTTTTAAGGGCTAGGAACCAGCTTATCAAAAGAGCCACCTTGGGGGCGGTGCAGGGTACTCCAAGGGGGACATTCTGACAACGGATCAATGGGAACTCATGATATAGACAGTTTAGCCCTCTCCTGTGGGCTTTTCAGACTGTCACATTTGTGTAAACGCAAGCACTCACTGCTAGGATACTCGCTGAGGATCTGCAAGGCCCTGGGCTCACCTGTAGCGTGACTCATTCCTTTTGGTGCTGTGGACCTGGGATGTATGAGATCGAGCAAGCGCTAAGAATGCTTACATTAGCGTGTTAGCGGGGCTGCGAAGAATCAGAGGAATGTAAATTCGAGCTATAGTAGAGTTCAGTGTGACCCCTTGGACACCATCTCCCAGTTGTTCTGGCCATTGGCATTTATAGTTTTGTTCCCTGAAAACTCGGGGTCTAAGTTGGAGTAAACTCCTTTTCTATGGCGGTAACTTACACTTGTAACAGGAAAAGGAAAGACAACACAATCCTTCCCACAGACCTGTTTCAGAGGTTACTTTTCCCTGTGCACTGTGTGCATGCAGTGCCCGTGGAGGCCAGAAGAGGGCGTCAGATCCCCCTGATACTGGAGTTACAGGTGGTTGTGAACCCTCATGTGGGTGGGTGGGAATAGAACCTAGGTTTTCTGGAAGAGAAACCATTTAACCACTGAACTGCCTCTCTAGCCCCCAATTTCCTATTCTCTCTCTCTCTCTCTCTCTCTCTCTCTCTCTCTCTCTCTCTCTCTCTCTCTCTCACACACACACACACACACACACACACACACACACACCACCTCCCACCCCCCACCTCCCAGTGCTAAGGACCAAATCTAGGGCCTTGTGCTTGCTAGGCAACCGCTCTACCACTGAACTAAATCCCCCAAACCCCAATTTCTGATTTTACTAAGACTTTTTTTTTTGGGGGGGGGTCTTTAAATTAGGTGTCACCCGGCAAAGTTGCCAAGAGTTTTGTTTGCCCATCTCTGCCCTTGACTGACTTTCAGATCCTGCTGGTGGTGGAGCCACCTGGAGGGTTTCTCAGCAGGTCCCCACCAGCCTTCCAGATCCCAGCATTCCTTTCTGGCTGGTCTCCAAAGGAGCCTGTTCGATTTCCTTTCTCCGGAACCTGGCCTGACCACAGAGTTTCAAAAGGTTCCATGGCAGTGGAACGGTGCGGCTGTGGCAGTATGAGATCTTACCTCCAGACTCTGGCCCTGTGAAAACTTCCAGTGTCTCTGGGCTGACCTGAGATGGGGGAGGGAGAAGACCCCTGAGCCCTGGTAGTAATTGCCCTTAGCTGATGGCGTGTGACCATTGGATGGCTCCAGGATCTTCCTCCAGATAGTGCCAGTGAGATGCTTAATCTGCTGGAATCTGGGGCAGCAGGTCTCTTCCTTCTTGACTTCCAGGCACTTTTTTATCCTTATTTTATTTTTCTCATCGCCAGCGCACTTGCTTTGTAGTGCTTGATTAGTTAGGGGAGCATTGCAGGCTGGTAGAATCGAGATTTACAGGGACAGAGACCATACTTCAGGGCCGTTGGTAATCACGAAGCAGAGGCCTCGAGTTGACATTTATAAAGACTTCTGGCTCTGAGGAAGCCTGTGCTGGCCTCTGCCCAAGTGCCTCCTCACCTGCTGCCTCATTCTTTGCTAGTCGTCCAGGCAGATCAGCCACATTTGTGTGTGCATGGCCTCTCTTACTTTGTTCACCCCCCAAAAAACAAGAACCAAATTAAGCCAGTTATGAGTTGTGTCACCATTCAGAAATGAATAGCATCATAATTATTGACTCCCTTTGAAAACGTTTCAACCCGCGATGTCTGAGGCTGAGTGTAATCTGGTATTCTTTAGGGTCAGGACCTCAGACTGGGACACTCCTGGAGAGTCAGGGCCACCTCCTAGTTTGTTTTCTGGCTCCAAACAACCGGGTGGCTGTTTGCCGACTGGCACGAGACCGGGTTTTAAAAGCACAACCATATAGGGTAGCGGCGGAGTGGTAAGTGGGGCTTTAAAGAGTGAGCTCATGGACGGTCCAGATGAAGCTCTTTCAATGTGCATCGCAGCTGCAGTTAATCCTATTAACGGGTTAGGCCCGGGTGTGCCAGGGTAGTTACGGGCCATACTTTGAAGAGCTCTTGGTTTTTGATGCGGATGGATAGCAGAAGCATATAAAACATCGCATCTGATACTATAAAGCCCTAGTACACCTTTGCAGGTTTATTAGGTTTTGAGAACTGAGCAAGAACATCACACTGGTTGATAAGACACACAAGAGGCTAGAGAGATTGCAGATGCAGACTCTAGCCAGGCTTCCAGACCCGGTTTGTTGAATAGACTAGGGCCTGCCTCTCCTGTTTAGGACCCAGCTAGTTGGAACACAGCATTCTCCCAGTAGAAGGTTTAAGGACACCTTAGGGCGGCTCAGAAGCCTAAGGCTCCACGGGTGCTGAGCCTGGATGTGTGCAGTGTGGGCTGCACCTTTGGGCTGCTGTAGTGGGGGTAGCTTCCGTGGCTGGGCCATGAGCAGGGGAGTTTGCTTGCAGACTGCTGGGGACCACCAGGTGGCACCGGGAAAGAGTGGCGGCAGGCTGGCAGGCGGAGGCTCTGTTGATGTCCTGAGCATACTGCTTGTAAGGGGAGGTTGCGCAGACCCCAGCCTCGGACAGAGGCTGCAGTTTTATTTTGTAGTATGTTTAAATTTAACTATCATTTGTTTGATTGTTTTCTGTTTTGTCTTGTTTTGTTTTCAAATCAGGGTTTCTCTGTGTAACCCTGGTTGTCCTGGAACTCAATCTGTAGAGCAGGCTGTCCTGGAACTCAAGAGATCTGCCTCTGCCTCCTGAGTGCTGGGATTTAAGGCCTGTGCCACCTCCTGGCATTAACAAATATATAATATTATATATATATATATATATATATATATATATATATATATATATATACACATACCTTGGGGACAAAGGATGCTTTAAATTACCAAGTTTGACTGATGTATCTTAGGTGTACTAGTAACATCACCCCCTACACCCCTTCCAGGATACAGACTAAGTGAACGGTTAATAAGACACTAGACCTATAACACACCATCATTAGACTGAAGGTGGTGAACGGCAAGCTGGAAGGCAGCTTCGTGATAAAGGGAAAAAAAAAATCTGTTCCTGCATAAAGCGCTTGCTGGGTCACATTTAGCCAGCACTGTGTTCACAGCATTGCTGAAAGTCTCTTCTTGGCTGGGTGCTTTTACTGATTCCTTAGCTATAGGGCTTCCCAGAGCCTGTAGCATTCTAAAGGCCACCAGGCATCTTTATTGCGATGATGTGAGGGGTGGTGTATGAAGTACAAGCGTGTGTATGCCCTGTCTATCACAGGACCAGCGCTCTGGGGGAGACACAGCTCCCTCGACTTCTCTGGCCCCCACACTTCCATCTGTTCCCGTTTTTTTCCGTTTGCCTTTCTGCCTGAAGCAGCAGTGGGTCATCTGTTGTCACAGGGATGACTAGGTGGGGGTTGACCAGGAGAGTATCTTATGACTGCATAGGAGAGTATCTTATGGCTACCAGATGAATTCAGGCACGATAGACTCCCTAATCCTCACGGGACTGGAAATGGGACTGGAAATGGAGTGCCAGCTCCCGAATCTCGCCAGCTGAGAAAGTCTTCATCTGGCAGGACAACAATCTCAACAGCCCAGTGGCCAGTCGAGATCAACATGCCAGGACCACACACCAAGAGAAGCACGGGATCTCTCTGGACTTGGCACCGTGGGTTTGCACTGCGCTTTGGAGGCCACAGGTCCACCTTGAGCATGCATCACGGGAGCTGCCTTTCAGGAGCTGCCTTTCAGAGTCTCCCCTCAGTACTGTTGTGCGAGCCCCTCGGTGTTTTCACACTAGCTTCCCATTACATTGTTTCCCATTACATTGTCTCTTGGTGCTTTTTGCCTCTCATTCTTTGTTGGCACCAGCAGGTTGCTTTCTAGATTTGTGCTGTCCAGTGGAGCAATTAAAAGATGCTTATAATTAGTATCCTCCTTTCGGGCTCCAAAGCCTGCTGTAGGCTTACACATAGCATGGCTGCTGGAGAGGTGGCTGGGTAGTTATGGTACGGATGGGAAAGCTGACTCTTGAAAAGACTTGTAGTGTCTGCCTCCTTCAGTATCTTAGCGAGGCATGTTGGACAGGCCACCGAGGTAAACACAGATCTGTCCCCTCCAGCCCTCCTTACATATGTATCACATGCATTCCCAGGAGTTAAGCAAGACATGCTTCTGGTCCAAAGGGCCCTCTTAGGACCTTGCAGCTTTGGCTTTGTGGGACAGCCCCTTCGGCACTCAGCCCATCCCAGGGTCTCCGGTTTGCAGACTTCACACCCAAGTTGTCTGCTGCTTGTCCTACTTTGAACTCACTCTAGGAGCGTGTTTTCAGTCAAATTGGAGTCAGACGTATGAGCTATACGACTATAACCCAAGTACTAGATGTGGAGGCAGGGGAATACCCTGAGCCACATGCATAACAAGTCTGCAGCCAGCCTGGGATACGAGAGACCCTATCTCAAACCAAACCAAACCAAACCCTCTCCCGCATTCCCTAGGAGAACAATAAGCTTTTGCTTGTTTGGAGACAGGGTTTCTCTGGGTTCTCTGTGTGCCATTGTAGACTAGGCTGGCCTCAAACTCACAGAGAATCCACCCTGCCCTCTCCCCTCCCCAATTAAAGTTGGGTGCCACCACTGCCCTTGGGGGAAGACTTTTTTTTATAAACAAAACAAAACAAACCATGTCAGCTCTGCCTCTGGTGAACTTGGTTTGTTTTTGTTTTTGTTTTTGATTTTTGTTTTTTTGTTTGTTTGTTTTTCAGGGGTGGGGAGTGAGACAGGGTCTCTCTTTATGTAGACCAGGCTGGCCTTGAACTCACAGAGATCTGCCTGGCACCATTGCAGTGTGTGCCCACTTCAGGACTTCAGCAGGAGGAGCCTCTGCGTAGAATGGGCCTCTCTAGTTTGGATCCCCGTGTTAAGTTGTTTTTCTTGTGACCACAACCAGATATGCATGGCCAAAACAACTGAAGAGTGGAAGGGCATATTTCCTGCCAAGTACAAGTGACTGTGGTCTGGCATGGTGGGCAACGTGTCATAGCTAGAGTCACCTGGTCAGTGGTACTCACCAGGAAGCTGAGGTAGGGGGGTGGCAGGGCTTAGCTGGCTTATCTCCCACCCCTTTTTATTCCGTCTCAATGGGCTCCTGGCACCCACATTTGGGGTGGGTCTCCGTTAACCCACTGCAAGCACCCACCGACGTGCACATAGTGCACAGAGTGTGCCTCACTCATGTGTTCTGTGTTCCTCAATCCAACCAAGCTGACACTTGGAGCTAACCACACAGTCCCACCATACACTGTGTTGCTTCCTCCCTGGAGCCAGGTCTGGCCGGAAAATGTTTATCACACTCAGTGCCTGGATTCAGTTCACCTTAACTGGCCCTGAATCCCATCTGCGGCCAGGGCCCACTGCCCCAGGAAATGGCCTGTTTTAGGGTAGACATTGCTAGGTACTTTCTTCTGTGTAATCGTAAGTCTGGAACTCATTCTGTCTCTGTGCAACTGGGACCTGAGACAGACGTCAGTAGGCAGTAGCCTGTTTTCAAAGCTAGAGGTGAGATGAGACGTTGGAATTTATGGTATTGGTCTAGGCTGGACAGAAAGCACTTGTGGGCCTGGTCAGGTTACCTTCGCTGATGCAGGCTGGACCCAGATCCATCGGGTTCAGAGAGCGGTGTCTGAGAGCCAGGAGGAAGGTGTGTGTGTGTGTGTGTGTGTGTGTGTTCTGTCCTTCTGTTCTTCCTCGCTCCTTGGACAATCTGGGTTTTTGTGTTGTTGTTGGGTTTGGGTTTGGGTTTTTTCTTCCTCTAACACCCGGTGAAGAAGATCAGTAGCTTGCTTCTCTTCCTTTCCCTTTTTAAACTTTAATATTTGTGGTGTGGTATTCTCCAGAGTGGGCCTGTGTGGAGGGTGGAGGCCTCCCTCCTGTGGATTTTGAGACAGGGTCTCTGTGGGCTGCTGCTGCGTATTACGAACCAACCATCCTGCGGAGTTCAGGGACCGCCCTGTCTGTCTCTGACTCACTACAGGAGATTGCAGGTGTGTGCTGCCGTCCCCAACTTTGTCTGGGGATTCAAACTCAGGTATTGATGCTTGCATGGCAGACAGCTTATTCCCCGAGCCATTTCCAGAGACCCTCATTCCACAGAACCCAAGACCTTGGGTGTCTGGCACAGCGCTCTACCCATGACCTATATCCCCAGTCCTGCCTTATTATCCTAGAGGACTGTGGTGCCAAGTGAAACAATCAACTGGTACGAGTAGGTGGGGCCCAGGGAGTAAAGCAAGCTTCACCAGGCTGTCAGCCAGGAGGGGTGGGAAGGCAGGGATCACAACCACCTCTCACAGCTTCAAATCCGGCTTGGCACCAGTGGGCATTAATAAATAATTGTGGAATGATGGTTGGTATTGTGTCCTCTCATTAGTATAAAGTAGGTATTGTTTTTACACATTTCACAGAGACGAGAAAGCTGGAGCTCAGAGAGGTCCCGTGACTTGCCTTTGGTCACAGCTAGAAAGTGGCAGAGCCATGGTTTCAGACCTAAGTATGTGTGACCCATAATTAAAATGTCGTTACCAAGCTAAATTGGAGGTAGTGATGGCACATATTCATCTCTTTGTGGCCTCCTTTGAAGCTGCTTGTGTTTGCTCTTTATGGTTTGAACTTTGGGGTTCTTTTGTTTGTTTTTGTTATTGTTGTTTTGTTTTGTTTTCTTAGATGAGCTTTCTCTGTGTCCTGGAACTTGCTTTGTAAGTCCCAGGCTGACCCCGAACTCACAGATTCCACCTGCCTCTGCCTGTGCCACCCCTGCCTGGCCGTGTGAGCTTTTGTTGTTCAGTGGTTTTGCTTTTTAAATTTTGATGTAGCTTCAGAGTTAACCAGGAAAGTGACTCTCAGACTTGTAGGGGGTCCGCCTATTCTTGGAAAGCCTATGAGAAAGACTGCGCCTTGGACGCAGGCTCTGTGTCTGTGAGGTAGATGGGTGTGTCTCTACTGAGGAAATTCACCCGTGAGAAAACAAACAGCCTGGAAATGGGGCCCCACCCTGGAAGTGATTCTGACCCAAATTACACTCCTCGGGCACAGAGGCTGAAATGCCAGGGGTGGGTTTAGATTTAGAATTTTGCATGGCAGAGCTCTTCTTGTGGCCTCAGACAGAAATGACTTGTAACCTGCCCAACAGACGCTCTGGGGTGTGGCACCAGCCCCTCCTGGCTGCCCAGGGCAACAACCATGCATCACTTATAGGCCGCTGCCCCTGCCCTTCCCCGTCCTTCCCTGTCCTGCCCTGCAGTGAGAATCCCGTTTATAGTCTGCTGTGCCACTGCCTAACCCTGCCTCCGCTATTTGCCATCTTCCTTCCCACCCCTCTGCCCCCACCCGAGGCGCATCGAGAATGTGCCTGCATTTGGAGGGTTCTTTCCCAGGCTGGCAGACAAGGGAGTCTCTTAAAGGCTTAAACAGTCTACAAGTTGTCCAAGGTTGCGGTCCTTCTCCAGCTCGGGCCCCTACCTGAAGTCAGTGTCATTTCCCACCCCATCCCCGCCTGCCTGTGCGCTGTCTCTGCACTATCTGTGCAGTTGAAGCACCTGTGTTTGCCAGGCTACCCAGGGGACAGGCACCTTGAGACGGGACAGCTGCAGGGAGCCCCCGCATTTCCTACCCCACCCTCCTCAAGTACAAGCCTGTATGATTGGTACATGAGTAGATACCCTTCCCCCACCCCCTCCCCCAGTTTATTATTTTTAAAAACCCAGCTCTGGGCTGTGGCTTTCCTAGGATTTACTGACTGGTTGATCTTTGAATAACAAAGTGCTCAACCCAGGAGCAGTCCCGTAGGCTTGGCTCGGTTTAATCTCTGAGAAGTAAAGATAGTGATCAGTCTGCCTTCCTCCTCTGCGATCAGGTATGGGTTATCCTGGGGTCATGGCTCCTTTGATCTTTCTCATAGTGCCTGTGGGCTTCTGGTCTGAGGGGCCTAAGCCCTTTGCTATCCTCTGCCCCCTTCCACTCCTTTCCTTACAATTCTCACCCGCATGACACCCCGGATCCACATGCAGTGATGTTTGTGTGCAGTGAGTGGTCTGGGGGGCCTTTCGGCGTCCTTGATCCCTTACATGGATCCCTGTCCCTCCCATGGTCCTAAGAGAGGACAGCCATCAGATCAGATCAGATCTTTGCAGACAGTGCTGCTCTCAGGTCAGGGGCTCTTCAGAGATGACCTACTCCAGACTCGTCACTTAACAGGAAATGAGCAGACTCAGAGGGTAAGCAAGGCCTGAGGCCCAGTGGTAGACCAAAGAACGTCAAGAACGGAGCCTGGTATTGCTGGGATGCTTGCCTAAGAGCCGTTCTGTATTCAGCACCGCATTCCTCCAGCGGGTTCCACGATGACCACTCCTGGTGTATTTGTACCATTGCCACACAGTGAACAACTGTCTGCCTGGAGAATATCCATCCGGCCGTGACATGGTGCGCTCTGGCTGGCTGGAACAGGCATATCTTCATACTTTGTTTTTCCACTCGCTACTCGAGTTTGAATCTGACTGTACACATGCTCTTTGCATTTTCAAAGAAAATGGTTTGTCTGCACCAGAGCTTTGGAGTCCTGTGTAGTTTAGTGCAAAAGACGTAGGATCTGGATTAAGATAGCACTTGTTCAGGTAACTAATGGGGACTTCTTGGAAGGCCGATGGACTCTGCAGACCTCTCCTGTTTCCTGTCTATACCACAGAGAGACTAGCTAGCTCATTTTTTGAGAAAGTGTTAAATGAAATGCCCATGTGGACATACAGGCTGCCATACAGTTGAATTTGTGAGTGTCCCCGGGCTTTGGGACGAGGCTCCACTCAGCAGCTAAGTCTCTTCTGGCAAGTTAACTCACTCGCTAGAACTCAGTTCGACATGGACACTGGGGTAATTAAGCCAGCTTTGCCAGTGGTTTGGAGAATGGCATGCAATCCAGTCCCGTGCCTGGCGTCCTTGACTCTCCAGATGCTACGGTTAGGCATGGTGGGTACATGGCTGCACATGTTCTAGTTAGGTTTCCATTGCTGGGATAAGAAACTATGACCAAATGTGTCATTGTCCAGAGAAGTCAGTGTGTCAGAGCTCCAGGCAGGAACCAATGGTGGAGACCATGGAGGTCTGCTACTTACTGGCTTGCCTGGCTTGCTTTTGTATAGCGCCCCAAACCACCAGTCCATGTGTGGCTCCGCCAACAGTGGGCTGGGTCCTCCCACATCAATCATCCAATCAAGAAAATGCACCACAGGCTTGCCCACAGTTCAATCTGAGGGAGGGGGCCTTTATTGGCCAGTTTTGCATATCAACTTGACACAAGCTGGAGTTATCACAGAGAAAGGAGCTTCAGGTGAGGAAATGCCTCCATGAGATCCAGTGTAAGGCATTTTCTCAATTAGTGATCAAGGGTAGGAGGGTCCATTGTGGGTGGTGCCATCCCTGGGCTGGCAGTCCTGGGTTCTATAAGCAAGCTGAGCCAGGCAGTGGTGGCGCACGCCTTTAATCCCAGCACTTGGGAGGCGGAGGCAGGCAGATTTCTGAGTTCGAGGCCAGCCTGGTCTACAGAGTGAGTTCCAGGACAGCTAGGGCTATACAGAGAAACCCTGTCTCAAGGAAAAAAAAAAGAAAAGAAAGAGAGAGAGGGAGAAAGAAGAAAGAGAGAAAGAAAGAAAGCTGAGCAAGCCAGGGGAAGCAAGCCAGTAAGCAGCACCCTCCATGGCCTCTGTATCAGCTGCTGCCTCTAAGTTCCTGCCCTGTGAGTTCCTTTTCTGACTTCCTTTGGTGATGAACAGCAGTGTGTAAGTGTAAGCTGAATAAACCCCTTCCTCCCTAACTTGCTTCTTGGTCATGATATTTAGTGCAGGAATACAAACCCTGACTAAGACACCGTCCTGGCTTGCTTTTGTATAGCACCCAAGACCACTAGTCCTTGTGTGGCTCCGCCCACAGTGGGTTGGGTCCCTCCACATCAATCATCCAAACAAGAAAGTACCCTACAGGCTTGCCTGCAGTTCAGTCTGGGGTGGGGGGCATTTTCTCACTTGAAGTTCCTTTTTCCCTACCTCCTTCTACCTTCTTCTACCCTGTGTCAAATTGACATAAAATCGGGTGTGACATACATGTACTGATTGAGGCCTTTAGATAGTAAATTATTAGTGAATTCCAAAGGATCAGGATCTTAACTAGTATTTCTCCTTTCATGTTATGGGGAAGGCCAAATAGCATGGTGGGGTAGAGAGAGTCTGGTCACTAAATCTTGGCACAGAGACTGTCTGGAGGGTAACTATACCCTCTGGTGGTTGTACAGTCTGACAGGCCGGGGATTACTGTCAGTTACTTGGTATTCATTCCCTACTTTCTGGGAATGCACACTGTAATGCTGTAGAGACTGTGGCAATAATAAACTGTACTTGGGAGAAGTTTTGGGTGTACCTCTTTAAATACCTTTTGAAGCCAGGTATAGTGGCTCACAACTTTAATCTCAGCACTTGGGAAGCAGAGGCAGGCAGTCTCTGTTAGTAGTTCTAGGCCAGCCTGGTTTATATCGCAAGTTCCAGGCCAGCCAGGGCCACGTAATGAGACCCTAAGTAAGCATGCAAATAACCAAACAACCCTTAGAGGTAGACGTGTCCAGTCGCAGCTACTCCGCGGAACTATATTTTTACAGAAGGAACTTAGCAAAGACAGACTTGCGGGATAATATTTAACAAAGTGCTGTTTCTAGTTACTGGTGGGCTGACTTCATTCCGCTACCCTTAGGAAGAATGAGGCGTGCTTGGCAGATGAGCCCGGTGTTCTTGATGGTAAACTAGAGTTGCCTGTGTCTCGGGGAGCAACACGCCTGGCTGCTCTTTTGTGGGACACAGAAGAATCCTGGTTTATCTGCACATGTGCCCCCCGTGGCTGACCACGCATGATCATGGTTTGTTTTTCTTCTAGGATGTGGAGAAAGAGAAGGAAACGCACAATTACCTCAGCAAAGAGGAAATCAAAGAGAAAGTTCATAAATACAATTCAGCCGTCACAGACAAGCTGAAGATGACCTTAGTAAGTCCTCCCTGCCTGGCTCTCACGGAAAGACGGATGGATGGGGCAGAGTGCTGGCTGGTGTGTGTGTGTGTGTACAAGCTGGCAGGTTTGATCCCTGAGACTCATGAAGAGGCCAGATGGGGTGGCACACAGATGGGGTAGACACTCTACAGAGAGTTGGAGAATTGTCCAGGGGCTTTCAGGACTGGTAGCCTGGGCTACCCAAGATCTGCAGCTGCAGCAGCCATACCAAGGACAGAACAAGGGGCCCCGCCTTGACCAGGCAGGAGGTGTGAGTGTCTGACCCGCTGCGCATGCTCTGCACTGATGAGTGTCTACCCGAGTGTAGCAGAAGTGTCATCTGCTGTGTGTTCCCTTGCCACTGGGAATAAAGCCAGCCCGTTTTCCTAGTGTCAACTCATTGCTGACTTGGGTGTCTCTGAGCCCTCCACGCAAAAGGTTGGTGTTGAGCACCAAGCTGAGATACACTCCAGGCTTTAGGCAGCGCTGGTCTGGCAGGCGTGTGCCGCACAGGACTGTGTCTTCTTCAGTGGGTGCTGATCCGCCCCAGAAGGTTCTGGAAGCTCAAACATGTTTCAGGGCTAGCATCTGCCCCGCAGATCTTGTATTAATCCCCCACTGAGGTAGCCCCTCTCTTTGGTGAAAGACCAAAAAATGGGTAAAAGCTGTTCTCCTTCCGTGTGGATTAGATCCTCCCCTTTCCCGGCCTGCTGGCCACCCGCTCAGTGTGGCCTTTCTTCATTCTTCAGAATTCCAACGGGATCTACACTGGCTTCATTAAGGTGCAGATGGAACTCTGCAAACCTGCCCAGCCCCCTCCGGACCCCAGCAGCAGTGGCTGTATGAACACGCTCCACATCAGCAGTACGAACACCGTGGGGGAAGTGATCGAGGCTCTACTCAAGAAGTTTCTGGTGACTGAGAGTCCCACCAAGTTTGCGCTTTATAAGCGTTGTCACCGGGAAGACCAAGGTACGTGGCCACACCTAAAACGAGAACGGTCTGGCTGTTCCTGCCTCTCTTACTCATTAGCAGAAAGATAGCTGATAGACGCCGTGTCTAACTGTATCTGTCAGAGGCTGGGGCGGACTGTGGAAGCCACACTCTATCTATAGGCAGAGCTCTCTGACTGTGGCCTGTATTTTGAGTTGAAGAGTGTTGGGCCTGAAGGCCCTTGAGGCATCTGCATGAGAGGACTCTTGCGGAGGATTTGCTGGTGTGCCGCACAAAGGAACAGGTTTGGTGAGGGTGTGGTAGCAATGACCGCAGTGCTCTTCGACACGCCACAGAACGAACACTATGTGGTTGAAGTTTTCGGTACTGCTTTTACATTTGAAGCTCATGTGCACACGCTAAGGCTTGATAGGCCAAGAGGCACCTGTACAGCTCACATGTAAAAACAAACGAGTGTTGACCTCGGTCTCCCTGAACTCACACGCATGCCCAGTGGATAGTACGAACATTAGATTATCTCAGGAAATGGACTGGGATCTCCCGGGGAAAGTTCGAATGAAAGCTGGTGTCTATGATCCATGCAGTAAGTAACAGTAGCTACTTACATCTTCTCTGGGAAAAGCCTAAAGCAGCCGTAGTAGAAAATGACTTGGACATGATAGTAATGTCCTGTAGCTGTGCCAGGTGACACACGAGTGTGTACAGAAAGATAGGCAAGTCAAAAGCCACAGGCTCAGCAGCCACCGGGAAACTGCAATGCAGTTGCATCTGAATTCTAAGGAACACAGTTTTCCCTTGCCAGCAACTTTGCCAGCGCAGGTGGACATCAGCCACACAATCTAAAATGGCAGTATCCAGCTAACCCGTAGCCCCACCTCCCTAAATGGATGGCAAATGTTTGTACGTGAAAGTACGTCTGTGTGCGTCCGTAAAGACACGTGCTTGTGGGACAAGCGCCTGGCCTGCTGGGTCTTAGTCTGCAAAGAGGTTTGCTCCTGGAGTTCTGGATCCATGTAGTTTGGTTGAGATCCTCCCCCACCGCAAAGTGTCCCATCTTTCTGAAGGGAGGGATGGATGGAATCACCAGAGCACGCTTGATGCAAATTCCTGTTTCTTCTCATTCTTGGAACTTGTCACTTCCTCTTCAAGGCCTGTGGGCCTGTTGTGTTAGTGTGAACGAATGGTGATCTAGAGGTTCGGGGAATCTGACCTGTTACTGTGGTGTGTCACAGTGTGTGTGTGTGTGTGTGTGTGTGTGTGTGTGTGTGTGTGTGTGTGTGATGTGGCCTGTTACCGTGATGTGTCGGGGTGGGGTGGGGGAACCATCTCAGGAACACTGGAGTCCTCTGTAACTTGCTGTTTCTGTCCCTTTCCCAGTGTATGCCTGCAAGCTCTCCGACCGGGAACACCCGCTCTACCTGCGTTTGGTAGCAGGGCCCAGAACCGACACGCTTAGTTTTGTTCTTCGAGAGCATGAAATTGGAGAGGTGAGTGAGGGGTAGGTCACGGTGGCATCAGATGGCCCAGAACAGCTGGCCTGCTTTATTGCTTCAAGGAGATGGGGGCGGGGGGGGGGGAAGGGCAGCAAAGTGGAGAGATTTTGAATCACCCAAAGTGAACCCCTAGTTAGCTTACAGTGTGATTCTCTTAGAACATTATGATGCCGTGCGCTCTTCAGAGGTCGGAGGAAAGAATTCTTTCTTACGCTCACACGTAGAGCAGTGTTCACCTCTTCATCCCAGTGCCAGCCTCGCCTTCCCCTTTGTCTGCTGCGAAGAGAAGGCTCCAAGGGAAAGCATCTTACACAGCAATTTCCTTGATAGCCAGTGCTTTTTAAAAGAAAAGAAAACTTTTGTTTTTTAAATTACGCTTTATTGTTTTGTGCGGATGTGTAGATGCGCACTTGTGTGGAGCTGAGGGGGCAACTCTCAGGACTTGCCTGTGTGCCTGCTGTAGGGAGGGCTGTTGTTAGTGACAATAACTCGGCCTCCAGGTCAGGAACCGAACTCCAAGTGGCGAGCTGCATCTAGCTACCGTGGAGGGTGGGCATAGGCAAGCGAGACACTGGGCAAGGTGTTGTCATCCTTACAACCTTGATTGTGAGCAGGGCTTCCAAGTGGCTCAGAGAGACCTGTAAGTGAACCCAGCCTTGGGTGGGAAGGGAAGGGGAAGGTCCCGGAAGCCTCCTCGGTTAGGTGTGAGCTGAGACTGGAAGGACAGACAGACAGGCAGAAGACTGGTAGGCCAAGCCAAGCAAAGCAAGGAGAGCGAGTGCTAGGCTGAGGTACCAAGGAGGCTAAGGGCGGAGCTGGAAGGTCGCGCATTTCTTACCTCCCGTAACATTCAGGGGTGCCAGCTGAAACCTTTAACCACGCGTGCTCACCATGGCTGGTTGTGTGGGAGGACTGGGAGTCGGAGCTGAGGTCGGAGGGAGCAGGAGAGAGCGAGGAGAGGGGGGGGAGGCTGCAGGGGTGAGCAGAGCTGGGCAGCAGCGATGGAGAGCATGCCCCTCTGGCTGCAGGCGGCAGCAGAACTGTGCGGAGTTGAGGGGACTGGACAGGGAGAAGAAGGCAGACCGTGATGACCGCCAATGCGGATGTGGGGAGCTGATTCTCTGTGGCGTTGACTGGGAGGGGGAGGGGGAGGGCAGCCATACTTCAGTCTTCTGCAGGGATTGGTGTCACATGCTATAAAACCAGTACTCAGGAGGCTGAGGCAGGAGGATCATGAGGTCAAGACTACAGCACAGCAAAACCTTGCCCTGGCGGTGGGAGGGGGGCCTACCCTCCCTTGGTCGCAGGGAGGACACCGAAGTGACCCTGTCTGGGTTATTCCTGGATCCAGTCATGGCGAATTCCTCTTTGTCCCCCGACAGTGGGAAGCCTTCAGCCTACCAGAGCTGCAGAACTTCTTGCGCATCTTGGACAAGGAAGAGGCCGAGCAGCTGCAGAGCCTGAAGCGCCGCTACACAGCCTACAGACAGAAGCTGGAGGAAGCCCTGGGCGAGGGGTGGAAGCCCGGCTAAGGCAGAGGGCTCTCCCTGCCCGGAAGACACAGCTCCGGGACACACGAGAGCCGAGTTGGTTGATTCTCTTCTCGGAGGGCTGTCTTCGCACCTGGCCACACTAGGGTCTTCCTCTTTTCTCTGTAGACACAGTTGTCAAAGCCTGGTCACGCAGCATCCCGCGCCTCACAAGGGACTGGCACAAGGGACTCTGCAAGCTTGTTCTGTTTTGGCATGGCGATGTTACCTCTCGCAAGCTGTGAGCCTTTGGGCAGCAGGCGCATCCCAGTGTGCTTGGAAGCCTCCGGGTTGAGGCTCCCTCCTTCTAGTTACTTTAGTGATGTGATTTTGGTAACCTTCAGGATGCTAAGATGAGCTTTAAGGCTTCACTAAGCAATCACTAAGTCCATGTCCTACGGTGAAATTACCTGCTTGTTTTTGCTCTCTGTTAGAGCAGCCCACCCACCTGAACTGAAGGACACAGGAATTTAGGAACTCTGGGGGATTGGGAAAAGATTTTGGAAGAGTTTTGACAAAGAAAGTAGAGAGCAAGTCGGGAAGGTAGAGGGAAGGTGAGGGCCCAGGGCTCGGGGAGGTGGCGCGGCTTCTAAGTTAGCGTTAGAGGAGAAAGGTGCATTTGTCTGTAAAGGAGCTAAAAGCGTTCAAGGTCAATGTTGAGCTTGGTTAAAGATTGTTTAATTTGCTAGTGGTAAAATGGGGGGTCAGAGCCAAAGAGCCAGGAGCTAAGCCCAAACTGCAGCCGACCCGCAGTGGATTTAACCTTGACGGAGGTGGTCCACAGGTCGGCGTGCCTCAGCTGGACCTGACCTGCGCTCTGTTCTGAGACCTGCTGGTTCTGAGACCTGCTGGCATGGAGCGGATAGCCTGGGGTTTAGCTTCTCTGTGTAGGTAGGGCCTGACCGTGTGCTGATTCCTGTTAATGTAGGTTCTTCCACCCCCACCCCCACATGTAGAGGTTGCTCTCAGAGTTCAAAAGGAGTTTGGGTAAGGGCAGCTGCTTCCCCTCAGCTGTTAGCTAGATGTGGCAAGGCCAGGGCTCACAGCACACTTTGTGACAATCACCCTCTTCCCATTTATTGCATCCTTCCTTTTCACTGTCCCCTCCCCCTGCTTCTCCCCTTCCCCACCTCCCAGCTCTAATCACTCTTCAAAGTTGTTCTTACAGAAGACAGGGATGTTGATTAAAGGCGGGGTCCTACTGCATCCTTGCCTCTTCAGAGACTTAACTAAGGGCCCCAAGGAAGGAAAGTCCACACCCAGCTGACTGCACAACAGTCATTCATTATGGAGCTATTCTAACACAAGCGAGCATGTTCCTTCCAACCAAAGAGACGCATGTGCAATAGACAGGCACAATGGCCTCACTTTCCACAGCAGCTTGCAAAACGGAGAGCCGAAGGAGTGTTCTGATTCCGGAGGGGCCTTACGGTTGGTCTGTCTCTAGTCTAGATAGGTTTTGTTGTTTATAAATTCCCAAGGAATTGTTAACTCGGTGACACCCGATGGAATCGTTTGCAAATTCCAAGGTGTTCCAGCTCTTTGCCTTTCTATGAACCGTGCCTTCGATGGGGAATCTGTCCTTTCGAGGTGGCTCTCCTGACTTGTCAGAGAATGTTGTCCCGTGGGAGGCAGATCCAAGTGTGGGTTATGCTCACGCAACACCCTGAGACAATCGGATCTTTTAAGCTATTAGAAAGAGTTGGAAAAAAAAAAGTAGAGCTAGCTATAAAATATGAATGGCACATCTTGTTTAATTTTGCATGTGATTTCTTTTTCGTGCATCCGTGAGGTTTAGTGACATTGTCATCCGACACGCTGCCTTTGTTGTTCAGGGAACGCCTTGGTGGTTCTTGGACTGGTTTTGCCATTGGGTTTGTGTATGCCGCCACCAGCCACCTGGCCTTCTAATTACTCCTCCCAGTGTGCTTAGCGTTTGTGAGGCGTTAGTTTCTCGGATTAAGACACTGTTAGAAGCTACAGTAGCAACTGATGGGCATCTGTGAATTTTTTTTTTTTTTACTTGAAGTAGACTGTATGAAGCAGCTCCCTCCTCTGAATGCCTCCAAACCTCGCTCGATGGCGTGTGCACTACACCTTGAGACTAGGAAATGTCACTGTACTGAAGACCTGCCAGTCCGTGGTTCCTGAAGACCGATGCTCTCTCTCAAACACTGGTTACTACAGCAGCAGTTTTTTTTTAAAGGATAAAGGAAGAAAAGGAGCCTCAGAGGCCAAAGTTTTTTTTTTAAACCGTTGTTCAGATCCTCCGGTAGGGCGAGCGCAAGCTTTGCTGTAATGCTGTTTCCTCTTCAGAATGTGATGGTACAGGGACGGCGGTAAATGAAGGGTAGCTGCAGGGAAGCTCTTAAGTCTAAAGTCAAAAGCTGTATTTATAATGTCGAGGACTTTAAGTTTTATTTTTATAGGGCAGATTTTTTTTTTTTCTCCCCTGAAATTGTGTCTGGAATGGCAAAATTGTTTCTATTATTAAAAATTGAAGTTGTTAGTTGATATATTTGTATGTCTTTATTTATGATAACATGCTAATACATGTGTTATATAT
>NC_034598.1:55376114-55400322 GCF_900095145.1 Mus pahari
ACATCCCTCCATGGCCTCTGCATCAGCTCCTGCTTCCTGACCTGCTTGAGTTCCAGTCCTGACTTCCTTTGGTGATGAACAGCAATGTGGAAGTGGAAGCTGAATAAACCCTTTCCTCCCCAACTTGCTTCTTGGTCATGATGTTTGTGCAGGAATAGAAACCCTGACTAAGACAAGTTCCATCTCCAACACTACGTCAATAGTTATGTTAACACAAATAAAAGTAAATTATTTGAAGTGTAGCATAAGACATTGTTTCAAAAGTGGCCCTACCTCTCGGCTGTAAGAAAGCTAGGCTGCAAGAAAGCTAGGCATACAGAGGAAGAACAGCCTGGAGAGACGAGAGCCACGCCCCGCTGGGTTGAGTCTGCTTCACTGAATGCTTGTGTAGTGAGGGCTCCTTAGCGCCTCACAGCGGCCCCATCCCCATTCAGAGAGCTTGGAGAATAGAGCTCTTGCCCACTGACTTCCTTCATCTGTATCTTTTGTAATAAGCCAGCTCGTACAGGTGGGTATTAACCAGCCTCCTGGGGGCTGTCCTAGTAAAGTGAATCCGAGGAGGGGGCCAAGGGAACCCAGATTTATAGCCATGTAACCCCAGACCTTGTTAGTGTCTAGTGTGTAGTGAGTTTGGGGGACTGGGCAGGCCCTCAGCCGTGGATAGCACTACAAGAGGCCATCTTGCGGGTGTTCACTGCAGGATTCTTTGCTTGCTGGTGGGGAGTTCTCACATTTTCCAGGCTCACATGATGGATCTGTGTTGTAAGTGTGTAACACACAAGAGGGACAGGCTTCTGAGGGATTTGGGGAAGGGTAGAATACAAACACTGCATTGGGGTGTTGTCAGGTAGTGGCAATTGGGTGTTTCATTTTACTGAAAGGGGAAGTCTCTGGTACAAGCTATATCAACAGTCAACAAGGTGCTAACCACGTACCAGGCCTTATTCAAAAGGCCAACAGTATAGTAACGTACCTACTTCTCAGTCAGTGAATTAATGTGAATTCCTCATAGTTGAAGAAACGCATTGCTGGGCAGTCCCATGGTGTGGTGTGAGTGACAGCCCGGCTTCTCAGCCATCTTGTTTTCAGGTTCCAAAGAGTGTTCAGAGCAAACACTCCCTCCCCTCTGAGGGGCAGACTGGGGAAAGCAGGCTTGGGCTGGGATAGAGGGGCTTTTTCATTCACTCATTTACTTACTGGTGGCTGAACTTCAGTTATGGGAGTGGTTGTATAGGGCAGTGGTTCTTAACCTGTGGATCATGGCCCCTGTCGGAGTTGGCACGGCTGTTTCACAGGGGTGGCATGTCGGTTATCCTGCAGATCAGATATTACAACTCATCAAAATAACAGTTATGAAGTAGCAGCAAAATAATTTTGTGGTTGGGGGTCACCACAGCGTGAGGAACTATGAAAGGGTCTCAGGGTCAGGAGGGCTGAGAGCCACCGACTTAAGGGAAGGAACTGTCCTGGTTTTCCTTTTAAGGCCTGTTGCCTGGGAGGAGTGGGCAGGGCAGGGGGCCATCATCCCCAGTGTTCCTCTTGTAATTGGTCAGAAAATTCCTGGAGCAACCAAGAAAAGAAGGCTCCGGAGCAAGCCAGGCAAGCCACCCAAAGCTGCAGTGGGCTGAGCCACTCAGCCAGTCCCATCCTTTGCAAAGGACCTAAGAATTTCTAGTCTTCCCTGTGCTGACTTCCGATGTGAACCGCAACTTGCTTAATTTGGTGTTCTAGAAAGAATCTCGCTAGAGAGTGGAGGGTGGAGAGGAAGGTCGGATGAGAGCCTGGAGGGCGGGCCAGCTACAGAGCTCCTTCCAGGTGTGCCTTATCGTCGGCCCCGTGGGTTAGACTTTGGCTTGGTCTCTGGTTTGGTTTCTTCTTGTTTGGCTTTGCTTTTTTGGCGAACCACTCCCAACCGGTCGGTCTTAGAGTGATGAGGCCGAGAAGCAGCTTGTGATGTAAAACTGGTTTCTGAGAGACAACCCTGCGAAGACTTAAGAGGGAACTCTTTTTTTGACAAGGCAGACTTCTGCACCAGTGCAGAGACTCCACCATCTTAACAGCCTGCCAGCCCCACACCTTGGCACCGAGCTCCCCAGAAGCTCCTGTCTTTGTTTCTGAGGAAGGTGAGTTGGAACTTGGAAATGTTTATACACATAGCAGCACGGGACTCTAAACGTTTAAGGGATTCTCTTTGTTCTGGGGAGGGAATTACTTTAGCCAATCAAGTTTGTGATGTGTTTATTATTTTGTTTGTTTTGTTTGGTCTTTGGAGACACTTTCTCCATATTCCTGGCTGTCCTGGAACTCACTCTGTAGACCAGGCTGGCCTTGAACTCACAGAAATGCACCTGTCTCTGCTTCCCAAGTGCTGGGATTAAAGATGTGCGCAGCTACCGCCCAGCTGATGCCTGTGTTCCTATTACCTTGCATTTTTGACTCTTATCTACATTAGTAAATTCTGCCCCAAGCTTGAAAAGAAACTCCAAGTTTCTCGGTTTTAGTGAACGATTTTTCTTTCTAACAGGGTCTCACTTTGTAGCCCAAACTGCCCGAGATTTTAGCGTGGAGCCATGCTAGATTCCAACTTGTAGCAGTCCTCCTGTCTCAGCCTCCTGCCAGTGAGATCCATTCAGGGGGAGCGACCACCCCTGCCGTCAGCAGGAGCTAGGCAGCACAACAGTGTTAGGAACAGGGGGGATTATGTGGGGGGAGGGCACGATGCCCCCACCCCACCCCACCCCTTCATGGGAACAAGGATCCGAACGTATACACCGTAAACAGTCAAGTGTGCTGGAAACGAATCCAGGTGCTTTGAGTGACAGCTGAGGAGGCCAGGGAAATGATTTAGAGCCGAGGTCTTGAAGGGGGAGGGTTGCCAGCAGATACAGAATTTGAGGGAGTCCTCTCTGTAAGCTGGTGAGCTGGCTTCTGAGGTTCTTTTGATAGCAGCATGTGTCTGTTAGGGTCATTCTGGGCAGGATGGGGGTGTTTTCTTGTTCTGAAAGGAAGACTAGAGTCCTTCCTTTGCGGGGAGCACATTTAACATTTGTAGCAAGACTTGCTCCCTGTCAGACTCAGACGTCTGATTGTTTTTCTGTGCAATGGAGACGAGTTCTGAGGAGACTCTCTCAGCTGCCTGTCTTGCGTGGTTAAAACCCCGGGGTCCATCTCCAAATCCACATAGCCAAGTGTGGCAGTCCATGCCTCTAATTCCAGCACTGAAGAGCTGGAGGCAGAGGGATCAGAAGTTCAAGGCCATCCTCAGCTGGAACTCACTCTGTAGACCAGGAGGCTGACCTTGAACTCAGAAATCCACCTGCCTCTGCCTCCCGAGTGCTGGGATTAAAGACGTGCTCCACCACTGCCCCACTTTTTTTTTTTTTTTTTAAGATTTTATTTTATATATATGAAGACTACACTGTAGCTGTCCTCAGACACACCAGAAGAGGGCATCGGATCCCATAACAGATGGTTGTGAGCCACCATGTGGTTGCTGGGATTTGAACTCAGGACCTCTGGAAGAGCAGTCAGAGCTCTTAACCACTGAGCCATCTCTCCAGCCCATAAAATGAAACTTTTAAAAAGAACTCAGATAAGGTAACGCTTGCAGGGTGTCGGGTGCAAGCTGGTGATTTATATTTCGCTGCAACCCACCCATTTCGTCTCTCTTCCAGCATCCCCTTTGAAAGCTGGCTTTTCCTTTTCCATCTCTGTCACCTTCAATTTTGACTTAAGAGAATTTTTGATCTTGGCCAGACATGGTTGCAGAGGCCAAGCAAGGTGTGCGAGCCAGAGGGAACTGGGTCTGTGGCGTGGCCACTGCCAAGTGTCTTGTTTGCATTTAAAAAATTGATGCTTACAGAAGGAAATTGATTTAAACATAGAGCACTCACAACTGTAGGGTGATTGGCCTTCCACTGTGTTCGCCATAGAGGCACTAACAGAACGTATTCTTTCCTGACAACTTAGATTTAGGGTACCTGGAGCAGTTGGGCCACCAGGTTCTCAGGTCTTTTCAAGGCCAAGGCTGATGCTGATGCCAAGTGATCCAGACCAGCTGGAGGCCTCAATCTTCGTTTTGTGTGTGTGTGTGTGTGTTTGTGTGTGTTTGCCAGTGTTTCCATGCCTATATACTCTCGCCCCCTCCCTAATCGAGAGCATGGAAGCTTACCTCTATTGCCTCAGCACGGCTGAGGCGGAGGCGGAGGCTCAAGGCTACCCTGGGCTACATAGTGAAGTCCTGTCTCAATAGCTCTCAGGGATAATCACAAGAACAAAACCAGATTCCCTCAGTTGGTGATTTCCTTGAGGCCAGGCATTATTTTCGGTGCCCTTTGCATGTCTCCTAGCAGGGGGGACTTCCCAAAGGTGTGACAACAGCTTTGTGAGCAGCTTGGAGATGGAAGGGTCCTCCCCAGACACACCCAGTTGCAGCTTATGGCCTGTCCTGCTGTGGCTTTTGCCCCTGCTGAGCTTTGCCTGGGTGGCGCTTTGGGGGCATTGTAGGGAGGACGCAGGAAGCCAGGATCTTAGACCTGAAGATTTTCTGTTCTCATTCTGTGAGAGGGCTCGCCGTGGCACAGTGGGCTTCTTTGTGCAAGCATCTGGGAGAGGGCAGAAGACTGAGGCAGCCTTGGGAGGTTGCCACACTCATTCCAGATTCCTAATAAGAATCCAAAGTGTCATACTGACCGGAGTCCATATGCGGGAGATACCAGAGATGGGAAGCAAGGCCACAAAGCAGCTTAGGTCTTGGGGTGTGGGCAGAATAGAATCACCACGTGTTGGAGCTGCCCTCTTGGCTCGCAGAGGAGGCCAGGGCGGTGCGCTAACAGGTGCTCCCTGCCTTGGGTCAGAGGCTTTTGGAAACCACGGAGAACACAGTGGAGAGAAGGGTGGTCTGTGAAGAGCTGTCAGCCAGGGATCCCATTAAAATATTTTCCAACATGTGCTGGGTACATTTAGCAACCAATCCACAAAGACACAGCTCCTCTCTTTAGTTAACAATAGGCGAGGACTCTTATTTATTTATATTCCTGGGAATGTAATACGCATGCACTTAGTGGGGGCGGTGCTGGGGATTAAACCTTGGGCTTGGTGCGCAGTGGGCAAGTGGTAGGCAGCACTGAGCAGCATGGTCAGTCCCTGGTTTCTGACTATGTACTGCAGGCTCCTGGAATTCTCTAACCCTTTGGTTTTGAACTTGTAATCCTCCTGCCTCCTGGAAGACAAGGACTGAGGAAGAAAGACCACAAACTGTCCTAATGCTGGGGCTATAGGCACAGGTCACTGAAGCTGGACAATGTCGTTGTGTCCCTCTTGGAGAGAAGTTGAACGTTTACCATTGGCCAGCTTTGCTCTGCTGCGGGTACCTGTAATTAAAGAAGCCTTGGCCAAAGGAGGGACAGATCCTGCCGATTACAGAATGAGCAGAGTTTAGCAGAAAACTGGATATGGGGCAGAGGCTGTAGCTCAGTGGTGGAACAGGGACTTAAAATGTGTAAGAGTTCAGTCCTAGCAACCTTCCTGTCTTAGTCTGGGTTTCTGTAGCTGTGATAAAATACCAGACCAAAAGCCGGGTGTGGTGGCGCACGCCTTTAATCCCAGCACTCGGGAGGCAGAGGCAGGCGGATTTCTGAGTTCGAGGCCAGCCTGGTCTACAAAGTGAGTTCCAGGACAGCCAGGGCTATACAGAGAAACCCTGTCTCGAAAAACAACAAAGAAAAAGAAACAACAACAACAACAACAACAACAACAAAAAACAAAAAACAAAAAACAAAAAACCAGACCAAAAGGAACTTGGGGAGGAAAGGGTGTGCTTCATCTTACAGATTCTTGTCCAGCATCCGGGGAAGTCAGAACAGGAACTCACACAGGGCAGGAACCTGGAGGCAGGAGCTGATGCAGAGACCATGGAGGGGTGCTGCTTCCTGGCTTGCTCCTCATGGCCTGCTCAGCCTGCTTTCTTATAGAACCCAGGACCACCTGCCTAGGGTTGACACCTCTTGATTTATTTATTTTTTATTTTTTTATACACTCAGGACTGTGGTACCACCTACAAAGAGCTGGGCTCTCTCACACCCATTACCAATCAAGAATATACCATGGGCTTTCCCACACTTCATTCTGGTGGGGGAATTTTCTCAGTTGAGGTTCCCTCTTCCCAAATGACCCTAGCTTGTGTCAAGTCAAAACTATCCAACATTGCCCTTCCCAGTCTGAATCCCCATCTCCACACCTGCCCCACCCAAAAGTTGGTCTAAAAGGTCCATTTCCCCAGCCCATCCCCCGACCCTTTTCAGACAGTTTTGCTATGGCCTAGAACTTACTGTGCAGCCCGGCCTACCCCAACTGTCAGCAATTGTGGGGATTACAGGTATAGTGTTAATCCCAGCTTTAAACCTGGATCTTTGAATTCCTCGTCTCGTCTCGTCTCGTCTCGTCTCGTCTCTTCTCTTCTCTTCTCTTCTCTTCTCTTCTCTTCTCTTCTCTTCTCTTCTCTTCTCTCTAATTCTCTTCTCTTCTCTTCTCTTCTCTTCTCTTCTCTTCTCTTCTCTTCTCTTCTCTTCTCTTCTCTTCTCTTCTCTTCTCTTCTCTTCTTGTACAGAGAATGGTTATTTTTGGAGCAGAGGTTGGAGCTGGCTACAGTGGGCCTGCAGTCTCCACCCCTTTGTGCCCAAGAGGCCAGCCTCGGCACCTCCAGCCTGAGTGCGAGGAGAGGAGTGTTCCCCCAAGGAGGGCTGGAGAGCAGCCGGCTCCAGCAGCTTCCACAGTGGGCTTCCGTAGGACCCAGGGGAGGCAAGACTTTAGGACAGGTCCAAGAGCAGGCTTCCTTCCCGCCACAGCCTTTGAGCCTTCCGGGGTCAGCAGCCACTGTGTGGGACAGGGGTGTTGTCTGTGAGATCACTTCCTGACCCCCGACCATGGTCAGTCCTTTGGTGGCAGACCAACATCCTGGTCCTATGTCTTTCACCACGACTCTGCTGTGGGTCACTCCCTTTCCTGTGGCTTCTGCTGCTGCAGCTTTTTCTGGACGGTGATGGGCAGAAGTCACAGGATACGAGCTTCCAGATGGCTGCATCCACTTAACCCTCACCTGAAGCGACTCGGAGCCGCTTCCTTTTCAGTCCTCTGCCTGGCAGCTGAGTCTTCTAACCTCGGGCCTCTGGTGTGGATATTCTTAGCTGGGGCAATGGCCACAGGCCTGGTCATCCCAGGTCCAGCCCAGGACTGCAGGAGCCACAACCCGAAATCCTGACTTCTATCTTTAGTATTTTACTAAGTAGCTTTGTGAGCTTTGAAAAATTCAGCTGAAGGAGGTAGGGAGTGGGAATCTGTCCATGAATTTTGCTATTTTGAGACCAGTACTCACCATGTAATGCTGGAAGGCCTACCCGATACTCTCGACCAGACTAGCCTCAAATGCACAGAGATCCACTTTCTCTGGCCTTCCAAATGCTGGGGTTAAAGGTGTGTACTACCATATCTGACCCTGACATGAGATTTAAAGGTAAAAAAGTATAGGTGCTTTCTATTTCTCTATGCACTGGGTGCTTTCTATTTCTCTAGCACCTTCAGTTAGAGTTGTAGGCCAAGAGGATGGACACACACACACACACACACACACACACAGAGAGAGAGAGAGAGAGAGAGAGAGAGAGAGAGCTAATGTGAGCAGCAGCTTGGGTCTCACAGCGAGGTAGGGGACTCATACAATTTTTTGTTAACTAGTCTCCTGTAGCCCAGGCTGACTCCAGTCAGCCCCTAGCCAAGTCTGGCCTTGGACCCCTGACCCCCTTGTCCTACCTCCAGCACTGGGATTATTGCGATGCACTGCCTAGCTCTACTGTCTTCCCTTTAAGACACAGTTCCAACTTAGAACTCTCCTAAGCTCTGGTACTGTAAGAGTTGGTGCTCGTATTTCATACCCCCCCCCCATCTGTGTGTACATGTGCGTGTTGGCTGTGGGTATGTGTGTGTGCACATGCATGTGGAGACCTGAAGCTGACATTGGGAGCCTTCATCAGTTACTTGGTTGAGGCAGGGTCTCCCAGTTGAGCACAGCTCACTGATAACTGCTAGTCTAGTTAGCTAGCCCATCCCAGGATTTCTTGCTATGTAGCCAACACCAGCCTTGATGGAGTCACCCTGAGTGTTAGGATGGTAGCAGTGAGCTGCCACACCTGATCCCACTTAAAAAAAAAAAGATTTATTTTATTTATATGAGTACACTATAGCTGTCTTCAAACACACCAGAACAGGGTACTGGATCCCATTACAGATGGTTGTGAGCCATCATGCGGTTGCTGGGAATTAAACTCAGGACCTCTGAAGAGTAGTCAGTGCTTTTAACCCCTGAGCCATCTCTCCAGCCTGTGGTCCCACTTCTTTTTTTTTTTTTTTTTTTTTTTCCGAGACAGGGTTTCTCTGTATAGCCCTGGCTGTCCTGGACGACCAGGCTGGCCTTGAACTCAGAAATCCGCCTGCCTCTGCCTCCCGAGTGCTGGGATTAAAGGCGTGCACCACCATGCCTGGCTCCGTGGTCCCACTTCTTAATCTCATCTAATTACAGTGATTCCTAAGCCACCAGGATACCTCAGTACAGGGTTTTCCAACTTAGGTCCTGTGAATTTTGTGGTTTGTGGACCAGACTTCATTGTATACACATGACCTGCCTGGAAGAAAGGAGGGGAAACAAAGACCTTGTAGGGAATCTGGCTCCCAGGGCCAGGTACCATCGAAGTCAAGTCTTCTCTGGTAGTCTGTGTCGACTGCTGTTGGCATGCCGGTGAGACAGAACTTAATTTCCGGGCTGGTGAGATGGCTCAGTGGGTAAGAGCACCCGACTGCTCTTCCGAAAGTCCAGAGTTCAAATCCCAGCAACCACATGGTGGCTCACAACCATCCATAACAAGATCTGATGCCCTCTTCTGGAGTGTCTGAAGACAGCTACAGTGTACTTACATATAATAAATAAATAAATCTAAAAAAAAAAGAAAAAGAAAAAGAACTTAATTTCCTGGTTCCTAAAGGGTGATTTGCTTTCTGTTTAGGACTAGGTATCCCCTCAAGAGTCTGACCCAAGCTGATATTACATATGTTCTAGCTTCCAGGAATTGTCCTCTGACCTGGACATACCAGCACACTTGGCACACATGTGCATGTGTGCAGGCAAATACACGCACATGCTCGAGACACATACATACCTGCAAACACACATATACCCCTAGGCGATTAGAACATATAAAAGCATGGTGCTCATCTTCATGACCTACCTACAGTACACACCCTTCACCTCAGACGCAGGGTAACAAAACAGCTCTTCTGACCACATCACAGCCGTTGTGGATGGCTGCTCTGGCTTCTAGACTCCATTGGGTAGGTAGGGCAGGGAATGCATCCAACCAGGTGAGACCACCTGAGAGGTGTTGGGTGTGCATCAACGATGGCCTCCCAATCACAAGGCCCTGACTAGTTCCTGAGTCATTTTTCAGGACTGTTGGCAGATGAGCAATTTCAATGGGTGAGGCAGCCAGCCTTTCTCTGGAGCAGAGAGCAGGCTTGCGACAAAACAGGTTGCTCCTACCGAGTACTCCTCGCTCCCCAAACCCACCATATGTGTCCCCTCCGTGTAGGAACTTACCCGACACCAACAGGGGTTGGGGGAGGGACAGCAGGATGAGGGGGGACTGACAGGGTTCTCCTACTTTCTAGCCAAACCCTGGATCCAGAAGAGATCTCAGCCTTGTGATAAACACACATTAATTCTTAAAGAATTTTATTTCTAATTGTATATTTGTGTGACTTCGTTTGTGGGCACCATATCCATGGAGACCAGAAGAGGATGTTGGCTCTCCTGAGGCTGGAGTTACAGGTGGTTGTGAACCATTTGGTGTAGGTGTTGGGAAACAAACCTGGGTCCTCTCTCCAAGAGCAGTATGGACTCTTAACCTCTGAACCATCTCTCCAGCCCCTAAGTCTTTTCCAGACAGCAATCTGTTAATTTTTCAATGCCTAACATCTCCTTGGTCTATGAAACAACCCTCAATGTCGGTGGCTGGCAATTTGTGGCCAATTTGTTTTTCTACGTTGGAACAGAGCCACAGTTATGCACCAGGATTTGGTGTCTCTCTGTAGCTGAAGAACCCCCACCACACTAAGATTCCATGATGAAGGGGGTAGAACCCAGGACCTTTGTGCATAGAACACAAGCACTACTGAGCTGTAGCCCCAGCCCCTGGGTTATTTTTATGTTCCATCAGCAATGTAGTTGTGACAGAGACTATGTATGTAACCTGTGTGCGTAGGATTAGATATTTATCCCTTTAAGAAAGTTTGATGACTCCTGCAAAATGTCATTTTTCTTCTAGGGAAAGGGGTCATCACAGTAATGTACTGTCAAGGGTTAGTCTGTCTTCTTAAAAGCTGCTCAAAGAAGCTGTAAGTCATTTATCAGCATGCTTTCTTTAAAAAAAATGTTTATGAGTATTTGTGTGTGTGTGTGCGCGCGCACGCAGGCGGTTATGGAGGTCAGAAGAGGCATCTGCTCTCCTGAGCTGGGGTTACAGATGGTTGCTAGCTACCATGTTGGGGCTGGGAGCTGCACTGCGGCGGGGGGTGGGGGGGTGGTTTCCTTTGCAAGAATGAGTGTTCTTAGCCATCTCCTCAGGTCTCAGACAACTTGCAGGGACTAGTATCTAAGAGCTTTCCAGGCAGAGGATGTGCACGAGGAGGAAAACGGTCCATTTTCACTGGGTTATTGGCTGACCTAGCAGCCCGAAGGTTTATCTCTAGGGACAGTGCTGACCTAATCCTTTAATGTCAGCCCTGAGTTTGGTCCCTAGCACCACAAAACTACAGAACTCCACGAAGCAGCCACCTCCTTGTACATTGTGAGAATCGACACTTGTGAACCAAAAGCAAGGGTCACATTCCCACTAGAACAGAAGTCAGTTTTAATTCATTGACAAGTGCAGCAGTGAACAGGGTCGTTGAAGGGCACTTTCTAAGTGAGCAGCTGAGATGACGGCTCCAGGCAGAGGAACTTCTACAACAGCTGATGTGAACGAATTTACAGAGTCCATTGAGTGTAAAGTGCTGGTGAGCTAAAGAACCCCAGGACCCCCATCAGTCTCATCGGTGATCAGCTGATACTCCTTGCTTTGTCTTGAGATTCTGGACTGCCATCTTTCATTAGAAAACATAAGAAGATAAAGAGACCCCTAAGTCTGAGAATACTTCCCACAGATGAAGGTGTAACTTCCATAGCCACTCTTACTATTTTTATACAAAAACCCTGGCGCTGGCAATTCAAAAGGTGTTTGCAACAGTACCAACTTGTTGAACTCAAAGACACTCTAATGTGTACCTTACTTTGAAATTTGTGTCTGAGGGGCAGTTTTAAAACTGGAAATCTTATAAGGCGAAGTCCCTGCATTCCCTGTTGGTTTTAATGGTTCTCCCTTTGAAGAGCACTGGTACACACGGACCTGGCCTTCAAAGGAGATGTCAAAACTCTGAGTACAGAGAACAAGGCTGGCCTCCTGCAGTGCATCTCCTGTGGGTGGAGGCCATGCACGCTGCAGTCTGTTATAGAAGGTCTACTTGTTTGTAAGAACGTTGCTTAACCAGGAGGTCCAGTGAGGATCTCGTGTCCCACCACCCTACTCTGTGGCCTGGGCGTGAGGGCATCGAGGTAGGACACCTACTGCAGCCAACTGTCATCACTCTGATGTCACCTGCTTTCAGAAGCCAGCCATAAACTGGAAGACTCGAACATCTCCACCCCAGGCCTGGTAGGAGCTGCCTAACACTCTTTGGGAACAGATGTGGTCAGCTTGCACTACTTCTCTGGTCATGTTTAGAATCCAAGTGGGGTTAATGACGCCAGGATCCATATTCAATTCTGTAACTTTTAGTTTAAAACTTAAACTTTTTCCTCTAAAGTGGCCACGACTGAGGTGTCCACTCCACTGCCTCTCAGTTTCACCAAAGTTGCTGGGGTCACACGAGGTAAAGGAATAAACTCAATGGCTGTTCCCCCAACATGGCCTCTGGAATTCTGAAAGTGACTTAGCTGTCTCTCAAGTTAAAGCTGGGCAGAGGCTGTGTAAAGCTAAACCCGCTCACTGCCTACGACAGGGTGGAACTGAGCTTCCCCACTCAGTGCTGCCCTCTGTGGACGTCAGGGTGGAACTGGACTTTAAGGAACAGAATGCTGTTCTGGGCATCGGGGAAGCTGGATACTGACTGGAGCCCTAGTTGGTCAGGACTGGAAACTCGCGCTTCTGTGAGAGCAGGGAGTAGGGTGAGGCAGCTGATCCTTCCCTCCACCAGGAGACACTAAGATTTTCAATGACAATGACAGCTACCTGCAGCCAGGTAGGATGACTGTGTGTGACACTGACACTTGAGAACCCTCCAGATAGGCACTTCTAAGTGTGGCCCTTCAGCCCACTGATCCAAGAGCTGGGTCTGCTCACTCATGAGGTGCATCTGGCCTCCCCCTGGTGGTTCCTTCTCCACGGTGCTTCTGGGCTCTCTCAGGTGGTTGGAGCCACTGAAAAGCCAAGGGCTTCTTAGGGCAGAGCTTGGGTGACAAGTCGCACATTGACCACACCACAGTGGATGTCATGAACGTCCTTTCTCTATGTGTCCAGAGACAGCAGCTCTTCTCGGGGCTGTGTGTGTTTTGATGGTGAGGGGCTCAGTGTGAAATGCTATACAGCGCTTTTGATCTGGGGGCTAGCTACACACCAAAAGACTTTATCTCTGCCCTGAAGTATTGCCATTATCAGAAGAGTTTTACAGACTTGACCACGTGGGGACTCATACACTGTGCCCAGCCAAGATGAAGGGACAAGGAGAGGACAAAGACCTCGGGAGTGGTGGTTGTCATCTGAGGAGAAACAGGGTCAGCCACTTCGGACAGGGGCGGATTCACAGTACTGGAAGTCAGCTGACTGGGTTATTTTTCAAACAAGACTTGAAAGAGCAAGGCCAGAGCTCCCGAGGCATGGGTTCCTACTCCAACCACATCACCGGAAAAGGCTGTGCAAGGATCCAGCTGCGGAGGCTGCTACAGAGGATGCTTCGAGAACCTTCTCATTCTGACGCTGCTGTGACTGAACATGAGACGCAGGTCAAACCTGTATCTGGGGAAGGAAAGGGAGGACGTCACGTGACTGCTAGCTAGCCATGTGACTTCAAAGGCATACCCCGCAGCAGAGAGCTGCCAGGAGGGACTGACGCATCAAGCAGGGAGCATGGCTGGAGGAGGCTGTCACATAAACGTGGTTTCAGTAGCTGAGAGCATTTTTCATGCAAGCTGAGACCTGAGGAGAACAAGGTTAACTGCAAGAAGCAGGAGGGAGATTCCTTCAGACAACAGCAGCAACAAAACATTACTACACAGCCTTGGCTGGCCTGGAAACTCGGACTCCCCCATCTGCTGCCTCAGGCTTCTGAGTGCTGGGACTAAAGGCATGCAGGCTAAGGGAGGTGAGTGAGTCTCAGGTATAAAGCATTCCAGGAAGAGCTGACCCTCGCTTAACCTCCACTCAGTCTCTGAGATCTCTTCCTCTTTCCGAGACGCTGGCACTTTGGCATACACACAAACAAGGGTCTCAGATGTGTGCTTGAGCCAGGCTCATGAATTTAGACAACTCCAAATTGTCTCTGGCCATCAAACAGAAGGGCATCCATGTACAATGTATGGAACCTGCCCTGTAAGTGTTCTGTGGGAACAGCTGTGAGTTTGTGGCTATAAACAATACAGACTGGCCAGAAACAGGCTTTCCATGAGCTGAGCAGAAACCCAGCACTGAATTTACATCCCTTCTGCCTGTGGGCCCACCTCTGCAGCAACACTTTTGTAAAGGGTAGGGACTGTGACCATCCAGCCATAGACATTGTACCATAAACTTGTGTGGCTGCGTTAAGAGCTTGTGCCTGCAGGATCCAGTCCGATGACCCTACTACAGAGGATCCTGAAAGGCCAAATGTTTGGCAGAAAAGACTAACCTGGGATGATAAATTAGAAACAAACTCAGTTGGTGTTTACGTACTCGGGCTAACGAGAGCACATAACCAGCATCTCATCACTGAAGCATCAGGGTTGGACATAAACAAAATGCTAGAGAAGCAGTGTGTGCACCCAGTGAAGCCCAGGCAAATAGTGTGTCTGATGATGACGACATGCATGTATGTGGCTCTGGGGAACCGACGACTACTCCGGATGCCCAGGACAAACAGAACAACACCTGAAGCCACCCTGCTCTGGCTGGCCAGTGCTCCAGCAGCTAAGCCAGCAGGGACTGCTGGCCACATGTCACAATCCCAGGGATTTCTCCACTCGTCTTTCAAGGGCTTAGTTACAGCTTTCAATTCCTGGAATCAGCCAGAACATAGGGCTAGAAGCATTAAGTCCATTTGGTCTGATAAACACTGTGAGCTGACGTCTGCATAGACATCGGGGAAGGTGAAGGGCTAGATAAAGAACGTGATGGACCAGGCTTATGACACTCACTCCACTCAAACGTTACTTGGTTTAGGCTAGACAGATTGACATGCATTCTCTTTTTACATAGTGGCCTAGCTATTTAAACGTTTTCCATTTTAGCAAGGCATGGTGGCTAACACCTTAATTACAGCAGCACTCGGGAGGAAGAGCAGCCTGGTCTACATGCCAAATTCCAGGACAGAGAGACCTGTCTCAAACCAATTTCCAGCTGGGGCCTGATCCTTGGGGTTGTCTGGGGATGGAGGTGAGAGTTGTGTGACCAGCATGACAGCCCTTTCTGACAGTGTGGACTACAGTGTGACAGTCCATGAGCCATTTCTCTACTCATTTACAGCCTGAACTCCTGGGTAGTGGCAGGCAGTGTTCTGCAGCCCCAGCCCTGTGAGCAGATCCAGAGTGAGGCAGGCTGGGTAACACAGGCAAACCACGTCAGTTACATTTGACACCCGTTTTCCTGAGTGTTTAATGCTCTGAGAAACAAAGCAGTATGCTCTCAGACCAGGGCTGGGTTGGGCCAGAGCTATCCAGTGCCACCAAGCAGAACCCTGGGACAGGAAAGCAGGGCTGAGCTTATAGTCACAGCAGCCACCAACGGTACAGAGCCAAGTCCCAAACAGTTTCTCTTCCCAACAAAACAAGCTGACACAGAGGGAACACAGCATCCTCTCACTGGAGCAGAAGAACAGGAACAGCTCAAAGCAGAAAGCAGCCCCTGGCTTCCCTTTGTCTTCAGCAGAGCCTGGCCTCTCAAGATAAGGCAATGGCAGAGTCACTGAAGAAAGACACTTACCCAGGGTCAAAGACCCCTGGAGTGCGACAGGTTGGCCCGGAACAGGACTGCAGCATCATCAGCCGATAGTTCATCTTTCCCAAAAGCTCGGGGTCTATACTCTTGGCAATGTTGGTGATCTGGTCTGGATCTGCAGTTATATTGTAGACTTCGACAAATACCTAGAGGCAGGAAAGGAAGGAGGGAAGAAGAGAGCAAAGGTCATACTGAGAAAATCCTCCTGCGGCAATTATTTCTAAATGGAAATGGAAGGAGGAGAGGGAAAGCCAAGGCCTGTCCATCATGTGGTCTGAGGCTCCAAGACCCACACGTGATCTCATGCCATCTGTGTTGGGGCACACTTGTGTTAGACACACAGTCCCATGCTGAACTACAGCCACCTGTCTACCCCTCATCTTCAGGAAAGTGACTCATGACCCTTTAGAGCGGCAGTTCACAACTGGTGTTTCACAAGGGTCACCTGAGACCATTGGAAACTACACATATACATTATGACTCCTAACAGTTTAGCAAAATTATAGTCATGAAGAAGCAATAAAGTAACGTCATGGCTGGGGGTCACCATACCGTGAGAACTGTATTAGAGACTCGCAGCATTAGGAAGGAGGGGACCACTGTCCTCAGGCTGAGCACAGGTGAGCCCTCGATGGCCTGGCCTCAGCAACAAGGCAGCACTGCAGCTACTCCGAGGGAGCACTGGAGGCCATATGTTTTCATCAAGAATCCTCACACTTAAGCAACAGGATGGAGTGAGAAGCATCCTGACTTGTGGTACACCAGTCATCCCCTATTTTAAGAAGTAGTCTGGGATGGTTTGCACAGGCAGAAGGCCTCATTTACACTGCACTTTCTGCAGCATGCTCTTCTCCAAACAGAAGGCCGGACACGGAGGTAAAGGGTGGCTCTATGGGCTTTAAACCTCAGCCCTCAGACTAACACACACATCATGAAATAATCTACATGGGGCAGGAGAGCCCAGCCGCAGCGATGCTTGCTTGCTTGCTTGCTTGTGTAATGCGCTTCTGAGCTGTAAGGAAGGACAGGTCCGTTCTGAAGGACAAGGTGAGTGTCTGCTTCATACAGGAAGACAGTGGCAGACAGGACATGCTGAGCACCTGCAGAGACTGCATCCTGGCATCCACAGAAGCCTTCAGATGACCCACACTTATCAGTGAGGCTCAAGCCCCACCTTCTCCCAAGGACGGCCCTCCTGAGTAAGTCAGAGGCTGGCCAGCTCCTCTCTGTACATGCTGAAGCACCTCACTGTTAGCCCTATTACCAGGCCAAGTGCCATTCTGAAAAAGCCAACTGTGGGAGGTGGTGAGTAGAGAAGACTCCATTGAGAAAACTCAGAATGAAGCTGCCTGCATGAGCCTGACTTGCTGCCTTGTGAGCCAGGAGACCTGGGGGAGTGCAGAGAAGAAATGCGCCTTCCCTGGGTAGAGCTCTGGCATCAGTCATCTTTTGCCACCAAGCCTAAACAATAGGTGCGGTGTGGGGGAGGGGTGTCCAGGCACACATTCCTTACCTCCTGGTCATCGAACTCGCAGTACTGGAGGTTCCACACTGACGACAGCGTCCGCACGCAGGCGTAGGTATTGTTGTACGCGTCTTCACACACACAGTCCGGGAAACATTGCTGGAGGGACAGTTTACAAGTTAGTAGGGACTGTCCTGACACAGCATCTCAAGTAGCAACACTGGCACGGGCTGGCAGAAGGCAGACACTGGGAAGGAGAGACGCTCTGGACTGTCTGAACTGTCATCCTGGAGTGGGGAGCCAAGCAGAGCCCCGTGTGCTCCGCACTATAGAGGAGGAGACTCCACGTTCTCCACAGGCTCTGCCAGTCTACAGGTGGTTGTGCTGTGCCCTTTAAACACAGAGTTAAACCAAACGAAACAGCCTGACTACAGAATTCCCTGCTGGCCTGGGACTCGGAAGTCCCCTGCCCTGCTTCCCGAGAGAGTAGATGTGTGCACCACACTGGGCTGTGTCCTTTACTCGGAACCTTTGCTCCATTCCCCAAAGCCAGGTCAGCATGGCTGTGCCACCTCTGTGGCCTGCCTGGCTCCCACAGTGACAGCACAGCCACAGGGACAAACCCCATCTCTCCCACTGTTAGGAGGTGGAGAGTGGGTAGGGGAAGAAGCTGGCAGGTGTGGGTGTGCCTAAGTACCCAGGAGAGCCTGGTGCCAGCAGCGTCACTCACTTAGGCCCTCAGGTGACCGAGCTGTCTAAATAGCACCTGCTGTGCAGTAAGAAAGCTGTGACCAAAGACAAGCTACTCACGGACACTCCAGGACTCAAAGAAGGACAGGTCGGGTCGGTGACATTACGGCCTTCTCCTTGATATTCCACCAGCACGTCTGACCTCCAGGTTAAGTTTTTGTCTCCTTTCTAGAAAGAAGAGCAGATGTGGGTCCTGTGAAGTGTGGACTGATAAATGACCACCAGTTCTCACTGCGCTGCCTGAGGGCCTTAGACAGCTCACTCTGTAGCAAAGGGAATGATAAGACTAGATGTGTAGGAAAGCCACTATTGTCGTTTCTGGTGCTTAAGGTCTTTAGAGCAACAGTCAATGCCTGGAATGCTTTACTGTCCCTTTAAGGGCAGTATGTGAAGCGGGAGGGGATGGAAGCTAGAAAACAAGAAGCCAAGGCGGGGCAGGTGGCTCCAGGTCAAGGTGGGAGAACACACGATGCCTAGCTTGGCAGAGGCTCTGCGTGCCCTGGGCAGCAGGAGGGAGAGGAAGACACACAGACAGGCCGTGCTGGGGCATGGGGGTGAGTCCTTGAGATGACGTACAGCCCATACATCACGTTCACTCTGTGCACATGGTATCTATGTGGAGAAAGGAGGCAGCGCTGGAAACATCTGAGATGGGCACACACACTCTGGTCTCTAGGAGAGGAGCAAGCTAGGGATTAAAAGCAGGTGATTCAGGACAGCAGAGAATACGTGCCTGGGTGGGTTGTGAACCACAGCATCTAAGAAACGGAAGCAGGAACAGACTGGGGCAGAGAGCCAGGGCCTAAACCTCAGGAGGCCCTGGGCAGCAGGCAAGCAGGGCCAGGGGCGTGTCTGCAGCACCAGCTGCTCGAGAGGCTGAGGCACACGGCAGAGCAACAGGCAGGAGGTGGGCAGAGAGAGGGCAAGGCTGCTTCAGATGTCAGCCAAGGGCAGAGGAAGGCCAAAGGCAGGCCAGACTGGAAGGACCCTTCTGTCAGTCTAACATCTTCCTTGGCAGCTGGGTGCCGCACACATGACACCAGTCGTCTCCAGTCCTAGGGTCGTCTTTCTGGTGCTAGTGGCTGATGCGGGGTCTCACACGCACACACTCACACAGGAAGCTGAGCAGCACCGCCCCCAGGCTGGTGCTCAGTGTGCTGCTAGATCAGCTCTGATTCACAAGTCTTAGCAAGCCTACAAGCCTCTGCGGTGCCAGTCTGAGGACATGTGGTGGGGAATGGGGGTGAGCTTGTACAAGGCCTCGAATGTTAAGACCTGTACATCTCTGTTCTGCACATACACAGTCCCCGACATCTGCTCAGCTCAGCAGCCCCGGGATGAATGAGTGAGTGTGACTCCACTCCAACCTAACTTCACCCTCGAAGCCAGGGCTGGCTTGGATCTGGTCCTGAGGCTGTAGTCTGGGAGCTGCCGGTCTGGCCCACAGGACAAGACTATTGTAACCCGGGGACTGATGACTCTTCACTGCATTTCAGTTCACTTAAAGCCACATGTGAGTGTCCAACTGACCTAGTGTGCAAGTGTGTCATACCAGCAACCTCAAACAGATCACAATGAGGACACAAAGTGTCAGGCTACACTTTCACAAGTGTGCAGAGTCCCTGTATACATCCCAGTGCCTTTTACCCTAGAACTGACTCACGTGAGGCTAGAAGACACCATTTCCCTAACTGAAATTATCCTACATACACAGGAGGGGGACACAAGTGACAGAACTGTAAAATCTGTAGAAGAAAGCCGAGATCTCCAACATTAGATGTAGAAGCGTTTTATAAATAAGAACTGGAGGGCTGGGGTTGGAGGGGTGTCTTTGGAAAAAGCACCTATCACATAGGCCTGACAATTTACGTTCAGATTCCCAGAGCCTATATATAGTAGCATAGGCACCTACAATCCCAGCATTCCCTATAGGAAGACAGGAGCTGGAGACAGGCGGCCCTCTCAAAGCTCATGGGCTGCGTTCCACAGTGGCACCCAGGTTATGTCAAACAGAGAGGAAGGTGGTGCCCGGTACCTGGGGACTGTCCTCGGTCCTCGGCATACAGGTCCACACCTATGTATGTTTAAGTAGGCTGTGCATACACACAGATCGCTGACCGTGAAAAGGAATGGCCAAGGCTCTGAATAGATGTATGCCAGTAGGCACAGACTAGGAGCCCACCATGACTACAGAACTGCAAGCGAGGACCAGCAGGGGGCGTCCTGCACCCCACCCACTGTGGTAAGATAATCAGATGCTCACAAGCGAGGACCAGCAGGGGGCGTCCTGCACCCCACCCACTGTGATAAGATAATCAGGTGCTCAGTGAGCCTGAAACACAGGGCATGGTAAACAGTCTGGCAGTTTTTTGAAAAGTTAGCTAAAGCTGCCAAGTGACCCACAACACTGGGCACACAGAGAACTGCAAACGTGTCCAGAGACTCATATAAACGTTCACAAATGTGTGTGATGGACAGACTGAGTGCCATGTCTCCCGGAAGTGGGAGGGTGGGACTCAGCAGTATAGAATGAAGCATGGAGACAGCTGACCCGGCGCTTCCAGAGAGCAGAGCCACGGGCTGCATGGCTCCATTTGTGCATCCAGGGTAGACGACTCCACAGAGGTAAAAGGGTTACAGGCTGCCTGAGGGCCGGGGGAGAGACTGTGGAGGGGTGACCAACGATTGGAATGGCGGGATGCTCTGGAAATTGATTGTAATGGCCAGACACCAGAAACGACTGAACTGTCCGCTCTTATGCACCGTGTGGCACATGAACGAAGCTGACAGAAGAGAGCCTTATCATATTAACAAGTAAATGCAAAATGGAGACCAAATACTGCTCTTCACTCACTCGGCCGCCATGTACTAAACTGACAGTTTATACAGGATGAAGGGACTCCTCATCGTGATGAGCATGCAGGTCACTGGGGACATGTCTGTGAAGGCAGCAGTGCAAACATGACAGAACTAGACCACTAAAGACATTCCTTCCTGGGAAGAGTCTGGCAACCAGGCCACGATGCCTTCAGGTAACGGAGTATCAGGTAACCTGGAACAATATGGATCCATCTTGGAAACAATACTGAATCTTAAAAAGTGCCTAGAGAGAGATCTAGTCCAGTATCTTGCCTGTGTGCATGCCCCCTCCTCGTGTGTGTGCACGCGCGCACGTGTGTGTGAAGGCTCAAAGCAAGACCCTAACTGCCGAAGGTAACATCTACAACAGAAGGGTGTTGATGGGGATGAGGAGGAGAAGCAGCAAGCGGCTAACACTGATCTCTCAATGTTTTTCCTCTTCCTCTTCTCCCCCTCCCCACTCCCTTTTTTGGCACCGCACACTGAGCCCAAGGACTCTGCATGCTATGCAATGCTCTGCCTGTAGCTGCGTCTGTAGCTAACACTCAGGTGAGTAAATGGGCCTGTGGGTTGGTTATCTGCCTGTCCCTCCATGAACAGTGTGTGAGTAGTCTCCGTCCCCCAGACGTCGGCAACAGTGGCTATCAGTCTTAGTCCTTGCCACTCTGCTGGCAGCACACTCTTTGACCGACTCTAAGGTAATCTTTCCACAGTGACCCGGGCGATCCCCAAGTCTTGCAGAAGGTTCTTCACTGCTCCCTCCCTGGACGGCAACCTCTACTATCTCAGACTCAACGTTTTTTTCCTGGGAGGAGGGGGAAGAGAATACGGAGGCTGAAGGGGACACTCGATCCAGTCAGACCTTTCCTTTGGGGAACTGCTTCCCACCACAAGGCCAGAGACAATCCTGTCCTTTGCCTCTCGGATTTAGTTGCTTGTCTCTGTCCACCTGGAATTAACCCCGGAGCTCAGCGCGGGGTTGGCTGTGGCTTTATACTCACCAGAATGGGCAGCAGGGACATCCCATCCATCTGTGTCTTGTTCAGGTCAAAGCCTGCGAGGTCCAGGATGGTGGGACCCAAGTCGATGTTGGAGACCAGCATCTGCGTAAGTGAAGCAAACCGTCTGAGGCCCGGCTGTCTCATGCTCCTCCCCACCCAATACACACTAAGCAACCCAGCAGAAGCCAGGCACCGTCACCTCCGGAAAACCTGCTCTCCCACCCAGGCCAGACACTCAACTACCACTCAGGACATGGGCTTATCGGACATGCTAATGCCGTGGGAAGTCTTGTGCTTCCCAAGCCCACGTGGTGACTATAAGACCATGTGAGAAGCTTCTGTAATTTTCTCATCGTGAACACAGAAGCACTGTTGACTCCTTTGTGTCAACTGTTCTCCTACTTGACATTCACATTTGCTCGTTAAATTTGGCTTCACAGGCATTCCTTAACATTTTTTTAAAGTTTTTTTTTTTTTTTTTTTAAATATTAAAGGCTGGTTTATTGGGAAGCTGCTCTCGGGTAGGTGAATTCACTGGCCCCAAGCATGGCTATGCAAGTAGCCACGGGAACTAGGGGTGGGGAGGGGAGGATAAGGGAGAGAGGGTGTGTGTACAGAGAGAAGAGAGATGATTTATGTATTTTTAAGTGTAAAAATGTCTGCATATATGCAAATGCATCACAGGCATGCAGTGCCCACAGAACCAGAGGAGCAAATCAGGAGCCCCTGGGATCAGAGTTACAGATGGTTGTGAGCCACCGTGTGGTGCTGGGAACTCAACCCTGGTGGTCCTCTGTGCTTTCAACTGCTAAACCATTGCTCTGCCCACTAACATATTCTCTCTCTCCCTCCCTCAACAGGGGTTTTCTCTGTAGCCCCGGCTGTTCTGGAACTCACTATGTAGACCAGGCTGTCCCCCACCCGCAAACAAACCATGGAAGATGAGTTCATGTTACACTTTTCAAAGTGACAGTACTACTACTCTGTCCCCAGTTTATTTTAAACAGGGTGTGCCATGTAGCCCAGGCTAGTCTCAAACTCGAGATCCTCCTCCTTCAGACTTCTCAATGCTGGGAATACAGGTGTGTTCCACCTGCCTGGTCTTGCAATAGGCTGTGAAGGCTGCCGAAAAGCTCCTCTAACTGGTCCTCTAACTGGTCAACACTTTCCTTAAATAGCACAAACCCTGCTTGACTGAAAACACTCTGGGCCGTGTGACGGTCACGAAGCTGAGTGACCTAAACTCAATCCTGGGTCCCACAGGTGGAAGGAGAGAATCAATCCCTCGGCACAAGTTGTCCCCTGACATGCACACCATGACACATGCACACATACACAGACAGACACACGAAATCTATAGCTATATATATATCTATATTAAAACAAGCATTCTAGAACCCAAAACAAAGCTCTTACATCTTCACCTCAGCGTATAACTCCTGGCTTAGAAGATGGGTTTCCTTCTGGGATCAACACTTCTGAGCTCCTACAGCAGCATAGTTCTACTTCAACCCAGTGGGAGCTATGTCAGTGTTCATGTAAAAACCTTTACATTGTGTGTGTGTGTGTGTGTGTGTGTCAGCCAGAGGACGTCAGGTGTCGTTCTAAGCCAGAGCCTCTCTCTCTCACAGGCCTGGCTTACTGATAGCCCAGGGTGACTGGCCAGTCTCAGAGAGCCTCTGGCTCCTGGCTCCCTCGTGCTGGAATCGTAGGCTTTTTTCAAGTGCATTCTGAGAACAAACTTGAGCCTATGTGGCAGCTTTGCCTACAGGATGAGCTCCAGGCCAGAGAGCCCTCATCTCAGAAATCAAGCTGAGAAGCCAGGCATGAGGGCTCAGGCCTTTTATTCCAGCACTTGGGAGGCTCTCTGGGGGACAGACACCAGCCTGGTCTACATTGTGAGTTGCAGGACAGTCAGGGAGACATAGTGAGGCCCTGCCTCATCCCCCCAAAACAAACAAACAAACAAACAAACATACAACCCAAAAGAACTCGGTGAGCAGCTCCCGAGGAACATTAACTAAGGCCGTCCTCTGGCTCATGTGCTACACACAAAGTATGTCTTTGAAACTGTGGAGAAGGCAGTCAAACAGAGAGACTGAAAAAAAAAAAAATCAAGTAGCTGTCATTTTTAATTTAAGACCACATTGGAAGGGCCTGTATGACAGGCAGGAAAAGAGCACTGCGGGTCGGGGCTCAGGTTTCCCGGTGGTTGGGAGAGCCAGAGATACACAACCTGGCTCTGGATCTATTAGCGTCTCTCAGCAGCTGTCGTGGGTTGCCATTCCATGGAGACAATTCAGGGAGCAGCAGTCCTTATGTCACTGGAGAGGGCACTGGAGCTGTCTCCAGAGATCATCCAGACCCACAGACATGGGTCGGCTTCCTTCTTTTAAGGCCCTGGGGGGTGGGGGTGGGGGAACTGAACAGCTTGGCTCACAGTTGGTGTCTGGACGTGACAAGGAAGAGATCACCACAGGAGAAACATGAGCCCCGAGAGTCCATGAGGTGTGTCATTCGTATGGGGAGTCAAAGCAGGCTACAAGATAAGCTGTACGAGCTAAAGCAGTAAAAGCCCAGAATGAAAACAGTGACTACCAGTCTCACCCAAACTCCCTTCAGACGCTGGTTAACGGGCGGGCGCGCTGGTCAGTGGCTAAGGCCGGCAATTCTAGTTCAGGTCAAGTCACTAGGATTGCTTAAGAACTATAAACACACAACATGTGTCCTCAGGATACTTTCTCCCCATACACAATATGGGTTTTCTAAATAGGGCAGCAATTTTGCCTGTGAAGCAGATGGCTTCA
>NC_034598.1:55401880-55408816 GCF_900095145.1 Mus pahari
GACCTTATGCAGTTACAGAATCTGCACACACTATGTAAGACTATAGAGACCTTATGTAGTCACAGAATCTGCACACACTATGTAAAGAGACTAGAGACCTTATGTAGTTAAATTGTGAACAGAAAAGTCAAGTGGGAATTGTCTACCTTGGTCTCACACAGACTTCTGATTAGTTGTGCAAGCAAGGTGAGTCCTCTCAGAACACAGCGAGCTTCCAGATACTAAAGTTCTAATATTAACCAACCAAGGAGGGGCTGGGAAAGGCATGGCACACAGCACCCCAGAAGGCATCCAGGATCCTAAGCAGGGCTACTACAGGCAAGTCACATAACACCCCAGAAGGCACCAAAGGGTCCATTTGCCAAGAGCTATGAGCACTTGAGAGGGTCTAGCATCAGCAAAGGCTGAGCTGCTGTGGGTGGATCTGCCCTTAGCTTCCATATCTAGGAAGGAGCCAGGGTATCACACTTAAGTAGGGATGAAGACGGCTGGAGAGATGGCTCAATGGCTAAGAGCACTGTGAACCTGAGTTCAGTTCCCAGCACCCATACTGGGGGCTCACAAGTACCTCTACTGTAGTTCTAGGCAGCGGCTCTCAACCTTCCTAATGCTGTGACCTTTTAATACTGTTTGTCAAGTTATGGTGACCCCCCCAACCATAAAATTATTTGTTGCTATAACTGTAACTTTGCTGCTGTTATGAATCCTAATGTAAAATATCTGGTATATAGGATATCTGATATATGACCCAAAGGGGTCATAACCCATAAGTTGAGAACCACTGTAGAGGACCTGACACCCGTTCAGGCCTTTGTGGTATCTTTTGTGGGACTGTAAAGGCCCAGAATGAATGGGGAATGGCTGAGGAGAACTCTATATCCCCAGATACCTCATATAAGGAAGTATTGCTTCCTCCCCAAGCCCAACCTGGCGCCAAAAAGTTGTCTGCAACACTATCAAGGCAAGTAAGAATGTACTACCTCGACAACTGTCAGGCCTCACTCCTTGTTTGACTTTATAAGGATTTTCCCCTCGGGCCCTGACTCTCCTGAGGATGCAGACGTATCTTCCAATGCCCCCTGTCCTGGCCAATTGTACATGGCGCCACATACCTTGCCCCAGAGACACTGCCCACATTCCCAGGGGCATAAATACCCCCTTTTCTCTCCCGACAAACAGCCAGTTCTCCGAAGCTGTTCCCGGTATGTGTTCTTTACACATGCACTTACTGCAGACCAAGGCCCTGCACTGCACCTACCTCGCCCTGGCTAAGCTTCCCTCCCTCCAGTCCAGCCAGTGCATGACGGGGTTGGGTGAGGGCTGGGGGTGCTGGCCACCCCAGGGGCAGAACCTGAACACATGTGCACAGAATGGAAATGTAACACCTCCAATCCACGGCTAAGGAAGAGTAAGGCTTTCTCTGTCCAGAGTAAAGCTGGTGGGTGGCCTCCTGACTGCCAATCAGGTCAACCAGGCCAGCTCTCATCTTCCCCTTTCTAAAATCTTTCTGAAGAACCACTACTGCAAAATCTGGGTTTAGACTCATGCGTAACCAGAAGAGAGACACAGTCAGCCTTTGCCGTCCACAGACACAATCTATCCCCTCCTGAGCGGTGCTGGGTAGTTCAGCCCATGGGTCAGATGGTGACACCAGCGTTCCCTGACATTCTCTTTAAATGACTTTTTAAAATCTCACGTGTATGAATGCCATAAATACATGCCTGCACATATGTTTGTGTACCGTGTATGCCTCATGCCAAGGAACCCCAAGACTGTGTCACTGGATCCCTTGCACTGAGCTCCAGAGGGTTATGAGCCTTCAGGTGGGTTCTGGGAACAGAACTTGTGTCCTCTGCAGGGCAGCCAACACTCCTAACTTCCCTGTAGCCTCCATTCTCAGGTGTTCACACCATCTACTACACCTGTGAGCCCAGGAAGTGGGGCGGAGCCCACCATAAGGACAGACACTGCTTGTGTCAGTCCTGACTCTGCTTACTACTGAGTCCATCCGTTTTACCAAGAGTGGGTGCAGGGTGAGGTGGCACATGTTAGGGCGACCCCTTTTTAGGGTACTGCAGAATAACAAGTAAACTCAACAGGGTGAGAGTGAGGGGAGAGTGTGAAGACATGTCCTAGGGGAACCCCAAGCCAGAGCCTATAAGGACAAGCAGGCGGAGGGGCTGAGGGGCTGAGGGGAGAGTGGTCAGCACCGATGCTGCCTTCTGCCCTTGCTTGCTGGTTTTAACGTCTTTCCTTCTCATTGCTCTACTGAGCGCTGGACCCCAGACCTGGTGACTCCATCCGTCTCAACGCCACTGTGCTCCAAAGCCCAGAGCCCTTCCTTCCCTGCTGTGGCCAAGCTCTCCATTCTCTGACACAAGGACTCCTTGCCATGCCCAGGACTCAGGTGTGCAATGCTGACATAAGGCACCAGGTGGACACCTGCTGACAGGGTCGGTGACTCAGCTAGAATGTCTGAGTTCCATAGCAGGGATCTGTTGCTTTTTAGTTATGTGAGTTTATGCAAACCAATTCTCTTGATCCTGCAGACTCTCCCTGGATAGCGGGGGTCACGGAACATGATTCCGCGGGTTCTGGAGGTTGGGTGACTTACACACGACACGCAGACCACCAGCTGTCGCTATGGAATAGCTCTGATGACACCATTTCAGCTGCTTAGAGGTGAGGCTGCTGATTTTCCCGTTTGCTTGGCATGAGTAAGCTGCTGAGAAGGGATGGTCTGTTCTTCCTGCAGCTGGTGGATACAGTCTCTCTGCTTCCTTTCAGTTTCTTTCTGACAGAACATGAGGTCCCAGGCTCCATGCTTCTCAGGAGGGCACCACCTACCTACTAATATGGACTTCACACTCGGATCAAAAGCCATCCTCAGTAAGACACACTTAAGACCTGCTGACCTCCCAGCTGGCCTGTTCAGAAAGTGCCAAGACTTGTAGTTGACCCTTTCTGGGGACAGTTTACCAGTGAAGCACCAAGAGTGTTACAGTAGGAAGTAGGGAAAGGTGGGGAGTAAGGAATACCGGTGTCCTCCACCACACACACAGTCCACAGCACCCACTACCTGGATGTCTGGGCCATCTTGCGGCTTTAAATCCAATTATGTGTGTGTTCCTTTTCTCTGGTCTCAGAGCCTAGGTGATGATGGAGAATCAGGAAGAGAGAAGACATAGCCAGGGTTGCCTACTGTCACCTCCTGACCACTAGCGAAAAGTGTTTAGGATCTAGGTGGCCAGTGCCTCTATGAACAAAGTGCTTCCATGAGGCAGGCTGGGAAAGACTCTGAACCAATGGGAGCAACAGAAGATGCTGCACATCACGAGACAGAAGGGGACAGAGCAGAGAAGCCTTGGTAAACCCCTAGATATGACTTGCTCCTGATGTGTAGACTCAGGAACTTGGGAAATAAAATACTACAAGTTCAGGAAATGCTAAGATACACAAACTACTCCCTTTCAGGTGGAAGAGAACAGAATCTTTGGTGGAGCAGCCTGCTTCCTGGAGAGGGCTCCAGCGAGCTGTCTCTCAGGAACCAACACCTATTTGTGAACCACTATGAATGAAGGATGACTACTGATATCAAACAGAAAACATTGTCTTAATCAATGAAAATTAGAAAACCCAGCAGGGCAGTGTGGCGCACACCTTTAATCTCAGCACTTGGGGATTTCTGAGTTCACGGCCAGCCTGGTCTACAGAGTGAGTTCCTGTCTCGAAAACCAAAAATAAATAAATAAATAAAACAAAAAAAAACAAAAACAAAAAACTAGAGAACCCTTTTCTCTTTGTTCTTCTTGAGTTCATACCTTGGGCCCCTACATGCATTCATGTACAGTGCATGTATACACACATACATGCATGTACCCGCCTACATTCATACCCAGGACATACGCGTGCGCGCGCGCACACACACACACACACACACACACACACACACATGAAAACTGGTGAGAAACCCCACACAATTTCACACAGTGACTCTGATGACAGTCACCAGTGCTGGAAGTAAGTCTTGAAATGAACAACATGGCAGTGGAAATTCACAGAGGGCGTTGGGCTGCAGGACAAACAGGCCACTCTTTCCAAGTCCACACAGGCAGAAGAGTGTATGGCCAGCCTTCCTCGCCAAGAGGGACAGCCACGTTCTCAAGCCACACACTCCACACAGAGGATCAGCCGCGGTCTGGCACCTACCTTGCTGGTCTGGTTTGGTTTGATTCCGGGCCCTCGAACCAACAGTGGAACTTTGATATCAAACTCATACAGCTGCCGTTTGTCTATTGGCAAAGAGAACTGCCCTAAAACAAAACACAGAGTCAGCATAGAGCCAGGGCTAAGGTGGTGTTGTAACTTGTTTTTAAGATTTATTTTTTATTCATGTGTTCTCTGTCTGTCTGTCTGTCTGTATGTTAACGTATGGCACATGTGTGCTCGCCCTAGGAGGTTCAGGAGGTGCTGGATCTCCCGGAGCTGGAGTGATGGGCAGCCTTGAGGCCCCTGACATGGGCGCTGGGCACTGACCTCAGGTCCTCTGGAAGCATTCTCCTAAACCACGAGCCGTCTCTAGCTCCTGAATTCTAGGTTTTTTTTCAACACAGGACAGGAAAAAACGAGTTTACCTTTACTAGATAAATAACTAAGAAGAACCTGTTCTAAACAGGAAAATTGAGAATAAAATAATGTCTGGGAAGGAATGAAAGACAAATACACACTCATTTATGTGTATGTGGCCGGACCTGGGCGAATGTTGTCACTGCCAAATAAGGGAGAGTCCCTGTCCCCTGAGCACTGCAGTGCAGGGCCACGGAATGAGGAAAGACCCTCCTGAGGAATCCCACAGACCATAATAAGGACAGAGCGAGGTGTCAACAGTTGGCAAGTTCAGTCTGAGGGAGAGTTTTAGCAATAGCCTGCAAAGGGAATAAAAATGACAGGGACCCAGGAAGGGGCCACCCTGTGACCCACCCATCAACACTGGCACAGACACGGTGGGCCTCACAACCTGAGATGGTTGGTATAGCTCTGCATCACTGAGGCAGCCTTCTGGTCTTAAGGTACAACCGTGTCAGGTCTCAGCTCTCATTACCAGGCTAGAGGAAACACTGAGTGGAAATGAGCATGCAAGGCCCCACCTGACAAGCAGCCAAGTCGGAATGAGAAGTGTAGTAAAGGGGAAGCACTCTCCTCAGTCACCAGGAGGCACGCCGAGGCTTAGAGGCACTCAAAATTCAAGACGTTATCTGCTTGATAAATTAGGTGGGCCTGGGACTATCTGTGGACTCCTAAGTGCCCAGAGCTGCTTCAGAGGCTTTAGAGAAGCAGCCGGACCCCATGGGACTCTGTGATCCCAAGACTCTTGGAGGTCAGGGCAGCAGGATCATGAGGTTAAGGCCAACCAAAGAGAGGAAGCAAGACCCTGATCAAACACCCACGGGCTGGGGATGTAGTCAGCGGTAGCGCACTTGCCTAGAGTGCACAAGGAGTTCAGTCTAAATGTCGGCACCGCAGATCCCACCTGCCTTCCCTACTCACGCCATACACACACACACACACACACACACACACACACACACACACACAGGAAAACACGAGGAAGGCAGGAAGGACTCTGTAGCTGAAACCTTGAGTGGGAAGACAGGCAGAGGCAGGATGTACGCTGACCAGACTGGCCTCAGACTCCTGGGCTCAAGCAATCCTTCTGCCTCAGCCTTCTCAGTAAGTAATAACAGTACACACCATCACTCCCGGCCACACCAGTTTCCACGCTGCCCGATAAGATACCCACATGATAATGTAACAGACGCTGTGTCAGTCTGCCCCAGTACAGCAAGCCTAGTGTTAACTTAGGAGCAAATGTGTGCACACAGAAAACAGAACATGTCTGTAGCTATCGGGGTCCAAGCTAGAAGGCTGGGAGTCAACGGCATGGAGTTCACTCGCACTGCAGTTTTTAAAAGCCAGAAGAAGCACTCTCCAAATTACAAGATTAATGATAAAACTGTGATTGTAGGAAAACTTTGTTTCCCCGTCTACAACACATTCCCTAAGTTCCACTTACCCTACAGATGCTTTCCCATGCTATCTCCAGCTTGGTAAAGGCTTCTGTACTCCTGCCTGAGACCAGCTAGCCTAGCATCTCAAACAGCGCATACAGAAGCCTGGCTTCTTGTGTGGAAATGCTTTCTATCTGAAGAGTCCCGAGGATGAGCGCCTCGGCCTGGCGGGTGCGCAGCTGTAAAGCACTAGCTCCTACAGCGAGGTGTGACAGCCCTCACCTGTGTGGTAGCCGTTGTCTGAGGTATAGAAGATATATGTGTTGTCCAGCTCGCCGGTCGAGTCCAGTCTCTTCACCAGTTTCTCCACAAGGTCGTCAACTGAGAGCAGGGTTTGCCACCTGGAAGACACAGGTGGAAGCCACATCAGGGGCAACGGCCGCACAGAAATGCTCATCAGGAAAACAAACAGCTAATACTCAACCCTGTCCCCCAGGCTCCACCACTGCACATGCCAGAACACAGTAGGTAATTCATCACATCTGTTTTCAAGGAAATAAATCAGGCTTTTAATAGTGAGCTAATTTTACTTCTTACAGCTTGCTGTATGAGAACAGAGCTAATCAGAAAGGAAAGATGGCAATTCAGTATAGATTACTACAGATTGATTCAAATAAGTCTGTTCGACAGTATTGTTAATAGTCCAAATACTAGGCACTGGCCTAAGCAAGAGGCCAAAGCTTGTCTTGCCTATCGCCTGTTTTTATAAAGTTTTATTGGCACAGAGCAATATTTTCATATTGTCTAAGGCTGCCATTGTTTTGGGACACATATTTACTTTATTATTATCTGGTGCTACAAAAAAAAATTTACTAAGCTGGGCGTGGTGGTGCATCCTTTAATCCCAGCACTTGGGAGGCAGAGGCAG